>NW_025319127.1:0-341460 GCF_017639315.1 Drosophila ananassae
AGATCCGCTAGGTTTACATTAGCGGGAATTTTCCAAGAGCTGACGTCCAATGTCCAAATGTGGCTGAAAGTCAGTGATGTTGGAGTACGATGTACGATCGCAGTTAATTGCGCCGAGTAGTCAGAGTATTGGGATTGCAAGCTGACTTGCGCAGAAAACCCAGCTGTAGAGAACCCTGCGTAACCTATACCGGATACAGTCACCGGAGACCTTATCTTCCGCAGCTGCAACTGGTCCGTCAGCGTTCAAGTGACTAGATGCACCTGCGAGCTAGAATCGAGCAGCGCTCGTCAGGGCAGTAGAACTCCGGAGCGGTTCGTAACCAGAATATTGGCAGTGGCTAGCAACACCACATCACCAAAACGATCCTTAGCGACGAGAGAATTGACGGCGGCGGGCGCTGAACGAAAAACAGCGTCGCTAGATGTGGAAACCTCGGGAGAAGGGTGTTGGCCTTGAGCTGGGGAATTGCCAACCAAATGCTGCAGACTATGATGCCTGCATTGCAAAGTGCCCGGATCCAAGGCACTTACGGCTTAAAAACCTTGGGCAGGATTTATCACGTTTATCACGTGAGAATGGCCATCACAGAGTTTGTGATCACAAATGAAGAGTTACCTGGATGAAAATGACCACGCCGTCCTACCGCAAAGTTTGGTGCAAGTGATGTCGTCGTCAAATCCAAGCTCTTCAGAATCCGGCATCTCCTCTCACGGAATTTGCGATAGACTCCCGCGTTGGAATGGAATCCAAGGAATCCGAGTCAGCTTGCCTTTCCTTCCACTTAGACTGCGTGGCATCGTCCACTTTCTGCAACAGCACTTGTTGTGCTTCGTTCTGCTGCCTAGCAACTCCAATGCGACGTCATAATTTTTGTCCGTGAGACGATCAATCAGTCTCCAAGGCAGACTCACGAGGCAGGACCACAACCGCTGAAACTTTTCGACCAGACCTATGAATGGGTTTGTGTCCACCATGGACGAGAACAGTGAACCTCCACTTCAAAAGTGGGAAGTGGCAGAGGCAGCAATATGCGGTTAATATGAGCGATTTAAGATTGTTAGTGGAGCAAAGTGACAAGATGTGGTAGAGACCATTGTAGTCCGAACATAATGCCCTGAGTGGATCGTGTTGGGCATATGTCGAACTACAATGGCTGAGGAGTAGAGGACGAAAGTTTCTAGTCCTTCTACTAGGAACGTTAAAATTAACGCGTGTTAGTAAGTGCTGGCTGTCTACATTTCCATAATTAAGATTAAGGGTTAACGGTTTGTTAATGATGGTAAGTTGTTTAGTAAAAGTCTAAAGTGTTTAGTAAAAATACGATAAGAGAGAAGGTAAAGATTTTCATCCCAATTAAGTCCACTAAGAGCGAAAGTTTTTTTGTACAGATTCAATGTGATCTTGGTGTACTCCGTACTGAGGACTCACGACACATGATCCATACTCAAGAATCGGACGGACCAATGATGTGCAAAAAAGTAGGGGTCCAAGATGGCTTCCATGGGGCACCCCAGATGTTGCGCGGACTAAACGCGAGAAACACGTTGGGTTCTCCCAGATAAGTAGCTCGAAATCCAGATAAGAAGATCGGTTGGGAATCCCAAAAGACTGAGTTAAATTATAAGAAGCGAATGGTTAACAGAGTTAAATGCTTTACTGAAGTCAGTGTAAATGACGTCTGTTTGTAAGCCATTCCGGAACCCATCCGTCATAAAAGATGTTAGCTCCAATAAGTTGGTAGTGGTGAGCGGCGCTTCATGAAGCCATGCTGGCAAGAAGTTTTTATTGAACTACATAGGTGTTGCAAATGTGGAGTAATAAGTTTTTCAAAAAGCTTTTGAATTGCTGACAATTTAGAGATGCCTATATAATTTGCCGGGTCGAATTTTTCCCCGTTTTTATTTTTTTTATTTTTTTTTTTTTTAATTAAACTTTGCTTTTATTTATTGGATCTTCTCTTAATTTTGAGACTAACAATAAGTTTTCAAATCTTAACATTAACTTTTAACTAACAGTAGACTAAGACTGTATTCTGGTTGCGCGTTCCTCAAGACGGTCGCTGGGTGGGTAGGTCATTGCGACGAAGTCGTGATTGGTTGCTCAACCTTGTTAGACCTCTCGCCACGTGGTTAGGGTGCGACAATAGCTTGCTTAAGTACTTTTCCTTCTGTTCTGCGATCACATCTTTGACTGGAAGAATGTTTAAGTCGCGATGTATGTTTTCGTTGCGAACGTACCACGGTGCCCCGGTGATTGTTCTCAAGATCTTCGACTGAGCTCGCTGGACTATGTCAATATTGCTATTGCTGGCATTCCCCCATAACTGGGAGCCGTACATCCATATAGGTTTAAGTACCGAGTTATACAGCAGGACTTTATATTCAAGGCAAAGGGGAGACCGAGCGTTGATAAGCCAATGAAGGCTGCTGGCTTTTAGCTTTAGGTGGGTTCTTTTAGCTTCTATGTGCCGACGCCATGTGAGTCTTCTATCGAGGTGTACTCCTAGATATGTTACCTCGTTTGCTTGCGGGAGTAGGGTGTTGTTTAGCGTAAGGGGCGGGCAGTTTTGCCTATTCAAGGTGAACGTAACGTGCTTGCATTTTTGTTCGTTTACTTTAATTCGCCAGTCTGATAGTCATTTTTCAACATCCACCAGATGAAGAGCTAGCTGCGCAGTTGCTTGCATCGGGCATTTTGAGCGGCTATGTATAGCTGTATCATCAGCAAACGTAGATGTTGTTAGTCGTGTGCTTGTCGGGATGTCTGCTGTGTAGAGAACATATAATGTTGGTCCGAGTACACTTCCTTGAGGAACTCCGGCTCCAACAGTGAATTCGTCAGATATATCTGTGTTGCACCTCACAGCAAATTTTCTGTCGTAGAGGTAAGACTCTAAAAGCTTGTGGGTATTACAAGGGAGCATTGTCTTGATCTTGTACATTAGACCTTCTAGCCAGACTCTATCAAATGCTTGAGAGACATCTAGAAATATTGCGGTACAGTACTCGCGTTTTTCGAATGCATTCCGAATTTCTGCTGTTATCCGGTTGACCTGCTCAATTGTTCCGTGCTTTTCACGAAACCCAAACTGATGTGACGGGATTCCTTCCTGGATCCTTAGGTATGTGTTTATTCGAGTCAGAATGCATTTCTCAAAGAGTTTAGATAAGCATGAAAGTAGGCTTATAGGTCTATACGACGTGGGAATTGTGTGGTCTTTTCCCGGCTTTGCTATCATTATTATAATTGACTTTTTCCATCTCGCTGGAAAGTGGCCAAGTTTTGCGATGGCATTGAAGAGCTGGGTGATAGTGCAGACGGCGCAATATGGAAGCTCAATGATCATTTTGGGAGTTATGAGGTCGCAGCCTGGTGATTTTTTCGGATTTAGTTGGTTTTTGATGATATTAGCGATTTCGTTTGGGCGAAACTCGATTGGTTCATGTTGAGGCTGAGGCTCATATGGTAAAGTCGGCAAAGTAAAGGCACTAGTGGCCGGATTTGGTTGGAAGATATTTTTGAGGTGATTGGCAAACGTGCTGGCTCTGTCTGCATCGCTGCGCGCCCAGCCGCCTGTGGGATTTCTAATAGGCATCACGGTTTCTTTCGGTGAGCTTAGAGTTGGGTGAGCTCTCCATAGTGAGTGTTTTATACTAGAAGTTGACAATTGCTCTATATAGCGGCGGTGGACATAATCTTCTTCTTGCTGTAGGGCTTTAGTAAGTTGACGTGAGGCATGTCTAAAGCTTTGCTTAGCAGATGGCGATCTATGGAATTGCCACTCGCGACTTAAACGCCGCTTTTCGAGGAAAAGCTGTTCGATTTGTAGATTTGTCTTTTTATTGCTTTGTGTATTTATAGTTTGCGATGTTGAGGCTCGAGCTGCAGAGACGAGTACAGACTCAAGTGAATTAACAAAGCTGTCTACGTTGGCTTCATCGTGGAGATGAGGACTTAGCTCAATGTGTGAGCTGATATATTTTCTGTACTTAACCCAATTGGTTTTCTGTGAGGTCAATTTTAATGGTTGTTCCAATGTTCCTGGAGTGATCAGATGAGAGATCCGATAGGCAATTGGCGCTTATCAGATTTTTAGGGATGTTTTTGGTAATCGCAAAGTGTATTAAATCTGGTAGTTTCCTTGGGTCTGCCGGCCAGTATGTTGGTGCGCCAGAAGAAACATAGTCGAGCTTGTTCTTGGCTTTGATAATTGCATTATAGAGCTGCTTCCCTTCTGGAGTCACGAGACGGGATCCCCAGTGTGTGTGCAGCTATATTGAAGCGAGGGGGGCAGTATACGGCGGCTAGTGTAATTTGGTTGCCAGTATTTAGTTGTATATTTATAGATGTGGCCTTTAGGTAGTTTTTAGCAAATTTGTTTTGATAATGGTGCTTTATGCGGCTTCTGATTAGAATTCCAGTCCCACCATGTGCTTTACCATCTGGATGATTTGTTCCGTAGAATGAATATCCTCGTAGTTGAAAATTGTATTTGTTTGTAATGTGTGTTTCCGAAAGCAGCATTACATCGATATGATTGTCGAGTAGGAATTGAGCTAACTCAAGTTTATGTTGCGAAACGCCGTTAACGTTCCACGTAGATATCCGTAGGAAAGCCATTATTTGGATTGTTGTGAAACCAGCATTTGAATCAATAGATTTTGGTTTCGCATTAAATCTTGCATAGTTGTGCGCATAAACGACATAAATTCCGTCAGGCTTTGTTGTAGGCTGCATATCATAGCTTCAAAGTTGCTTTTTGACTGCTCTGTTGGTTGATGTTGCTGAGCCGTGTACGGTTCTTGATATGCTGATTGCAGAAATGAGCTTCTTGAGGCAGGTGTCGCCGGTCCTGATTTTAAGGCACTTGCGTATGTCACATTTTTGTCAGAGTTAATGGGTCCTAGTGAGGATCTGGCTGCAGTCGAGAAGAAGACTTCAGGGTTTGATCTGGACGCCGTGAACTGTCCATTTTGGGTGCGGGCAGCTATTCCTTTCTGGTGGATGCGACTTTTCAGCTCCTTATAGACTGGGCATCCTCTATAATTAGCAGTGTGGTTGCCACCGCAGTTTCCGCACTTTTTTGAGTTGCTGTCATCTTTGTTCGCTGGGCAGTGTGCGGAGTCATGAAGCTCTCCGCAAACTACACACACCGGGCGCAGTTTACAGTATGACCTTGTGTGGCCATATTCCTGGCAGTTCGCACATTGTACCGGGCCATTGCGTTTGTGCGGTTCCTCAACTGTAATTCTGCGGTGCAGCAGGTACTGAAGATTGTATATTGGGTGCACTTCGTATTTCTTCAGGAGCTTGGTTTCTGGTTCGAGCTCAACCTTAAAGAGTGGCTGCGGCTTTCTATCCCTGTTAAGGATATTAAAGACTGTCTTGGCGCTAAAACCCTTCTCCTGTAGCGCCCTTTTTATCTCTGCAGGCGTTACTTCGGGCTTTATGCCATTAAGTACGACTTGCAGGCCCTTGCTGCTTTTTAGCTGATATGTGTAAAAGTTCTTTTTATTCTCGGTAAGATATTTTGATAATACTCTGTAGTTATCTTCAGACTTCATTTGAACTTTTGTTTCTTGAATGTTGCCCTTTACAAGGGGTATTATGTGGAAGTTATCCTTACCAATAAGCTCAATAATTTTGTTGACAAGAACATTGGAACTTTTTTCGCGTATCGCGTATATATTTCGCGTATATATAGGCGGAGGTTTTGGCTTCCTTTTCTCAACTTCAGTGGATTCGCCCGCCTCAACCTCATCGGCGTCTGCCAAGATTTTAAATCGGTTTGAGTTAATGGGCGTTTCTTTTGCTGCTAGGCTAGCATTGCCACGGGTTATTTTGCGTTTGGAATTGAGGGGGCTCAGCTTCCTTTTGATTTGGATGTAGCGATCCATGCCAGTCTGCACAGCCGGCTTAATATAGTCATTGTTTTTGTTTTGGTTTTCGGGCAGCGCGGACGTATTACTATTTGCGCTGCTAGCTGATGACGTCGTTAAACGCGCTGTCGATACAGTTGCGGTTGTTGTTGTTGTTACTGTTGACGTTGTCAAAGAAATTGAGGTGCTAGTTACTGCACTCTTTGGCTGCAGAGGCATCGATGGTATCGAGGGGGAGCAGGAACGCGCTCTCTCGCTCTCTACGTTTAAGAATTCGGTCAATTTGGGGGTAATTGACCGCGCTTGATCAGAGCTTGCATGGTTTTCGGTTGCTTTAAAAGAGAAGTACGCGTTGTTTCTTTGTACTGAGAGCCGTCTCTCGTCTTGCTCACGTTGACGTTGTGTGCGAACGTCGTTTAAGCTCATTGCAGTCGAGATTGATTTAGTTTGAGTTTTGAGAGTTGTGTTTTATATTAATTAATTAATTAATTAATCAATATAAACATTAGCGAATTCAACGCAAAAAGCGTCTTTTCGCGTTATTGTAGATTTCTTAGACCAGTCACTGCACTTTTTTGATTTTATTGAATAATTTTTCCCGGAGCACAATAAAAAACACGTCTGCATGCGACGACAGTCAATTATAATCCCCGTTTTTATGCAGCGGATTAATGAAAGATTCCTTCCACATAAGGGGAAAGATCGAAGTTTCCAGCGATAGATTAAAAAGTTTAACGAGCGGTTTGCACAGAGCCTCGGCGCAGTTCTTCAGAACACAGCCTAGTACTCCATGAGGGCCTGGCGAATACACGGGCTTGACCTTAAGAAGATCCGATAACACACCACTTTGATCGAAAGATGGGCAAATATAAGGTTGGCTGATTGGATATTATAAGTGTAAGGCTGGGCTGAACTGCTGCTAGATGAACACGTAGTTTGAAAAAACTGTGCAAAGAGATAGGCCATTGATTGATCAGTGTTCGCATAAAAGTTCTCAAACGTAAACAGTGGGCGGAAAGATACATTTTTACGCTTAGTGTTTACAAAGTTATAAAACTGCTTCGGATCCTGAGTAAACTGAATCCGGCAGCGGCGAATATAACTCCTATAACATTCTGCGATATGCACGGTGAAATGGGACCGAGCTACTCTTGAATAACTAACTGTACATACTGTTCCTTAAATTTATAAGGCTTGTAAAATAATCATATACGTTGAAGCAGACGGATATTTTCACGGCACACAAGCACACAGTGGCACACAAAATATGTTGAAAGTGCAAAAATATGTTCCTCCCACTTGGCCTGGATAGCTGGGTCCAATCCTTGGAGCACATGGACAATGATGAATTCTCTTCGGAGATTTCCAAGGAACGAACTGCTTCTAAGGCTGAGTCGCTTAGACAAGATAGCAACCTCTGCAGCTTTTCCACCTTACTTGTTTGAGGATTGCAGCCCACGATTGTTCGTGCAGTAAGTTCGTATAGCTAACCTTTATCTGTCGAATGTAATTCTGTCGATAATAATAATTGTGTAATGCAAATTGTTGACAGTTGAAGAGCACAAAAGTCAAAAATAAATTTAAAAGCTCCGAAAAAGTCTGGTTGTTATCCGAAGTCTACAAAATCTCTGAGCTAGGCCCAGGCTTTTCGTTGTTGCATTGGCAATAACTATGAAGGCAATGGTTTTGTCTTTTTGTCTAGGCTCTGTTTTAGTGGATTAAAGTTAAAGTGGGAGTTGACCACGTCACGAGTCATTAAAGGGGGGCCCATAAAGTGTTGAAGTGATAACCTTACAATGCTTTAGCTAACTAAAGTTTTTATAGTATTTAAAAAATAGAGTATCCCAACCTTCATTCTTTTGGCGATCAGTTAAGGACCAACTTGGAGATAAAATAAAAATAAATAAAAAATAAGGAAACTAAATAAAATAACAAATGTTTTGATTGCTTTGGAAAAATAAAAAAAAATAAAACAAGGCAGATCGGCCAGATATCTTACTCCTAGGGCGATTGCTAGATAATATATATATCAGATAATCAAAATGTGATGACAGAATCGTATCTGCTGAAAACCGAAAGACATGGCACGTAGTTATTGTAAAATTAAAGTATCTCTGAAGATCTCAAGGGGAATAATTGGATGTTCAGCGATTGAACATTAAAATAAGTGAAGGAAATAAATTTAAGAAAATAATAGGATTTATTTTAGAAATACCCAAAATATATTCTCCGCCTTTTTTTTTTGTGTGCTAAGCGATTTTGAATCCTAGAGTGGATTAACGATTGTTTCGTAAAACTAAGCCTTAATACAAAAAATAAATAAAAAAGAAAATGAGGAAAGAAGGATGTGAGAGTCGAAACTGCTCAGATTATGACAAGAGCAAGGAAACCTCGGAGCCCATTAGATTACCCAATTCAGAGCCAATAAAAATACAAAATATTTCGGAAGAACTGAACGGAATATCTGGATGTGATTGCTTATCTTGATGAATTAAATAAAGTAAAATAAATAATATAAAAAATTGAATAAGAAAATAAAAATGTTTTTTTGCGTGAAATAAAAATATATGTTCACACGTTGCCGGCCAGAGGCAGACTGAGCTCTGAAAATATTTTCAAAGTGGTCTACAGACTTTCAAAAAGGAACGGCCTTCTAAGACAGAAAAAATATTAGTAACATAAATCCTAAGGTTACTCTGATGCTTTTTTCGGTTGGCATGGAAACGGGCTACTGGTATAAAAAGGGCTTATAAAAGTTTACATTTTTGGGGCAGACAATCCGATTGGGTCAGCGATTGGGAAAAAAGCTTTTTATCTTGCTCGGCACAAATTATGTATTAGGTGCTCCAAAATTATTTACCTTCGAAATCAAATTTAATGAATTTTTAATTGATTTTCCTTTGGGACGAGCAGGCAAGTGGAAAAATGGAGAAATAAATAGGAAGTTCAATAGCTTAGATAGAACTCAATTTAACAGACAAGGAATAAGGTCTTCTCATCTTTGTGACACCTGTACAAAAATAACCAGATTAATTGCAATCATCACGAAATAGATCATATTTTATTCAAATAACGACTAGACACCTGAATACATGGATCCCAAAAGCGCAATCAAACCAGAAACCGTAAAAATCCAAGTCTTCCCAGAGTTCAGGCTTAGAACACAAAGTCCGAAGACATTTTTACATGCTCCATTCTTAAGCTTCTACTTGGCCCAGCACCTCACAAACATCGGAGAAAATAAAAAAATGTGTATAAATAGATTACACTGTGAAATATAAGATTTAGCTTTTCATAATATGCAGACACTACGTGGGACCACCCACCATATAATATACAGGCAGGGGAATGAGAATTAGTGATGTTAAAGGACGATCTACTATTATTTGCAACTCCACATCTTCCCATATGAGTACCCGGCGCGTAGGCGTCCATGGCTGCATCCATAGCCTGTAGTACTCTAAAATCGCTGCTCCAAAAATTCAGCCATTGACTCCCAAGTAGTCGATTAGACCAAGTGGGAAGAAGGTCAAAATTCCACCTTCAGCCAAGTGGGAAGAAGTCAAAATTCCACCTTCCTCCCACTTGGCCTGGGTAGCTGAGTCCAATCCTTGAAGGAGCACAAGGACAATGATGTATGACATAATTCTACTTGGAGATTTCGAAGGAACGAACTGCATCTAAGGCTGAGTCCCGAAGACAAGTCCGCAACCTCCGCAGCTTTTCAACCTTACTTATGTGAGGATAGCAGCCCACGATTATTCCTTAGCGTACTTTTAGCAAGTGCCTTGATGCCTCCTACCGGTGCGGGAGAGGGTAGCGAACCTGGAGGGCTAGAAAAGAGAACTGTAGGGCAGATTCTGCGCAGCCATGAAAGGCCCAAATCGAAAAAAATGATCCCTAGCTACGGTATAGGAAATGGAACATGGGAATTTGCTGACTAATGCACTTCCCAGGAGTGAGGCTTAAAGGCATATGTATATAACTGGCAATTTGGCAGGGGCATTATGTCTGTTAACCGTTCGCTTCTTATAAGTAAACTCAGTCTTTTTGGATTCCCAACTGATCTTCTTATTTGGATTTCAAGCTACTTATTAGGGCGAACCCAACGTGTTTTCTTTAAAGATGCTACCTCGCGTTTAGTCCGCGAAATATCGGGGGTGCCCCAAGGAAGCCATCTTAAACCCCTACCTTTTACACTGTTTATTAACGACTTGCCCCTTGCCTTAACTAATTCACTTGTACTTTTGTACGCTGATGATGTTAAGCTATGCCTTCATAGCGTACTAGCGCCAAGTCTAGACTTCAATCCGATTTGGATAAACTTCAAAATTGGTGTTTTGCAAATAACCTAAAGCTTAATGGATCGAAATGTAAACTTATGTCTTTTTACCGATCTAGTCCTCACCAGGCTATGTCCTTTCTCTATGGGAAAGCGTTAGAACGATTAATTCAGGTTAACGATATATGTGTCTTATTAGATTTGAGACTTAAATTTACCGACCATATATCTACCATGGTTAATAAAGCTATGGGTGTGCTTAGTTTTATTAAAAGATGGTCAAAAGAATTTAATGACCCGTACATAACTAAAACGATATATATATCACTGGTCCGTCCGATTCTTGAGTATGGATCATGTGTCTGGAGTCCACAATTTGGAGTACACCAAGATCACATTGAATCTGTACAAAAAAACTTCCTTACTTTTGCTCTTAGGGGACTTAATTGGGATGCAAATCTTTACCTCCCCTCTTATCATAGTAGACCTTTACTAATAAACTTACCATCATTAACAAACCGTAGAACGATGCTGGGTGTCATGTTTCTATATAATCTTATTTATGGAAATATAGACAGCCAGCATTTACTAAAACGCTTAAATTTTAACATTCCTAGTAGAAGGACCAGAAACTTTCGTCCTCTACTTCTCAGCCATTGTAGTTCGACATATGCCCAACACGATCCGTTCAGGGTATTATGTTCGGACTACAATGGTCTTTACCACATCTTGTCACTTTGCTCTACTAACAATCTTAAATCGCTTATATTAACCGCCTTATCTGTGCAACACTCTTCCTCGTGATATCTTTCTCCTAATCCTCGCTTATCTATCTCGGATCTATACCCGCGATTCGAGGCAGTGGGAACCGCCCAAAAAAAAAAAAACAAAATATATGGCAAGACGCCGAGATTGCTAGCTCCGGTATAGTATTTACTCTTGTTATTTTTCTGTTTCTTTTTGTATTTTGATTTATAGTGAATAATTTGCCTGCCTTTATTTAAATCCTCATAGTGTTTCCATTTAATTGTGTTACTTAACCTGTGTTCATTTACCGAGCATTTTCGGGAGCTTTATTTAATATTCCAAATCTAGGCTGTAATAAAAAACCAGGACCTTTAGATTTCTATGTATGATTACAATTTATTTAAATGATGTATGTATGTGACTGAATAATAGAGATACCGCGAGAGAGCAAGGCAACGATAGCGCCTGACGGCAGATGCAGGTGGCCGATCGAATAGAGCGCGAATAGAGACAAAGATAAAGAAAAGATAAACAAATTTAATAAATTATTGGCCAAACTTTCGGGCGGCTGCTTGACCCGACATACTCCCCCCGTTGGAAGATGAGCTTTCAACAGCATCATGAAGGGGCAGCAGGCACAAGTTGTTGACTGCCCGCCTTATAGCTCCGTACGCCGCTGGGTAATACTGAATAATATGGACTAGCAACTCTGACTGCTCAGCTTTCATGAGGACCTTACCATCGCCAGGGCGTCCGCCTCCCCAAACAATCCAACCGAGCCGATTTTTTTGGATTGAAAGCAAACCAGGAGGCAGATGAATCTGCCCCGTTTGCTCGTAAAATAATCCAGCTTCAATTAGCAAATCAACTGGCTAAGGATGGTGAAAATGAAGATCCGCTAGGTTTACATTAGCGGGAATTTTCCAAGAGCTGACGTCCAATGTCCAAATGTGGCTGAAAGTCAGTGATGTTGGAGTACGATGTACGATCGCAGTTAATTGCGCCGAGTAGTCAGAGCATTGGGATTGCAAGCTGACTTGCGCAGAAAACCCAGCTGTAGAGAACCCTGCGTAACCTATACCGGATACAGTCACCGGAGATCTTATCTTCCGCAGCTGCAACTGGTCCGTCAGCGTTCAAGTGACTAGATGCACCTGCGAGCTAGAATCGAGCAGCGCTCGTCAGGGCAGTAGAACTCCGGAGCGGTTCGTAACCAGAATATTGGCAGTGGCTAGCAACACCACATCACTAAAACGATCCTTAGCGACGAGAGAATTGACGGCGGCGGGCGCTGAACGAAAAACAGCGTCGCTAGATGTGGAAACCTCGGGAGAGGGGTGTTGGCCTTGAGCTGGTGAATTGCCAACCAAATGCTGCAGACTATGATGCCTGCATTGCAAAGTGCCCGGATCCAAGGCACTTACGGCTTAAAAACCTTGGGCAGGATTTATCACGTTTATCACGTGAGAATGGCCATCACAGAGTTTGTTTGAAATGAAGAGTTACCTGGATGAAAATGACTACGCCGTCCTACCGCAAAGTTTGGTGCAAGTGATGTCGTCGTCAAATCCAAGCTCTTCAGAATCCGGCATCTCCTCTCACGGAATTTGCGATAGACTCCCGCGTTGGAATGGAATCCAAGGAATCCGAGTCAGCTTGCCTTTCCTTCCACTTAGACTGCGTGGCATCGTCCACTTTCTGCAACAGCACTTGTTGTGCTTCGTTCTGCTGCGTAGCAACTCCAATGCGACGTCATAATTTTTGTCCGTGAGACGATCAATCAGTCTCCAAGGCAGACTCACGAGGCAGGACCGCAACCGCTGAAACTTTTCGACCCGACCTATGAATGGGTTTGTGTCCACCATGGACGAGAACAGTGAACCTCCACTTCAAAAGTGGGAAGTGGCAGAGGCAGCAATATGCGGTTAATATGAGCGATTTAAGATTGTTAGTGGAGCAAAGTGACAAGATGTGGTAGAGACCATTGTAGTCCGAACATAATGCCCTGAGTGGATCGTGTTGGGCATATGTCGAACTACAATGGCTGAGGAGTAGAGGACGAAAGTTTCTAGTCCTTCTACTAGGAACGTTAAAATTAACGCGTGTTAGTAAGTGCTGGCTGTCTACATTTCCATAAATAAGATTAAGGGTTAACGGTTTGTTAATGATGGTAAGTTGTTTAGTAAAAGTCTAAAGTGTTTAGTAAAAATACGATAAGAGGGAAGGTAAAGATTTTCATCCCAATTAAGTCCACTAAGAGCGAAAGTTTTTTTATACAGATTCAATGTGATCTTGGTGTACTCCGTACTGAGGACTCACGACACACGATCCATACTCAAGAATCGGACGGACCAATGATGTATATAACAATGTGCAAAAAGTAGGGGTCCAAGATGGCTTCCATGGGGCACCCCAGATGTTGCGCGGACTAAACGCGAGAAACACGTTTTGTTCTCCCAGATAAGTAGCTGGAAATCCAGATAAGAAGATCGGTTGGGAATCCCAAAAGACTGAGTTAAATTATAAGAAGCGAATGGTTAACAGAGTTAAAAGCTTTACTGAAGTCAGTGTAAATGACGTATGTTTGTAAGCCATTCCGGAACCCATCCGTCATAAAAGATGTTAGATCCTGCTTCGATTGCAGTCGTCGCATGCAGACGTGTTTTTTATTGTGCTCCGGGAAAAAAATATTCAATAAAATCATAAAAGTGCAGTGACTGCTCTAAGAAATCTACAATAACGCGAAAAGACGCTTTTTGCGATGAAATCGCTAATGTTTATATTGATTAATTAATTAATTAATTAATATAAAACACAACACTTAAAACTCAAACTAAATCAACCTCGACTGCAATGAGTTCAAACGACGTTCGCACACAACGTCAACGTGAGCTAGACGAGAGACGGCTCTCAGTACAAAGAAACAACGCGTACTTCTCTTTTAAAGCAACCGAAAACCATGCAAGCTCCGATCAAGCTCGGTCAATTACCCCCAACTTGACCGAATTCTTAAACGTAGAGAGCGAGAGAGCGCGTTCCTGCTCCCCCTCGATACCATCGATGTCTCTGCAGCCAAAGAGTGCAGTAACTAGCACCTCAATTTCTTTGACAACGTCAACAGTAACAACAACAACAACCGCAACTGCATCGACAGCGCGTTTAACGACGTCATCAGCTAGCAGCGCAAATAGTAATACGTCCGCGCTGCCCGAAAACCAAAACAAAAACAAAAACAATGACTATATTAAGCCGGCTGTGCGGACTGGCATGGATCGCTACATCCAAATCAAAAGGAAGCTGAGCCCCCTGAATTCCAAACGCAAAATAACCCGTGGCAATGCTAGTCTAGCAGCAAAGGAAACGCCCATTAACTCAAACCGATTTAAAATCTTGGCAGACGCCGATGAGGTTGAGGCGGTCGAATCCACTGAAGTTGGGAAAAGGAAGCCAAAACCTCCGCCTATCTATATACGCGAAAAAAGTTCCAATGTTCTTGTCAACAAAATTATTGAGCTTATTGGTAAGGATAACTTCCACATAATACCCCTTGTAAAGGGCAACATTCAAGAAACAAAAGTTCAAATGAAGTCTGAAGATAACTATAGAGTATTATCAAAATATCTTACCGAGAATAAAAAGAACTTTTACACGTACCAGCTAAAAAGCAGCAAGGGCCTGCAAGTCGTACTTAAGGGCATAGAGCCCGAAGTAACGCCTGCAGAGATAAAAAAGGCGCTACAGGAGAAGGGTTTTAGCGCCAAGACAGTCTTTAATATCCTTAACAGGGATAGAAAGCCGCAGCCACTCTTTAAGGTTGAGCTTGAACCAGAAACCAAGCTCCTGAAGAAATACGAAGTGCACCCAATATACAATCTTCAGTACCTGCTGCACCGCAGAATAACAGTTGAGGAACCGCACAAACGCAATGGCCCGGTACAATGTGCGAACTGCCAGGAATATGGCCATACAAGGTCATACTGTAAACTGCGCCCGGTGTGTGTAGTTTGCGGAGAGCTTCATGACTCCGCACACTGCCCAGCGAGCAAAGATGACAGCAACTCGAAAAAGTGCGGCAACTGCGGTGGCAATCACACTGCTAATTATAGAGGATGCCCAGTCTATAAGGAGCTGAAAAGTCGCATCCACCAGAAAGGAATAGCTGCCCGCACCCAAAATGGACAGTTCACGGCGTTCAGATCAAACCCTGAAGTCTTCTTCTCGACTGCAGCCAGATCCTCACTAGGACCCATTAACGTTGACAAAAATGTGACATACGCAAGCGCCTTAAAATCAGGACCGGCGACACCTGCCTCAAGAAGCTCATTTCTGCAATCAGCATATCAAGAACCGAACACGGCTCAGCAACATCAACCAACAGAGCAGCCAAAAAGCAACTTTGAAGCTATGATATGCAGCCTACAACAAAGCCTGACGGAATTTATGTCGTTTATGCGCACAACTATGCAAGATTTAATGCGAAACCAAAATCTATTGATTCAAATGCTGGTTTCACAACAATCCAAATAATGGCTTTCCTACGGATATCTACGTGGAACGCTAACGGCGTTTCGCAACATAAACTTGAGTTAGCTCAATTCCTACTCGACAATCATATCGATGTAATGCTGCTTTCGGAAACACACATTACACACATTCGGAAACACAAATCATCCAGATGGTAAAGCACATGGTGGGGCTGGAATTCTAATCAGAAGCCGCATAAAGCACCATTATCAAAACAAATTTGCTAAAAACTACCTACAGGCCACATCTATAAATATACAACTAAATACTGGCAACCAACTTACACTAGCCGCCGTATACTGCCCCCTCGCTTCAATATAGCTGAAGATGAGTTTATGCAGTTTTTCAACACACTTGGAGACCACTTCATAGCAGCAGGAGACTACAATGCCAAACACACACACTGGGGATCCCGTCTCGTGACTCCAAAAGGGAAGCAGCTCTATAATGCAATTATCAAAGCCAAGAACAAGCTCGACTATGTTTCTTCTGGCACACCAACATACTGGCCGGCAGACCCAAGGAAACTACCAGATTTAATAGACTTTGCGATTACCAAAAACATCCCTAAAAATCTGATAAGCGCCAATTGCCTATCGGATCTTTCATCTGATCACTCGCCTGTCCTGTTTATTCTACTGCGACATCCAGGAACATTGGAACAACCATTAAAATTGACCTCACAGAAAACCAATTGGGTTAAGTACAGAAAATATATCAGCTCACACATTGAGCTAAGTCCTCATCTCCACGATGAAGCCAACGTAGACAGCTTTGTTAATTCACTTGAGTCTGTACTCGTCTCTGCAGCTCGAGCCTCAACATCGCAAACTATAATTACACAAAGCAATAAAAAGACAAATCTACAAATCGAACAGCTCGTCCTCGAAAAGCGGCGTTCACGTCGCGAGTGGCAATTCCACAGATCGCCATCTACTAAGCAAAGCTTTAGACATGCCTCACGTCAACTTACTAAAGCCCTACAGCAAGAAGAAGCTTATGTCCACCGCCGCTATATAGAGCAATTGTCAACTTCTAGTACAAAACACTCACTATGGAGAGCTCACCCAACTCTAAGCTCACCGAAAGAAACAGTGATGCCTATTAGAAATCCCACAGGCGGCTGGGCGCGCAGCGATGCAGACAGAGCCAGCACGTTTGCCAATCACCTCAAAAATATCTTCCAACCAAATCCGGCCACTAGTGCCTTTACTCTGCCGACTTTACCATATGAGCCTCAGCTTCAACATGAACCAATCGAGTTTCGCCCAAACGAAATCGCTAATATCATCAAAAACCAACTAAATCCGAAAAAATCACCAGGCTGCGACCTCATAAATCCCAAAATGATCATTGAGCTTCCATATTGCGCCGTCTGCACTATCACCCAGCTCTTCAATGCCATCGCAAAACTTGGCCACTTTCCAGCGAGATGGAAAAAGTCAATTATAATAATGATAGCAAAGCCGGGAAAAGACCACACAATTCCCACGTCGTATAGACCTATAAGCCTACTTTCATGCTTATCTAAACTCTTTGAGAAATGCATTCTGACTCGAATAAACACATACCTAAGGATCCAGGAAGGAATCCCGTCACATCAGTTTGGGTTTCGTGAAAAGCACGGTACAATTGAGCAGGTCAACCGGATAACAGCAGAAATTCGGAATGCATTCGAAAAACGCGAGTACTGTACCGCAATATTTCTAGATGTCTCTCAAGCATTTGATAGAGTCTGGCTAGAAGGTCTAATGTACAAAATCAAGACAATGCTCCCTTGTAATACCCACAAGCTTTTAGAGTCTTACCTCTACGACAGAAAATTTGCTGTGAGGTGCAACACTGATATATGTATCTGACGAATTCACTGTTGGAGCTGGAGTTCCTCAAGGAAGCGTACTCGGACCAACATTATATGTTCTCTACACAGCAGACATCCCGACAAGCACACGATTAACAACATCTACGTTTGCTGATGATACAGCTATTCTTAGCCGCTCAAAATGCCCGATGCAAGCAACTGCGCAGCTAGCTCTTCATCTGGTGGATGTTGAAAAATGGCTATCAGACTGGCGAATTAAAGTAAACGAACAAAAATGCAAGCACGTTACGTTCACCTTGAATAGGCAAAACTGCCCGCCCCTTACGCTAAACAACACCCTACTCCCGCAAGCAAACGAGGTAACATATCTAGGAGTACACCTCGATAGAAGACTCACATGGCGTCGGCACATAGAAGCTAAAAGAACCCACCTAAAGCTAAAAGCCAGCAGCCTTCATTGGCTTATCAACGCTCGGTCTCCCCTTTGCCTTGAATATAAAGTCCTGCTGTATAACTCGGTACTTAAACCTATATGGATGTACGGCTCCCAGTTATGGGGGAATGCCAGCAATAGCAATATTGACATAGTCCAGCGAGCTCAGTCGAAGATCTTGAGAACAATCACCGGGGCACCTTGGTACGTTCGCAACGAAAACATACATCGCGACTTAAACATTCTTCCAGTCAAAGATGTGATCGCAGAACAGAAGGAGAAGTACTTTAGCAAGCTATTGTCGCACCCTAACCACCTGGCGAGAGGTCTAACAAGGTTGAGTAACCAATCACGACTTCGTCGGAATGACCTACCCACCCAGCGACCGTCTTGAGGAACGTGCAACCAGAATGCAGTCTTAGTCTACTGTTAGTTAAATGTTAATGTTAAGATTTGAAAACTTATTGTTAGTCTCAAAATTAAGAGAAGATCCAATAAATAAAAGCAAAGTTTAATAAAAAAAAAAAAAAAGATCCAATAAGTTGGTAGTGGTGAGCGGCGCTTCATGAAGCCATGCTGGCACGGAGTAATTATTTAACTACATAGGTGTTGCAAACGTGGAGTGATAAGTTTTTCAAAAAGCTTTTGAATTGCTGACAATTTAGAGATGCCTATATAATTTGCAGGGTCGAATTTTTCCCCGTTTTTATGCAGCGGATTAATGAAAGATTCCTTCCACATAAGGGGAAAGATCGAAGTTTCCAGCGATAGATTAAAAAGTTTAACGAGCGGTTTGCACAGAGCCTCGGCGCAGTTCTTCAGAACAGAGCCTAGTACTCCATCAGGGCCTGGCGAATACACGGGCTTGACCTTAAGAAGATCCGATAACACACCACTTTGATCGAAAGATGGGCAAATATAAGGTTGGCTGATTGGATATTATAAGTGTAAGGCTGTGCTAAACTGCTGCTAGATGAACACGTAGTTTGAAAAAACTGTGCAAAGAGATAGGCCATTGCCTGATCAGTGTTCGCATAAAAGTTCTCAAACGTAAACTGTGGGCGGAAAGATAAATTTTTACGCTTAGTGTTTACAAAGTTATAAAACTGCAAAGTTATAAAGTTATAAACTGCAAAATATGTTAAAAGTGCAAAAATATGTTCCTCCCACTTGGCCTGGGTAGCTGGGTCCAATCCTTTGAACTCAATTTAACAGACAAGGAATAAGGTCTTTTCACCTTTGTGACACCTGTACAAAAACAACCAGATTAATTGCAATCATCACGAAATAGATAATATTTTATTCAAATAACGACTAGACACCTGAATACATGGATCCCAAAAGCGCAATCAAACCAGAAACCGTAAAAATCCAAGTCTTCCCAGAGTTCAGGCTTAGAACACCAAGTCCGAAGACATTTTTACATGCTGCATTCTTAAGCTTCTACTTGGCCCAGCACCTCACAAACATCGGAGAAAAAAAAAATGTGTATAAATAGATTACACTGTGAAATATAAGATTCAGCTTTTCATAATATGCAGACACTACGTGGGACCACCCACCATATAATATACAGGCAGGGGAATGAGAATTAATGATGTTAAAGGACGATCTACTATTATTTGCAACTCCACATCTTCCCATATGAGTACCCGGCGCGTAGGCGTCCATGGCTGCATCCATAGCCTGTAGTACTCTAAAATCGCTGCTCCAAAAATTCAGCCATCGACTCCCAAGTAGTCGATTAGGCCAAGTGGGAAGAAGGTCAAAATTCCACCTTCAGCCAAGTGGGAAGAAGTCAAAATTCCACCTTCCTCCCACTTGGCCTGAGTAGCTGAGTCCAATCCTTGAAGGAGCACAAGGACAATGATGTATGACATAATTCTACTTGGAGATTTCGAAGGAACGAACTGCAGCTAAGGCTGAATCCCAATTATTCCTTAGCATACTTTTAGCAAGTGCCTTGATGCCTCCTACCGGTGCGGGAGAGGGTAGCGAACCTGGAGGGCTAGAAAAGAGAACTGTAGGGCAGATTCTGCGCAGCCATGAAAGGCCTAAATCGGAAAAACATCCGCAGGAGTTCTTCCACAATATGGCAAGACGCCGAGATCGCTAGCTCCGGTATAGAATTTACTCTTGATATTTTTCTGTTTCTTTTTGTATTTTTATTTATAGTGAATAAATTGCCTGCCTCTATTTTTATCTTCATAGTGTTTCCATTTAATTGTGTTATTTAACCTGTGTTCAGTTACCGAGCATTTTCGGGAGCTTTATTGGATGTTCCAAACCTAGGCTGTAATAAGAAACCAGGACCTTTAGATTTCTATGTATGATTACAATTTATTTAAATGATTTGGTTTATATATAGAACATATGGCATATGTATGTGACTGCGTAGGGTTGACGACCGAATTAGAATAATAGAGATACCGCGAGAGAGCGAGGCAACGATAGCGCCTGACGGCAGATGCAGGTGGCCGATCGAATGCACGAGAGCGGGCGACGTGAATAGAGACAAAGATAAAGAAAAGGTAAACAAATTTAATAAATTATTGCCTGCCAAACTTTCGGGCGGCTGCTTGACCCGAGATACTCCTCCCGTTGGAAGATGATCTTTCAACAGCATCATGAAGGGGCAGCAGGCACAAGTTGTTGACTGCCCGCCTTATAGCTGCGTACGCCGCTGGGTAATACTGAATAATATGTACTAGCAACTCTGACTGCTCAGCTGCCATGAGGACCTTACCATCGTCAGGGCGTCCGCCTCCCCAAACAATCAAACCAAGCCGAGTTTTTTGGATTGGCTTTTTTTTTTTTGGAAATCAAGTGGCTAAGGATGGTGAAAATGAAGATCCGCTAGGTTTATATTAGCGGGAATTTTCCAAGAGCTGACGTCCAATGTCCAAATGTGGCTAAAAGTCAGTGATGTTAATTGTGCCGAGTAGTCAGAGCTTTGGGATTGCAAGCTAACTTGCGCAGAAAACCCAGCTGTAGAGAACCCTGCGTAACCTATACCGGATACAGTCACCGGAGAACTTATCTTCTGCAGCTGCAACTGGTCCGTCAGCGTTCAAGTGACTAGATGCACCTGCGAGCCAGAATCAAGCTGCGCTCGTCAGGGCAGTAGAACTCCGCAGCGGTTCGTAACCAGAATATTGGCAGTGGCTAGCAACACCACATCACCAAAACGATCCAAGCCCGGATCCAAGGCACTTGCGGCATAAATCCAAATGCATAAGTTTGCCTAAACGATCCTTAGGCGACAAGCTTAAAAACCTTGGGCAGGAGCTTATCATGTGAGAATGGCCATTGTAACGTACAACGTTTGTAGGGGCAGTGGAAGGACCTGCGCTCGCTGGCACGCTGAAAGGGTCCGGCTCTAGCTCGTCGGCTTGGGGGGTGGAGGTCTTGCAGGGACAGATCCTTCGCGAGTTGCAACGTAGGATAATAGTAATTTAGCGGTATAAGAAAGGTTGCGTGCTGCGACAGAGAGAAGTGTATAATCTCCGCTAGAGATCAGAGCCGGTATTCACGATCATCAAATTCAATTAGAAAATTGGAACAGGACAGAAATTGTTTCGAGAAAATCATTGAAGGAGCACTGCTGTTGGTATGTCCTTATTTTCCCCAACCCTACCTTGGCCACAGGTAGAAGAGTGTCACTCTCGTGGCCCCTTTTCCCCCACTACACCCGAGGATTAATTTGCGAAGTTCGTCAGTTAAATTTACAGTAACATTTTATTTATTATATTTTTATTTAAAGTTCTTAATTGACATAGCCAAATTAATCATATTATTTTTTTTACAAAGTACTAGAGAAAAAGACTAATCCTAATAAAAACTCTAACTAATTTATTTATTTAGTTTGATTATAAATATATTTTCATTTTTTTCTAATAATTTTAGGCTGCATGTGTATTTATAGTTTAGAGAAATTAATTTATTCAAATTTTTCCATCACTGTTTTGTTTTCTGTCTAAGGTTGTGTGTACGGTGGGAAAAAGGAAAAACCAATCATATAAATTCATAATAAATCAAATTTTGCGCATGGCTAATAAACTTCAATTAAATATCTTCTTCTTTAATTCACAATGGAAAATTTCTGACTTACGTGCTTTCCTCGGCGAAAAGGTCGACCTTGGCGTTGGTGGCTGTAGACGTGGATTATGGTTTAAGATTTTTATTTTTTTGTTTAGAAATTTTCCATTAGTATTTTTATTCTGTGTTCAGTCTAAGTTTTATTCACTTCCTTCTTCCTCTTTTCTCTTAATCCAGAGAAAAAAAAATGTTTATCACATTTCATTTTTAATAATCGAAACTCTGTTTAATACCACTGTGTCTTCCTTTGCTTTTTCTTTCACTTCAATCAATGACAAACAAAACTTCACTTATTGCTTTCGCTCTTCTTTTCCGACACACACCTTCTTATGATACTTTCTGCACTTCTTCTTTTTTTTTTAGAAGGGCACTGGATCTTAATAAATCAAATAAAAAAAATGAAAAACAATGTAGCTCACTAATTAATGATAATGGCTTAAATTTTATTGAATATTTTTGCTTGATTTTTCTTTTTTTCTACATTTTTCTCTTTTTTTTTTCTTTAAACTTCATATTTCTTCTATTTTTATTTTTTAGTGTGATCCACTTAACAATAGCGTTAACTTAAACTTCTAAAAATTTTCAATTCTCTCTTCTTTTTCCGCACATTTGTTTCAACATTAACGGTTTCAATTTTTCAATTCTTCTTTACGGATCTTTCATGATTTCGGCTTTTGGCCTCTTCACCACGTGGTCTCTTCTCATTTTTTTTACTGTTTCTTCTTCTTTTCCACAAAACTTAAGAGTTTAAAAATTTTCGCTCTCCTCAACACGTCCGGCTTGCGGTAGGTCCCAACTTCAAAAGAAGGTCTGCCCTCTCCCGCGCCATTTCCAGCCCCTTTTAGACTGACCAGTCTTGACCGAAGATTTGCCTAAGTGGTAACTCTCGCCAAAATTGGGATAATTTTTTTTTATTTATTTTTCGCGGGTTAAGTTTAAATATCATTCTTTGTTTTTTTCTCTTTATGCCTACGCCGCTTCAGGCGCCGTTACAAATTCCCTCCCACAATCAGACTAGGGTATTCCAATTTTGACCCTAGGCTGATACCGACTGAGGGGACGACATTGACGTATATCCTTGGCATGGAAGACTCCTCTTCTTTGGCCTTGTAAATCCCCTATACAACTTATCGAAGCTCCTGAATCAAGGAGTCCATAAAAGATGCGATCTTATTGCTGCTCTGGCAAAAATGGACGAAGATCTCTGGTACGAGCGTGTCTCAATCCGCTCTTACTCTTTTCGATATTTTTTCCCAATATGTTTTAATCCTTCTCGAACTGCGGTCCTTTCGCACACTAAAGAGAAGCTCAGGTAATCTTTCTTGTCTTGTCATCTTAGGTAAATTTTGTCTTTTCTGGTGTAGCAATAAACTTTCATTGCTTTGTGTCGCGTCCGGTGTGGGTTTAGGAATAGCTCTTGGCTCTTTCCTATTTTCTCTGTTATTGTTGACTGGCTGTGGGCGGCATTCGATGTCCTCGGTCTGTACGCTGACTTCGAACTGCCGAGCTTTAAGTTTTTTGAGCACCTCGTACAGTTGGGTTTGTAGGTGTTGGCTGCTCCACAGCCGTAACAAAACACTCATTTTTCTTCCAGACAATCTTGATATCGGTGTCCTTCGTGGTGGCAATTCCAGCATACCAGGGCGAGTGCTTTGACATCTGCATCAATTCCAACTTCCGAGCTGCTTTCCGCATCAGGTTCGTCGATTAATACCGCGACTTCCCGCCGGAATGGAGTCACTCTACTATAGCCATGTGATCGTTTGACATCTTCCAGGAAAGCCTCTCGGCGTCGACAAATCTCTCGAAGCTCCTGGACCTTTACCGCCTCGACATTCAGAATTTCGTGACGTATTTCTGGTCGCAAATTGTTCTTAAGAATGCGAACTAACTTGCGAGTGGACCAAGGCGTTTGTAATTGATCAATCATTACCTTCACACTATTGTAGAATGCGTCGAAAGTTTAGTTTTGCTTCTGTTTCCTGTTTCTTATCAATTCTTCTACATCGACGTCGTCCCGGTTTTGACGAAAATTTAAACGGAGCGCTGAACATAACTGATCCCATCGAACCTCAGCTACAGACTTGTTATATCGCCAATAGAATTCCGTGGCCTTACCTTCAAATAACACGCTGACGTTGCGGCACAACACCGCGAAATTCCCATCCAGCGCCTGTTGAGTCAGTGCTTCCACACGGTTGATAAAGTCGTCTATCGGTACGCCGGTTCCGGAGTACTTGAGCTTCCACCCATTTAGGATATGTCCAACTTTGTCTGGTCGTATTCCTAGGTCGGATATTGTGCTTCGTTGGGGAGACATTGCGCATCCCGCTGGCATAGTCGGTATTGCGGTGGGATCCGTTGCTTCCTCTATGTGCGGTTGCTGTATGTCCTCTAACCTCGGGGTTGATCTAACTTCCCTGCTCACGGCAGAGTTGGCAGGCGTTGCTATCAGTCTTTCCATACTGTCTAACACAGACGTTTGCACCAGTTCGGCCGTCTTCTCCGTCAATATGGTGAGCAGCCTCTTCTCCATAGCTAGAAGTGTAATGGCACTTGCCATGCTGTTCGGATCGTTGCTCCTCATGCTAGCTGCCTCGGTGTTTCGAGGAGTGTTAGGGATGTCGTCAGAAGGTGTCCTTTCATGGCTACCCTTCGTCTGACGGACTCTTGATTGAGATCGCGTTTGAAGACCTTCGACTGCTGGCCTACAGATACTCTTGCATACAGGACAGTTGTCGCTTTTCTTAAAATGCACATTGATGCCTTTCTTGTGGAACTCGTGATGACAAGTGGTTTCAAAAATTTCGGCTGCGGATTTGATTTCTGTCTTGCAAAGTTGACAAATTAGTTTTTGCGCTTCTTGAGAGCCACGGTCGGGCGATCGATCCAAGCCCATCATGACTAAGTAATGTTTATAATTTGTGAAAATATTATCTTCTTGGCCCTATTAATCTATCCTAAACCTCTGTTGAATCGGCAAAAACAAAAAAAAAAAAATTCAAAATGGTACGACAACTAACTGAACTTCGCTTCTGATATCCTCGGATGTCGGGTGAAATTTAATTTAATCGAATCTCTCAAAAGATTTTTAAGACATAGGCCCTGTAAATTTAAGGTTTCTAGGCGGCTGAGCTGTTTAGGGAGTGTAGTAACTCTTTCATTTATGTTGCATCGGACTTAATACGATGTAGAACCGATCTATGTAGTTTTCCTGATGCATCAAAAACAAAATGTTTAACCTCTCAGAAAAAAAAGTGTTGAGCTATTAATAGTTTTTAATAGCAGCCGAATAACTACACGCATTTCAAATTATAGTTTCAATATATTTATTTTGGGTTCAATTTAACCCTAATATATGCGGCTCCAATCAACTCCAAATCACAACAAACGCCAAACCAAGAGCTTGCGCAGAAGCTCAACCGAAGCTCCCCAAAGCGCATACGCTACAAATAACAATAAAGCGCATGCGAAACTGGGAGACAAAACAGAGACGAATCATGCTGATAACAACAGCTGCAGCTTAGCATATTACAATTATTTTATATGCATTCTTTGGTGGCTGCTTGGCCCAACATCCTCCCCCCATTGAAGGGTGGGCCTTTAATAACAATGTTGGAAGGGGCAGCAGTCACATTATTGCAGAGGTTCCATGGGTTGTCCTCCCTACCACAGAGCGCCGACACATCCCGTGATAGTCCACCGTGGCCAGAAAACACCCAGCCAAATCGAGTGTTCTGAGCAATTGGGAGCCCGTGACCTAACTGGATTTGGCCAGCCGACAATAGGTCAAAGAATAAGCCGGCTCCAATCAGCAGGTCCACTCGCTGCGTTTTGTGGAAGTTGGGGTCAGCTAGATCCATATTGCCAGGAACCTTCCAGCCCGAAGCATCTATGTCCTGGCTAGGCTGATATGTGTAGCTACAACAGCCTCAATGCTCCGTTGTGGAGCATTTGGAGCGGCCAAGCTGAAGTTCATTCGCCAGCCGCGACGAGATGAGATGCACTTGTGAACCGGAATCCAATAAAACTCGGCAAGGCAGGAAGTCTCCAGATCGACCACGAACGAGTACATTGGCTGTTGGCAGGAGCCCTAGCTCAGCATTGCGATCCTGGGTCACAAAAGTGTTAATTGAGCGGGATGGGTTCGCACCAGCAACTGCACCGATGGGACGTGAGACTCGTGCGGGTGAAACCTGCCCGCGAGGGTGCAACAGAATATGATGACGGTGATTGCACGCCGAGCAGCGGGTAGCTGAGCATCCAAGAGCGAGATTGCCATCCTCCAGACAAACAAAACAGCGAGCCAGACGCCGCACTTCGTCGTACCGTTCCTCAATTGGCAAACAACTGAACTTTGGACAAGCAGGAAGCTCGTGCGCCGAAACACCACACAGGGCGCATAGGGCAGGACTGGCGTTAATAACCATGCACGAGGATCGGTTATTGGACGATCTACCTCGGCCTACTTGGTTAACTGGTGAATACGCCAAAGAAAAGTCAACGCTTTCGAGAGTCCGGCACTTTGCTCTAAGAATCGTGCCATAGACTCCTAAGATGGAAGGCTGTCATCAGCGCTTCCTGCCAGAGAGTCTTCCCATTTGGCCTTTGTAGCAGGGTCCAGCTTTTGGAAGATGATCTGGATGAAGAGGCACCCTTGAATTTCGGCCGACGTCATAAGGGCCCGCATATGTCCATTGAATCGGTCTATTCTCGAAGAGTAGCAACGGATCCCGGCTCAACCACCCTTAACTGCAGGATCTCGTTGATGTGAGCCTGGAAGATTAAGCGACGATTGCTGAAACGGTTGCGCAAAAGGTCGAGGGCAACATCATAGTTAGCGTCAGTAATCTCAAGCGTCCTCACAGTCTCCAGGGCTGAGTCCCGCAGGCAGCAAATGAGCCATCTGAGCTTCTCCATCTTGGTCAAGTGCGGGTGACTGTCACTGGTTGTCCTAAATAGGGCGCAGAAATCCGGCCACTCGGCATAGCCGCCGCTAAATGTTGGCATTGGCAACGGGGGCAATGAGGGAGCAGGCCTATATGGAGCGTTTGAAATCCCAGCACCAATGGTAGCATCCAAAAGCGTAGAGTGAGCAGCAACCCGCATAGAACGCTTGACCACCTCCACCTGGATGTCAACGTGCACGTCCGTAGCCAGCTGAGAAAATCGCCAATATAAATCGCTCCCGATCTCGCTATAGTTTAGCTCCTCCAATTCCTCCTGCAGCGTGGTGAAACGTTCGCGCAGACGCTTCTCCATAGACTCGAGGATCAGAATGGTTGAATCGTCGGTCTGCATCGCAGCCTTCCGATGCAGTACCTCCATTTCCTGACATGTTACCTCTACGCGTCTCCGCAGCATCCTTTCACGGCTTGACGCAGCAGATGCAGTAGCTTCAGCTCCAGATTCCATTGTGCAATTAAATTAAAATGCAACTTTGCGACAACAAAACCAACAACGGTGTGGCACTTTTAATGCTGATCACAATAATTGAACGAATTGAACCAATGTTGAGCTATTAATAGTTTTTAATAGCAGCCGAATAACTACAGGCGTTTCAAATTATAGTTTCAATATATTTATTTTGGGTTCAATTTAACCCTAATATATGCGGCTCCAATCAACTCCAAATCACAACGAACGCCAAACCAAGAGCTTGCGCAGAAGCTCAACCAAAGCTCCCCAAAGCGCTACAAATAACAATAAAGCGCATGCGAAACTGGGAGACAAAACAGAGACGAATCATGCTGATAACAACAGCTGCAGCTTAGCATATTACAATTATTTTATATGCATTCTTTGGTGGCTGCTTGGCCCAACAGAAAGGAAATTAGACTTTCTCAGTAGTCACCGTGGTTAGGACGTCTCTCTGTTAGAACGTCTCTATATTCCTATTCGTATGAGCCACTAGGCAAACTTCTAATTTGATTAGGATGGTACCTCAGCAACAGGTCGGAGACTAAACCGAAGTTTGTAGTTCTCTGTGATCCTTGCACTGAGTTCCATGACAGATGACAGACGGGCAAATCTCCGCTCCTAAAATGAATTTCGGACCCTCAGAACACCAGAGTCTTCTGACATAAGTTTCTCGAACAATTCAAAGTCAAGAGTAGCAAATTTGTAAATAGAGAAAGTTTGTTGAAAATTGAAATCGAAAAGTAATACAGATTTCGAATCTAATGATCGTTGAGTTTCTGTGGCAGTTATCATTATTTTTTTGGTTATCATTATTTTACATGTTGGGCAACACTTTTTTTCTAAATTATTATTATCTAATAATATAATATTATTATTGTAACGTGCAACGTTTGTAGGGGCAGTGGAAGGACCTGGCGGGCACGCCGAAAAGGTCCGGCTCTATCTCGTCGGCTTGGGGGTGGAGGTCTTGCTGGGACAGATCCTTCGCGAGTTGCAACGTAGGATAATAGTAATTTAGCGGTATAAGAAAGGTTGCGTGCGACAGAGAGAAGTGTATAATCTCCGCTAGAGATCAGAGCCGGTATTCACGATCATCAAATTCAAATAGAAAATTGGAACAGGACAGAAATTGTTTCGAGAAAATCATTGAAGGAGCACTGCTGTTGGTATGTCCTTATTTTCCCCAACCCTACCTTGGCCACAGGCAGAAGAGTGTCACTCTCGTGGCCCCTTTTCCCCCACTACACCCGAGGATTAATTTGCGAAGTTCGTCAGTTAAATTTACAGTAACATTTTATTTATTATATTTTTATTTAAAGTTCTTAATTGACATAGCCAAATTAATCATATTATTTTTTTTACAAAGTACTAGAGAAAAAGACTAATCCTAATAAAAACTCTAACTAATTTATTTATTTAGTTTGATTATAAATATATTTTCATTTTTTTCTAATAATTTTAGGCTGCATGTGTATTTATAGTTTAGAGAAATTAATTTATTCAAATTTTTCCATCACTGTTTTGTTTTCTGTCTAAGGTTGTGTGTACGGTGGGAAAAAGGAAAAACCAATCATATAAATTCATAATAAATCAAATTTTGCGCATGGCTAATGAACTTCAATTAAATATCTTCTTCTTTAATTCACAATGGAAAATTTCTGACTTACGTGCTTTCCTCGGCAAAAAGGTCGACCTTGGCGTTGGTGGCTGTAGACGTGGATTATAGTTTAAGATTTTTATTTTTTTGTTTAGAAATTTTCCATTAGTATTTTTATTCTGTGTTCAGTCTAAGTTTTATTCACTTCCTTCTTCCTCTTTTCTCTTAATCCAGAGAAAAAAAAAATGTTTATCACATTTCATTTTTAATAATCGAAACTCTGTTTAATACCACTGTGTCTTCCTTTGCTTTTTCTTTCACTTCAATCAATGACAAACAAAACTTCACTTATTGCTTTCGCTCTTCTTTTCCGACACACACCTTCTTATGATACTTTCTGCAATATAGCTCACTAATTAATGATAATGGCTTAAATTTTATTGAATATTTTTGCTTGATTTTTCTTTTTTTCTACATTTTTTTCTTTTTTTCTTCTTTAAGCTTCATGTTTCTTCAATTTTCATTTTTTAGTGTGATCCACTTAACAATAGCGTTAACTTAAACTTCTAAAAAAGGGTTCTTCTTCTTCTTGCCAAATTCCTAGCGCCTCTCCTCCGGCGCTGATCACGTGTTCCACGTGTACCACTTCGGCTCCAGGTACCGGCTAGATGTTGAATCTGTCTTTTACTCGCGGCTTGTTGCGATCCCGCAGTTCCGTTTCTTTCGAGGCGGAAAGAAACTTGCAGTTCGCACTTGCAATCCGGCACTAACAAAAAAAACAAAAAAAAAAAAAAAAGAGTTTAAAAATTTTCGCTCTCCTCAACACGTGCAACTTGCGGTAGGTCCAAACTTCAAAAGAAGGTCTGCCCTCTCCCGCGCATTTCCTGCCCCTTTTAGACTAACCAGTCTTGATCCACTTTTGATCAGCTGGCCGATGATTTGCCTAAGTGGTAACTCTCGCCAAAAGGGGATATTTTTTTGTTGTTTATTTTTCGCGGGTTAAGTTCAAATTTTATCCTATTTTTTTTTCTCTTTATGCCTACGTCGCTTTAGGCGCATCCGCTCAAGGAATTTGCGATAGACTCCCGCGTTGGAATGGAATCCAAGGAATCCGAGTCAGCTTGCCTTTCCTTCCATTTAGACTGCGTGGCATCGTCCACTTTCTGCAACAGCACTTGTTGTGCTTCGTTCTGCTGCCTAGCAACTTTTGTCCGTGAGACGATCAAACAGTCTCCAAGGCAGACTCACGAGGCAGGACCGCAACCGCTGAAGCTTCTCGACCATCTATGAATGGGTTTATGTCCACCATGGTCGAGATCAGTGAACCTCCACTAAAAGTGGGAAGTGGCAGAGGCAGCAAAGCCTGGAAAGTTCTGCGGTTATTACTTTCGAACTCGCCGGAAACATCCTGGAGCGCCGCATAATCTCCTGGTTCAGGATAAATCGTGCCTCCCTGGGTTCCCCTTTTTGCGCGGTTCAAACTGCATACGTACAGCCCACTTCCCGTCCAACCGACTGAAGGACGCTGCCGATAGATACATGTTTACGCTTAGTGTTTACAAAGTTATAAAATTGCTTCGGATCCTGAGTAAACTGAATCCTGCTGCGGCGAATATAACTCCTATAACATTCTGCGTTATGCACGGTGAAATTGGACCGGGCTACTAAGTATCTAGAATAACTAACTGTACAGCCAGATAATCTATGTTTATTCAAAAGTCTACTCATACTATTCTTTAAGTTGTTAAGATGCCGTGTATACCAAGGCGGATTCGTTGAAGGGGACGGATATTTCCACGGCACACAAACGTCAAAAAATGAGTTTACAGAGAAATAAAATTTTTGTAATGCTAAGTTTATATCATCGCATGCCAGTAAATTAGACCAATCAAATTCCGAAATTAACTTATTTAATTTCATAAAGTCAGCCTTACGAAAGAAACGAACTTTATGAGATTTAAGTGTAGACTTAAGGTCAATTAAGGAGTTGTTTTCAATTGAAAGCTCAAGAGTGGGATGATATGGATCCTCAGGGTCAGAAAGGGGCCAAGTTCTGGAAAGAGTAATTCCATCAGGATCAGAAACGAAATATAAGTCCAGCAGCCGACCTAAAGAATTTCTAACGTGGTTAATTTGCCCGAGTGACATGTCAAACATGCCCACAGGAAAGTCGTGGTGGGAGTTAAGCTGTAAAGACGGTGAATTTTCAACATTTGACCATATAAGTTCTGGGATATTAAAGTCACCCAGAGCTATCAGCTGGTCACCATCAGACAGACGATCGAAAACCAAACGAATAACGGACAAATGTTGCCAGTATGATGGCGGTTCGGATGAAGGTGGTATGTACGAACAGGTAACATACAAAGATTGATCGGACAAAGTGATTTTGATGCAAAGAAATTCAATGTCACCAAACTCTCGTCATTTTACCTCTTCATCTTCCTCTCTTTTTCTTAAAGCGGACGGACGTGTTTTTTTGTGCGCACTACGTTTTTGTAAAATTTGCAAGCTTTCTATAAACAATCGGTGTTTATTTCTTTACTGATATTAAAACAAATTGCAATTTTTTAGATCCGTATCGCTTCGCGTGTGCAGTGATATATTTGGAGGTAAAATAATAATTTATTTAACTTACTTTCCAAACATAGCCCTGCTCTGCTTCTTCATCTCCTACGGTGTTGTTGCTATTCTTTTGCTTCTACTCTCGCTCAATAGAGATTCTTATCTCTATTTTTTTAAATCTTACTAACTTGCACTAACTGCTCTCTTTAATCTCCCCTTCTCTTTTCCTTGGTACAGTGGTTCAAGGTTATTTATTAATAAAATCAAATAATATTTTTAAATTAATTATTAATTTTTTTAATAATTTTTAATAAATTAATTATTTAATTTTTAATAATTTTTAATAAATTAATTATTTAATTTTAAATAATTTTTAATAAATTAATTATTTAAATTTTTAATAATTATGGATTTTAAATTGGTCTGTGCATTAAAGTCTTGCAATAAGACAATCTCGTCTTCCCAGCCTACCATCCATTGCTGGCTCTGTGAAAACGTTTTACACGCTAAGTGTGCCGGGTTCACGGCCTCAGTGTCGGATGCAATCTCGCGTAGGTCTGGACTCCACTTTTGCTGTGACGGTTGTCGTGCTGTTCAGGACGAAATGAGGCAGACTAAAAGCGGTTTCAAGGAGTTGATTAGTGGTTTTCGAAAAATCAATGACCAACTCTGTGCGCTTGATACACAGTTTAGTAGTCTTCAACTACTAAATGAGTCTCCAAAGCGTAAGAAATTCGCTTTTAGTGATGTGCTCGGGTCGAATAATCTTCAGCCTGATGTCTTGGTGACATTGGTTTAATGTCTTCATTAACACTTACCTATCAGAATACTAGAGGGTTACGTAGTAAACTTCCCAAACTGTATTCTGATAGTTCTTCTTTTGCATCCCACATTATTGTATTTACAGAAACTTGGTTAAAGCCGGAGATCTTAAGCTCCGAAGTTTTTCCTAGTAGGTACACCACTTTTAGATGTGATAGAACTTTGCGAAGGGGAGGAGGAGTGCTAATTTCTGTAGACTCCAAATTCGCTTCTGAAGAAGTAAAATCACAAGAGTTTGGTGACATTGAATTTCTTTGCATCAAAATCACTTTGTCCGATCAATCTTTGTATGTTACCTGTTCGTACATACCACCTTCGTCCGAACCGCCAACATACTGGCAACATTTGTCCGCTATTCGTTTGGTTTTCGATCGCCTGTCTGATGGTGACCAGCTGATAGCTCTGGGTGACTTTAATATCCCAGAACTTATGTGGTCAAATGTTGATAATTCACCGTCTTTACAGCTTAACTCCCACCATGACTTCCCTGAGGGCATGTTCTTTTATTTATTACAAAAATTTTATTACACTTTGAACATATTTTTCGACGCTTGCGTGCCGTGGAAATATCCGTCCGCTTCAACGAATCCGCCTTGGTATTCAAGGCACCTTATAAATTTAAAGAATAGTATGAGTAGACTTTTAAACAAACATAGATTATCTGGCTGTACAGTTAGTTATTCAAGATACTTAGTAGCTCGGTCCAATTTCACCGTGCATAACGCAGAATGTTATAGGAGTTATATTCGCCGCTGCAGGATTCAGTTTACTCAGGATCCGAAGCAGTTTTATAACTTTGTAAACACTAAGCGTAAACATGTATCTTTTCCCCCACGGCTTACGTTTGAGAACTCTTATGCGAACACCGATCAGGCAATGGCCGATCTCTTTGCACAGTTTTTTCAAACTACCTATTCACCTAGCAGCAGTTTAGCTCAGCCTTACACTTATAATATCCAATCAGCCAACCTTATATTTTGCCCATCTTTCGATCAAAGTGGTGTGTTCCGTGTATTCGCCAGGCCCTGATGGAGTACCAGGCTGTGTTCTGAAGTACTGCGCCGAGGCACTGTGCAAACCGCTTGTTAAACTCTTTAATCTATCGCTGGAAACTTCGATCTTTCCCTTTATGTGGAAGGAATCCTTCATTATTCCGCTGCATAAAAAAGGGAAAAAATCCGACGCTGCTTATTATAGAGGCATCTCTAAATTGTCAGCAATTCCAAAGCTTTTTGAAAAACTTATCACTCCACATTTGCAACACCTATGTAGTTCAATAATAACCCCGTGCCAGCATGGCTTCATGAAGCGCCGCTCCACCACTACCAACTTATTGGAGCTAACATCTTTTATCACGGATGGCTTCCAGAATGGCTTACAAACAGACGTCATATACACTGACTTCAGTAAAGCATTTGACTCTGTTAACCATTCGCTTCTTATAAGTAAACTCAGTCTTTTGGGATTCCCAACTGATCTTCTTATGTGGATTTCGAGCTACTTATCAGGGAGAACCCAACGTGTTTTCTTTAAAGATGTTACCTCGCGTGTAGTCCGCGCCACATCGGGGGTGCCCCAAGGAAGCCATCTTGGACCCCTACTTTTTACTCTGTTTATTAACGACTTGCCCCTTGCCTTAACTAATTCACTTGTACTTATGTACGCTGATGACGTTAAGCTATGCCTTCAGTATAAATTCACTAGCGCCCAGTCTAGACTTCAATCCGATTTGGATAAACTTCAAAATTGGTGTTTAGCAAATAACCTAAAGCTTAATGGATCGAAATGTAAACGTATGTCTTTTTACCGATCTAGTCCCCACCAGGCTATGTACTTTCTCTATGGGAACGCCTTAGAACGATTAACTCAGGTTAACGATCTAGGTGTCCTATTAGATTTGAAACTTAAATTTACCGACCATGTATCTACCATGGTTAATAAAGCTATGGGTGTGCTTGGTTTTATTAAAAGATGGTCAAAAGAATTTAAAGACCCGTACATAACTAAAACGTTATATACATCACTGGTCCGTCCGATTCTTGAGTATGGATCGTGTGTCTGGAGTCCTCAATATGGAGTACACCAAGATCACATTGAATCTGTACAAAAAAATTTCCTTACTTTTGCTCTTAGGGGACTTAATTGGGATGCAAATCTTTACCTCCCCTCTTATCATAATAGACTGTTACTAATCAACTTACCAACATTAACAAATCGTAGAACGATGCTGGGTGTCATGTTTCTATATAATCTTATTTATGTAAATATAGACAGCCAGCATTTACTAACACGTTTAAACTTTAACATTCCTAGTAGAAGGACCAGAAACTTTCGTCCTCTACTCCTCAGCCATTGTAGTTCGACATATGCCCAACACGATCCGTTCAGGGTATTATAAGGCGCTTATATTAACCGCCTTATCTATGCAACACTCTTCCTCGTAATATCTTTCTCCTAATCCTCGCTTATCTATCTCGGATCTATTCCCGCGATTCGAGCCGTACGTTACGCGGCAGCGTCCCTCGGTCGGTTGGACGGGAGGTGGGCTGTACGTATGCAGTGGGAACCGCGCAAAAAAAAGAAGCGAATTTGGAGTCTACAGAAATTAGCACTCCTCCTCCCCTTCGCAAAGTTCTATCACATCTAAAAGTGGTGTACCTACTAGGAAAAACTTCGGAGCTTAAGATCTTCGGCTTTAACCAAGTTTCTGTAAATACAATAATGTGAGATGCAAAGAAAGAACTATCAGAATACATTTTGGAAAGTTTACTACGTAACCCACTTGTGTTCCGATAGGTAAGTGTTAGAGAAGGTAAGTGTTATAGGTAAGTGTTAGAGAAGACATTAGTTTTTTAAAATAGAGGAAGATGAAGTGGAAGGTTGGTCAGTGGCCGTAACATGCGGGAGTTTTAATCCGCGACGATCCGCATGTCTCCACTGATTTTAAGGAGGACAGCACCTGCGGGTAACAATCACACATTATGGTTATAACCCTTTTTTATATTTTTTTGTTTTTTTTTTTTTTGCGGTTCCCATTGCATACGTACATCAACCTCTCGTCCAATCGACCGAGGTACGCTGCCGCGTAACGTACGGCTCGAATCGCGGGAATAGATCCGAGACAGATTAAGCGAGGAGTAGGAGAAAGATATCACGAGGAAGAGTGTTGCACAGTTAAGGCGGTTAATATGAGCGATTTAAGATTGTTAGTGGAGCAAAGTGACAAGATGTGGTAGAGACCATTATAGTCCAAACATAATGCCCTGAGTGGATCGTGTTGGGCATATATCGAACTACAATGGGTGAGGAGTAGAGGACGAAAGTTTCTAGTCCTTCTACATAAATAAGATTAAGGGTTAACGGTTTGTTAATGATGGTAAGTTGTTTAGTAAAAGTCTAAAGTGTTTAGTAAAAGTACGATAAGAGGGAAGGTAAAGATTTTCATCCCAATTAAGTCCACTAAGAGCGAAAGTTTTTTTGTACAGATTCAATGGGATCTTGGTGTACACCGTACTGAGGATGTATTGCATGTATTGTAGATATATGGTCGGTATATTTAAGTCTCAAATCTAATAAGACCCATAGATCTTTAACCTGAGTTAATCGTTCTAACGCCTTCCTATAGAGAAAGACATAGCCTGGTGAGGACTAGATCGGTAAAAACACACAAGTTTACATTTCGATCCATTAAGCTTTAGGTTATTTGCAAAACACCAATTTTGAAGTTTATCCAAATCGGATTGAAGTCTAGACTGGGCTCTAGTGAATTCATACTGAAGGCCCAGCTTAACGGCATCAGCGTACATAAGTACAAGTGAATTGCTTAAGGCAAGAGGCAAGTCGTTAATAAACAGTGTAAAAAGTAGGGGTCCAAGACGGCTTCCATGGGGCTTCCAGATAAGAAGATCGGTTGGGAATCCCAAAAGACTGAGTTAAATTATAAGAAGCGAATGGTTAACAGAGTTAAAAGCTTTACTGAAGTCAGTGTAAATGACGTCTGCTTTTAAGCCATTCCGGAACCCATCCGTCATAAAAGATGTTAGCTCCAATAAGTTGGTAGTGGTGAGCGGCGCTTCATGAAGCCATGCTGGCAAGAAGTTTTTATTGAACTACATAGGTGTTGCAAATGTGGAGTGATAAGTTTTTCAAAAAGCTTTTGAATTGCTGACAATTTAGAGATGCCTATATAATTTGCCGGGATTAATGAAAGATTCCTTCCACACAAGGGGAAAGATCGAAGTTTCCAGCGATAGATTAAAAAGTTTAACGAGCGGTTTGCACAGAGCCTCGGCGCAGTTCTTCAGAACACAGCCTAGTACTCCATCAGGGTCTGGCGAATACACGGGCTTGACCTTAAGGAGATCCGATATCACACAACTTTGATCGAAAGATGGGCAAGGTTGGCTGATTGGATATTATAAGTGTAAGGCTGGGCTGAACTGCTGCTAGGTGAACACGTAGTTTGAAAAAACTGTGCGAAGAGATTGGCCACTGCCTGATCAGTGTTCGCATAAAAGTTCTCAAACGTAAGCAGTGGGCGAAAAAAAACATGTTTACGCTTAGTGTTTACAAAGTTATAAAACTGCTTCGTATCCTGAGTAAACTGAATCCGGCGGCGGCGAATATAACTCCTATAACATTCTGCGATATGCACGGTGAAATGGGACCGAGCTACTCTTGAATAACTAACTGTACATACTGTTCCTTAAATTTATAAGGCTTGTAAAATAATCATATACGTTGAAGCAGACGGATATTTTCACGGCACACAAGCACACAGTGGCACACAAAATATGTTGAAAGTGCAAAAATATGTTCCTCCCACTTGGCCTGGGTAGCTGGGTCCAATCCTTGGAGCACATGGACAATGATGAATTCTCTTCGGAGATTTCCAAGGAACGAACTGCTTCTAAGGCTGAGTCCCTTAGACAAGAGGGCAACCTCTGCAGCTTTTCCACCTTACTTGTGTGAGGATTGCAGCCCACGATTGTTCGTGCAGTAAGGCAAGGGTTTTGTCTTGTAATAAACCGAAGATTCCATAGCAGGACCCTCCTCAGGGTTCCTCCTCTCAAATAAATAGCCCCGGACATCTAGCGAGTATCCGCACCGTATGCGCTTGGGTTGCCGCCTCTAAAAGGTAGGCTTTATGGGTTACTCCCCCTTATTCCGCCTTACTCTACCTTTTATTTTGTCTAGGCTCTGTTTTATTGGATTAAAGTTAAAGTGGGAGTTGACCACGTGATGAGTCATTAAAAGGGGGCCCGTAAAGTGTAGAAGTGATAACTTTACAGGCATTAGCTATTTAAAGTTTTTAAAGTAGTATTTGAAAATAAGGAGGGTCCCAACCATCATTCTTTTGGCGATCAGTTAAGGACCAACTTGGAGAAAAAATAAAAATAAATAAAAAATAAGGAAACTAAATAAAATAACAAATGTTTTGATTGCTTTGGAAAAATAAAAAAGAAGAAAACAAGGCAGATCGGCCAGGTATCTTACTCCTAGGGCGATTGCTAGATAATATATATATATCAGATAATCAAAATGTGATGACAGAATCGTATCTGCTGAAAACCGAAAGACATGGCACGTAGTTATTGTAAAATAAAAATATCTCTGAAGATCTCAAGGGGAATAATTGGATGTTCAGCGATTGAACATTGAAATAAGTAAAGGAAATAAATTTAAAAAAATAAGATGATTTATTTTAGAAATACCCAAAATATATTCCCCCCCCTTTTTTTTTGTTTTTGCTAAGCGATTTTGAATCCTAGAGTGGATTAACGATTGGTTTGTAAAACTAAGCCTTAATACAAAAAATAAATGAAAAAGAAAATGAGGAAAGAAGGATGTCAGAGTCGTAACTGCTCAGATTATGACAAGAGCGAGGAAACCTCGGAGCCCATTAGATTACCCAATTCAGAGCCAATAAAAATACGAAATATTTCGGAAGAACTAAACGGAATATCTGGATGTGATTGCTCATCTTGATGAATTACATAAAGTAAAATAAATAATATATAAAATTGAATAAGAAAATAGAAATGTTTTCTTGTGTGAAATAAAATAAAATAAAAAAATAAAAAATAAAAAATAAATAAAAGACAATCCGTTTGGTTTATCTTGGTCGGCACAAATTATGTATAAGGTGCTCTAAAATTATTTACCTCCGAAATAAAATTTAATAAATTTTTAATTGATTTTTATTTGGGACGAGCAGGCAAGTGGAAAAATGGACAAATAGGAAGTTCAATAGCTTAGATAGAACTCAATTTAACAGACAAGGAATAAGGTCTTTTCACCTTTGTGACACCTGTACAAAAACAACCAGATTAATTGCAATCATCACGAAATAGATATTATTTTATTCAAATAACGACTAGACACCTGAAAACATGGATTCAGAAAAGCGTCTAGTCTAGTCTAGCGTCTAGTCCCAAAAGCGCAATCAAACCAGAAACCGTAAAAATCCAAGTCTTCCCAGAGTTCACGCTTAGAACACAAAGTCCGAAGACATTTTTACATGCTCCATTCTTAAGCTTCTACTTGGCCCTGCTCCTCATAAACCTCGGAGAAAATAAAAAAATGTGTATAAATAGATTACACTGTGAAATATGTGATTTAGCTTTCCATAATATGCAGACACTACGTGGGACCACCCACCACATAATATACAGGCAGGGGAATGAGAATTAGTGATGTTAAAGAACGATCTACTATTATTTGCAACTCCACGTCTTCCCATATGAGTACCCGCCGCGTAGGCGTCCATGGCTGCATCCATAGCCTGCAGTACTCTAAAATCGCTGCTTCAAAAATTCAGCCATCGACTCCCAAGTAGTCGATTAGGTCAAGTGGGAAGAAGGTCAAAATTCCACCTTCAGCCAAGTGGGCATAATGACATAATTCCAAGTGTGACATAATTCTACTTGGAGATTTCGAAGGAACGAACTGCATCTAAGGCTGAGTCCCGAAGACAAACCTCCGCAGCTTTTCAACCTTACTTATGTGAGGATAGCAGCAAACGATTATTCCTTAGCGTACTTTTACCAAGTGCCTTGATGCCTCCTACCGGTGCGGGAGAGGGTAGCGAACCTGGAGGGCTAGAAACTTGTCCAAAACAGGTAATCTCACGCCGAAAAGAGAACTGTAGGGCAGATTCTGCGCAGCCATGAAAGGCCCAAATCGGAAAAACATCCGCAGGAGTTCTTTCACAATATGGCAAGACGCCGAGATCGCTAGCTCCGGTATAGTATTTACTCTTGTTATTTTTCTGTTTCTTTTTGTATTTTGATTTATAGTGAATAATTTGCCTGCCTTTATTTAAATCCTAATAGTGTTTCTATTTAATTGTGTTACTTAACCTGTGTTCATTTACCGAGCATTTTCTGGAGCTTTATTTAATGTTCCAAATCTAGGCTGTAATAAAAAACCAGGACCTTTAGATTTCTATGTATGATTACAATTTATTTAAATAATGTATGTATGTGACTGAATAATAGAGATACCGCGAGAGAGCAAGGCAACGATAGCGCCTGACGGCAGATGCAGGTGGGCGATCGAATGCACGAGAGAGGGCGACGTGAATAGAGACAAAGATAAAGAAAAGATAAACAAATTTAATAAATTATTGGCCAAACTTTCGGGCGGCTGCTTGACCCGACATACTCCCCCCGTTGGAAGATGAGCTTTCAACAGCATCATGAAGGGGCAGCAGGCACAAGTTGTTGACTGCTCCGCCTTATAGCTCCGTACGCCGCTGGGTAATACTGAATAATATGGACTAGTAACTCTGACTGCTCAGCTGTCATGAGGACCTTACCGTCGTCAGGACGTCCGCCTCCCCAAACAATCCAACCGAGCCGAGTTTTTTGGATTGAAAGCAAACCAGGAGGCAGATGAATCTGCCCCGTTTGCTCGTAAAATAATCCAGCTTCAATTAGCAAATCAACTGGCTAAGGATGGTGAAAATGAAGATCCGCTAGGTTTACATTAGCGGGAATTTTCCAAGAGCTGACGTTCAATGTCCAAATGTGGCTGAAAGTCAGTGATGTTGGAGTACGATGTACGATCGCAGTTAATTGCGCCGAGTAGTCAAAGCATTGGGATTGCAAGCTGACTTGCGCAGAAAACCCAGCTGTAGAGAACCCTGCGTAACCTATACCGGATGCAGCAGACTATGATGCCTGCATTGCAAGGTTCCCGGATCAAAGGCACTTGCGGCATAAATCCAATTGCATAACTTTGCCTAAACGATCCTTAGGCGACAAGCTTAAAAACCTTGGGCAGGAGTTTATCATGTGAGAATGGCCATCACAGAGTTTGTGACAGTTACCTGGATGAACACAAATGAAGAGTAAAGCAAAGTTTGGTGCATGTGATGTCGTCGTCAAATCCAAGCTCTTCAAAATCCGGCATCTCCGCTCAAGGAATTTGCGATAGACTCCCGCGTTGAAATGGAATCCAAGGAACCCGAGTCAGCTTGCCTTTCCTTCCACTTAGATAGCGTGGCATCGTCCACTTTCTGCAACAGCACTTGTTGTGCTTCGTTCTGCTGCCTAGCAACTCCAATGCGACGTCATAATTTTTGTCCGTGAGACGATCAATCAGTCTCCAAGGCAGACTCACGAGGCAGGACCGCAACCGCTGAAACTTTTCGACCCGACCTATGAATGGGTTTGTGTCCACCATGGACGAGAACAGTGAACCTCCACTCCAAAAGTGGGAAGTGGCAGAGGCAGCAATATGCGGTTAATATGAGCGATTTAAGATTGTTAGTGGAGCAAAGTGACAAGATGTGGTAGAGACCATTGTAGTCCGAACATAATGCCCTGAGTGGATCGTGTTGGGCATATGTCGAACTACAATGGCTGAGGAGTATAGGACGAAAGTTTCTAGTCCTTCTACTAGGAACGTTAAAATTAACGCGTGTTAGTAAGTGCTGGCTGTCTACATTTCCATAAATAAGATTAAGGGTTAACGGTTTGTTAATGATGGTAAGTTGTTTAGTAAAAGTCTAAAGTGTTTAGTAAAAATACGATAAGAGGGAAAGTAAAGATTTTCATCCCAATTAAGTCCACTAAGAGCGAAAGTTTTTTTGTACAGATTCAAGGTGATCTTGGTGTGGTCCTCCGTACTGAGGACTCACGACACATGATCCATATGATGTATATAACAAGGTGCAAAAAGTAGGGGTCCAAGATGGCTTCCATGGGGCACCCCAGATGTTGCGCGGACTAAAAGCGAGAAACACGTTGGGTTCTCTCAGATAAGTAGCTCGAAATCCAGATAAGAGGATTGGTTGGGAATCCCAAAAGACTGAGTTAAATTATAAGAAGCGAATGGTTAACAGAGTTAAAAGCTTTACTGAAGTCAGTGTAAATGACGTCTGTTTGTAAGCCATTCCGGAACCCATCCGTCATAAAAGATGTTAGCTCCAATAAGTTGGTAGTGGTGAGCGGCGCTTCATGAAAGTTTTTCGTGATAAGTTTTTCAAAAAGCTTTTGAATTGCTGACAATTTAGAGATGCCTATATAATTTGCAGGGTCGAATTTTTCCCCGTTTTTATGCAGCGGATTAATGAATGATTCCTTCCACATAAGGGGAAAGATCGAAGTTTCCAGCGATAGATTAAAAAGTTTAACGAGCGGTTTGCACAGAGCCTCGGCGCAGTTCTTCAGAACACAGCCTAGTACTCCATGAGGGCCTGGCGAATACACGGGCTTGACCTTAAGAAGATCCGATAACACACCACTTTGATCGAAAGATGGGCAAATATAAGGTTGGCTGATTGGACAAAGTTATAAAACTGCTTCGGATCCTGAGTAAACTGAATCCGGCAGCGGCGAGTATACCTGTTCCTCCCACTTGGCCTGGATAGCTGGGTCCAATCCTTGGAGCACATGGACAATGATGAATTCTCTTCGGAGATTTCCAAGGAACGAACTGCTTCTAAGGCTGAGTCGCTTAGACAAGATAGCAACCTCTGCAGCTTTTCCACCTTACTTGTTTGAGGATTGCAGCCCACGATTGTTCGTGCAGTAAATTCGTTTAGCTTACCTTTATCTGTCGAATGTAATTCTGTCGATAATAATAATTGTGTAATGCAAATTGTTGATAGTTCAAGAGCACAAAAGTCAAAAATAAATTTAAAAGCTCCGAAAAAGTCTGGTTGTTAACCGAAGTCTACAAAATCTCTGAGCTAGGCCCAGGCTTTTCGTTGTTGCATTGGCAATAACTATGAAGGCAATGGTTTTGTCTTGTAATAAACCGAAGATTCCATAGAAGTACCCTCCTCAGGGTTCCTCCTTCCATCTTGCAAAGGGCCGGACTAGGGCCGGACTCGGTTGCCAGGAAGTGCGTTCAAGATTTTTGTTTTCCCACAGAACCTGCGGGTAACAATCACACATTATGGTTATAACCTGTTTTGAATATATATTTTAATTTTTATTTAATAAGTGACGTTATATGGGGGGTATTTGGAGAAGGTCCCATTTGAAATGAATAAACAAATGATTGGATTAACATATTGAATTAATAAAAAAAAACATAATAAAAACAAGTTTACCACCCGTTACTCCTTTATGGCTTACTCCACCTTACTCCGTCTTACTCCACCTTTTATTTTGTCTAGGCTCTGTTTTAGTGGATTAAAGTTAAAGTGGGAGTTGACCACGTGACGAGTCATTAAAGGGGGGCCCATAAAGTGTTGAAGTGATAACTTTACAATGCTTTAGCTAATTAAAGTTTTTATAGTATTTAAAAAATAGAGTATCCCAACCTTCATTCTTTTGGCGATCAGTTACGGACCAACTTGGAGAAAAAATAAAAATAAATAAAAAACAAGAAAGGAAAGCTAACTTCGGGCGGAGCCGAAGTTGATATACCCTTGCAGTTCAGTCGCAGTCCGCTAGGTGGCGCCACGCATTTTAAATTATTAGATATATAGCGGATCGTATATAGTCGGCTGATCCTTATGAAATTTGGCATATTGAATTATGTTGCCCACATTACAAACATTAATCTGTACCAAGTCCCAGCTTTCTAACTTAAAAAACACCAAAGTTGTGCCAATTCCGATCGTTGTATGACAGCTATAGGATATAGTCGGCCGATCCTTATCAAATTTTGTACATAAGATATTTTGGTCAAATATAACATGCGTAACAAGTCCCAACCCTCTAACTTAAAAAACACCAAAAAAACAAAGTTATGGCATTTCCCATCAATCAGTTATATGGCAGCTATAGGATATAGTCGACCGATCCCGGCCGATCCGACTTATATACTGCCTGCAAAGGAAAGAAGGGTGTGTGCAAAGTTTCAACTCGATAGCTTTAAAACTGAGAGACTAGTTTGCGTAGAAACAGACAGACGGACAGACGGAGATGCTCATATCGACTCAGGAGGTGATCCTGATCAAGAATATATATAATTTATAGGGTCGGAGATGTCTCCTTCACTGCGTTGCACACTTTTGACCAAAATTATAATACCCTCTGCAAGGGTATAATAAGGAAACTAAATAAAATAACAAATGTTTTGATTGCTTTGGAACAGGGATGCCCAGTCCCATTGCTCTCGTTCCTCCTTTGTTGTTGGATTGCTCTGTCATATGGGTAGAGCAAAATCATATACGTGTGCTGCTCCCAGTATAGGCAAGGCAAATTACAATAACAATTTTTCGTAGTTTAATAACACTTAAACAGTTTCAACACTTTTCTGGCATTTTGTTGTTGGATTGCCGAAAACTTTTCACTGCAAAAAATCACTTCTTGTTGTGGTTTTGGACAGAATGGTTGACTGTGGAACGATGCATTTTTTCTTTGTCGAAAATTTTCTTTGCGAGCAGCAATGTATTATATGTAATATAATAATAAGCGGAAACAAAAAAATTAATTTGGAAAGGCATTTTATTAAATGCTATGCTAAAGTATCTGCGTCACAAGCCGATATGGAAGCGCAGTAAAAAAAATTCGAAAAATAATTGAGCATATTGAAAATAATTATAATCCTAAAATTAATTCTCAATTATCCGAAAAAAAATTTTTTTTTTTTTTCTGTTGAAAATGTTACAAAAATTTTTTTCAGTGATACGATAGAAAAAAAAAAAAAAAACTATCGCTCATATGTATTTGTGCTTTTGTGCATAGGTATTGGAATTTGCTCTGTCATAAGCAGTGCTTGGGCACCCCTGCTTTGGAAAAATAAAAAAAAGAAAACAAGGCAGATCGGCCAGATATCTTACTCCTAGGGCGATTGCTAGATAATATATATATCAGATAATCAAAATGTGATGACAGAATCGTATCTGCTGAAAACCGAAAGACATGGCACGTAGTTATTGTAAAATAAAAATATCTCTGAAGATCTCAAGGGGAATAATTGGATGTTCAGCGATTGAACATTAAAATAAGTGAAGGAAATAAATTTAAGAAAATAATAGGATTTATTTTAGAAATACCCAAAATATATTCCCCGCCTTTTTTTTTGTGTGCTAAGCGATTTTGAATCCTAGAGTGGATTAACGATTAGTTCGTAAAACTAAGCCTTAATACAAAAAATAAATAAAAAAGAAAATGAGGAAAGAAGGATGTGAGAGTCGAAACTGCTCAGATTATGACAAGAGCAAGGAAACCTCGGAGCCCATTAGATTACCCAATTCAGAGCCAATAAAAATACAAAATATTTCGGAAGAACTGAACGGAATATCTGGATGTGATTGCTTATCTTGATGAATTAAATAGAGTAAAATAAATAATATAAAAAATTGAATAAGAAAATAAAAATGTTTTTTTGCGTGAAATAAAAATATATGTTCACACGTTGCCGGCCAGAGGCAGACTGAGCTCTGAAAATATTTTCAAAGTGGTTTACAGACTTTCTAAAAGGAACGGCCTTCTAAGACAGACAAAATATTAGTAACATAAATCCTAAGGTTACTCTGATGCTTTTTTCGGTTGGCATGGAAACGGGCTACTGGTATAAAAAGGGCTTATAAAAGTTTACATTTTTGGGGCAGACAATCCGATTGGGTCAGCGATTGGGAAAAAAGCTTTTTATCTTGCTCGGCACAAATTATGTATAAGGTGCTCTAAAAATATTTACCTTCGAAATCAAATTTAATGAATTTTTAATTGATTTTCCTTTGGGACGAGCAGGCAAGTGGAAAAATGGAGAAATAAATAGGAAGTTCAATAGCTTAGATAGAACTCAATTTAACAGACAAGGAATAAGGTCTTCTCACCTTTGTGACACCTGTACAAAAATAACCAGATTAATTGCAATCATCACGAAATAGATAATATTTTATTCAAATAACGACTAGACACCTGAATACATGGATCCCAAAAGCGCAATCAAACCAGAAACCGTAAAAATCCAAGTCTTCCCAGAGTTCAGGCTTAGAACACAAAGTCCGAAGACATTTTTACATGCTCCATTCTTAAGCTTCTACTTGGCCCAGCACCTCACAAACATCGGAGAAAATAAAAAAATGTGTATAAATAGATTACACTGTGAAATATAAGATTTAGCTTTTCATAATATGCAGACACTACGTGGGACCACCCACCATATAATATACAGGCAGGGGAATAAGAATTAGTGATTTTAAAGGACGATCTACTATTATTTGCAACTCCACGTCTTCCCATATGAGTACCCGGCGCATAGGCGTCCATGGCTGCATCCATAGCCAGTAGTAGTCGATTAGGCCAAGTGGGAAGAAGGTCAAAATTCCACCTTCAGCCAAGTGGGAAGAAGTCAAAATTCCACCTTCCTCCCACTTGGCCTGGGTAGCCAATCCTTGAAGGAGCACAAGGACAATGATGTATGACATAATTCTACTTGGAAATTTCGAAGACAAGTCCGCAACCTCCGCAGCTTTTCAACCTTACTTATGTGAGGATAGCAGCCCACGATTATTCCTTAGCGTACTTTTAGCAAGTGCCTTGATGCCTCCTACCGGTGCGGGAGAGGGTAGCGAACCTGGAGGGCTAGAAAAGAGAACTGTAGGGCAGATTCTGCGCAGCCATGAAAGGCCCAAATCGGAAAAACATCCGCAGGAGTTCTTCCACAATATGGCAAGACGCCGAGATCGCTAGCTACGGTATAGGAATTGGAACATGGGAATTTGCTGACTAATGCACTTCCCAGGAGTGAGGCTTAAAGGCATATGTATATAACTGGCAATTTGGCAGGGGCATTATGTCTGTTAACCGTCTGCTTCTTATAAGTAAACTCAGTCTTTTTGGATTCCCAACTGATCTTCTTATGTGGATTTCAAGCTACTTATTAGGGCGATCCCAACGTGTTTTCTTTAAAGATGCTACCTCCAGTTTAGTCCGCGAAATATCGGGGGTGCCCCAAGGAAGCCATCTCAAACCCCTACTTTTTACACTGTTTATTAACGACTTGCCCCTTGCCTTAACTAATTCACTTGTTCTTTTGTACGCTGATGATGTTAAGCTATGCCTTCATAACGTACTAGCGCCAAGTCTAGACTTCAATCCGATTTGGATAAACTTCAAAATTGGTGTTTTGCAAATAACCTAAAGCTTAATGGATCCAAATGTAAACTCATGTCTTTTTACCGATCTAGTCCTCACCATGCTATGTCCTTTATCTAAGGGAAGGCGTTAGAACGATTAACTTATTAGATTTGAGACTTAAATTTACCGACCATATATCTACAATACAGCTATGGGTCAATAAAGCTATGAGTGTGCTTGGTTTTATTAGAAGATGGTCAAAAAAATTTAATGACACGTACATAACTTAAACGTTATATACATCATTGGTCCGTCCGATTCTTGAGTATGGATCGTGTGTCTGGAGTCCTCAGTACGGAGTACACCAAGACCACATTGAAGCTATACAAAAAAACTTTCGCTCTTAGTGGACTTAATTGGGATGTAAATCTATACCTTCCCTCTTATCGTACTTTTACTAAACACTTTAGACTTTTACTAAACAACTTACCATTATGAACAAACCGTTAACCCTAAATCTTATTTATGGAAATGTAGACAGCCAGCACTTACTAACTCGCGTTTATTTTAACGTTCCTAGTAGAAGGACTAGAAACTTTCGTCCTCTACTCCTCAGCCATTGTAGTTCGACATATGCCCAATACGATCCACTCAGGGCATTATGTTCGGACTACAATGGTCTCTACCACATCTTGCCACTTTGCTCTACTAACAATCTTAAATCGCTCATATTAACCGCCTTAACTGTGCAACACTCTTCCTCGTGATATCGAAAATGATAACCGCAGAACTTTCCAGGCTTTGCTGTCTCTGCCACTTCCTACTTTTAGTGGAGGTTTACTGTTCTCGACCACGGTGGACACTAACCCATTCATAGGTCGGGTCGAGAAGCTTCAGCGGTTGCGGTCCTGCCTCGTGAGTCTGCCTTGGAGACTGTTTGATCGTCTCACGGACAAAAATTAAGACGTTACATTGGAGTTGCTAGGCAGCAGAACGAAGCACAACGAAGCAGATTGCTAGCTGCATCATAATTCAAGTGCTGTTGCAGAAAGTGGACGATGCCACGCAGTCTAAGTGGAAGGAAAGGCAAGCTGACTCGGATTCCCTGGATTCCATTCCAACGCGGGAGTCTATCGCAAAATCCTTGCGGGGCGATGCCGGATTTTGAAGAGCTTGGATTTGACGACGTCTTCATTTGTGATCACAAACTCTGTTATGGCCATTCTCACGTGATAAACTCCTGCCCAAGGTTTTTAAGCTTGTCGCCTAAGGTCAATTAGCGCCTAGGGACGCTGTTTTTCGTTCACCGCCCGCCGCCGTCAATTCTCTCGTCGCTAAGGATCGTTTTGGTGATGTGGTGTTGCTAGCTACTGCCAATATTCTGGTTAGGAACCGCTCCGGAGTTCTACTGCCCTGACGAGCGCTGCTCGATTCTGGCTCGCAGGTGCATCTAGTCACTTGAACGCAGACGGACCAGTTGCAGCTACGGAAGATAAGTTCTCCGGTGACTGTATCCGGTATAGGTTACGCAGGGTTCTCTACAGCTGGGTTTTCTGCGCAAGTCAGCTTGCAATCCCAAAGCTTTGACTACTCGGCACAATTATCTGCGATCATAGTCTCCAACATCACTGACTTTCAGCCACATTTGGACATTTAAGTCCAAAGACATTTAAGTCAGCTGTTGGAAAATTTCCGCCAATGTAAACCTAGCGGATCTTCATTTTCACCATCCTTACCCAGTTGATTTGCTAATTGAAGCTGGATTATTTTACGAGCTGCTTTGTGTGGGGCAAATTCATCTGCCTCCTGGTTTGCTTTTAATCCAAAAAACTCGGCTCGGTTGGATTGTTTGGGGAGGCGGACGCCCTGACGATGGTAAGGTCCTCATGACAGCTGAGCATTCAGAGTTGCTAGTCCGTATTATTCAGTTTTACCCAGCGGCTTTATCTTTTTTTATCTTTGTCTCTATTCACGTCTCCCGCTCTCGTGCATTCGATCGCCCACCTGCATCTGCCGTCAGGCGCTATCGTTGGCTGGCTCTCTCGCGGTATCTCTATTATTCTAATTCGGTCGTCAACCAACATACATATGTCATTTGTGCCGAGCAAGATAAAAAGCTTTTTCCCCAATCGCTGACCTAAACGGATTGTCTGCCCCAAAAATGTAAACTTTTATAAGCCCTTTTTATACCAGTAGCCCGTTTCCATGCCAACCGAAAAAAGCATCAGAGTAACCTTAGGATTTATGTTACTAATATTTTGTCTGTCTTAGAAGGCCGTTCCTTTTAGAAAGTCTGTAAACCACTTTGAAAATATTTTCAGAGCTCAGTCTGCCTCTGGCCGGCAACGTGTGAACATATATTTTTATTTCACGCAAAAAAACATTTTTATTTTCTTATTCAATTTTTTATATTATTTATTTTACTCTATTTAATTCATCAAGATAAGCAATCACATCCAGATATTCCGTTCAGTTCTTCCGAAATATTTTGTATTTTTATTGGCTCTGAATTGGGTAATCTAATGGGCTCCGAGGTTTCCTTGCTCTTGTCATAATCTGAGCAGTTTCGACTCTCACATCCTTCTTTCCTCATTTTCTTTTTTATTTATTTTTTGTATTAAGGCTTAGTTTTACGAACTAATCGTTAATCCACTCTAGGATTCAAAATCGCTTAGCACACAAAAAAAAAGGCGGGGAATATATTTTGGGTATTTCTAAAATAAATCCTATTATTTTCTTAAATTTATTTCCTTCACTTATTTTAATGTTCAATCGCTGAACATCCAATTATTCCCCTTGAGATCTTCAGAGATATTTTAATTTTACAATAACTACGTGCCATGTCTTTCGGTTTTCAGCAGATACGATTCTGTCATCACATTTTGATTATCTGATATATATATTTAATATATTATATTATCTAGCAATCGCCCTAGGAGTAAGATATCTGGCCGATCTGCCTCGTTTTCTTTTTTTTATTTTTCCAAAGCAATCAAAACATTTGTTATTTTATTTAGTTTTCTTATTATACCCTTGCAGAGGGTATTATAATTTTGGTCAAAAGTGTGCAACGCAGTGAAGGAGACATCTCCGACCCTATAAATTATATATATTCTTGATCATGATCACCTCCTGAGTCGATATGAGCATGTCCGTCTGTCCGTCTGTCTGTTTCTACGCAAACTAGTCTCTCAGTTTTTGAGCTATCGAGTTGAAACTTTGCACACATCCTTCTTTCCTTTGCAGGCAGTATATAAGTCGGAACGGCCGGGATCGGTCGACTATATCCTATAGCTGCCATATAACTGATTGATGGGAAATGCCATAACTTTGGTGTTTTTAAGTTAGAGGGTTGGGACTTTCCACACATGTTATATTTGACCAAAATATTTGATGTACAAAATTTCATAAGGATCGGCCGACTATATCCTATAGCTGTCATAGAACGATCGAAATTGGCATAACTTTGGTGTTTTTTAAGTTAGAAAGATGGGATTTGGTACAGATTCTATTTGGGGAAAAACAATCTGATCTGCCAATTTTCATAAGGATCGGCCGACTATATACGATCCGCTATATATCTAATAATATAAGATACGTGGCGCCACCTAGCGGACTGCGACTGAACTGGAAGGGTATATCAACTTCGGCTCCGCCCGAAGTTAGCTTTCCTTTCTTGTTATATTATTTATTTTACTTTAATTAATTCATCAAGATGAGCAATCACATCCAGATATTCCGTTTAGTTCTTCCGAAATATTTTGTATTTTTATTGGCTCTCAATTGGGTAATCTAATGGGCTCCGAGGTTTCCTCGCTCTTGTCATAACCTGAACAGTTACGAGTCTGAAATCCTTCTTACCTCATTTTCTTTTTTATTTATTTTTTGTATTAGGGCTTAGTTTTACGAACTAATCGTTAATCCACTCTAGGATTCAAAATCGCTTAGCACACAAAAAAAAAGGCGGGGAATATATTTTGGGTATTTCTAAAATAAATCCTATTATTTTCTTAAATTTATTTCCTTCACTTATTTTAATGTTCAATCGCTGAACATCCAATTATTCCCCTTGAGATCTTCAGAGATATTTTTATTTTACAATAACTACGTGTCATGTCTTTCGGTTTTCAGCAGATACGATTCTGTCATTACATTTTGATTATCTGATATATATATTTTCTAGCAATCGCCCTAGGAGTAAGATACCTGGCCGATCTGCCTTGTTTTCTTCTTTTTTATTTTTCCAAAGCAATCAAAACATTTGTTATTTTATTTAGTTTGTTTATTTTTTTGTTTATTTTTATTTTTTCTTCAAGTTGGTCCTTAACTGATCGCCAAAAGAATGAAGGTTGGGACCCACCTTATTTTAAAATACTACTTTAAAAACTTTAAATAGCTGATGACTGTAAAGTTATCACTTCAACACTTTATGGGCCCCCTTTTAACGACTCATCACGTGATCAACTCCCACTTCAACTTTAACCCAATAAGACAGAGCGTAGACAAAATAAAAAGCCCATAAAGGAGTAACGAGTGGTAAGATTGTTTTTTATTATGTATTTTTTTTTTTTAATAGTTCAATATGTTAAATCCAATCTTTTTTTTATTCATTTCAAATGAGACCTTCTCCAAATACCCCTCATATAACGTCACTTACTAAATAAAAATTAAAATATATATTCATAACAGGTTAAAACCATAATGGGGAAACAGGGGGAGAAACGCATGAGCTCATGTGCCGTAACTGTGTACACCGATGGTAGTGCGACTATACTCTCCACGTGAGGGCGGCTGGTAACAGGTCCCGGTTAGGTCATGTCTCTGCCGAGGATGCTGGCTAATTGTAGTCGGGCGGGGAGAAGAAAACTCCCTTCCTCAAATCACCCCAATCCAAGGTGGAACAGCATATGCCGAGGGATGCATGTCCGGGGGATGCACGGACGTTAATATGCGGACTCTGGGGGACCGGCCGACCCCTCAGTTTTAGCCAGGCTTATCATGACAAGCGGGCTATGTCATGATGGACGAACCCCTTCCCGCCTACTCGTGGGTCCAAAAATGAACAATAACACTATAACAAAAAAAACAAACAGTGGAGAACGGAACTCCCTAAGAAAGTCCGGAAATGGGATCTCGGATCCGTCAATCTCCAAGGCAGATAGAGGCCAAAGAGATGCTGGGATGGCGAAGCTCCCCACTGAGGGACAACATCCGGAGGCGAGCGGCGCCGGTGTAGGGGGAGATGCCAAGGCACCGACCCCCAAAACGGGGCCCACTATGGGACCACCGAACGGTGTGGGGGGTAAGATCCCTGAATCGAGCTCCTTTCGTACCGGCGGCAACCCTAAGGAAGGCCCCGGTCCGACGGCTGCTGGCCCCCTGCAGCGGAAGGGCTCCTATAAAGATAGGAGGAGAGCGGCCTTCATCCTAATGAGGGCAGACCCATCGACGGAGTCCAATCCCGATCAGGCTGAAATTATAAAGTGGGCGAGGGAAATCCTGCCTGACTTTCAGCCAGCAAGAGCGGGAGCCAGATTGCCAAGGACTCTGCCAAGGAGAGTGCACAGAGTCCGAAAAGGCAGAGGTCGACCGACGGTGGAGCGCCCCTAGCTAAGAAGAAGGAGGTGCAGACACAGAGTAGCAGATCCTTCGCCGAAGTTACCAAGGGCAGGACCATCATTGGGGTCATTGATAATGGCTCCAAAGATGGCCTGATCCCCAAGGAGCTTTGACGTAAGGTAGTGAATGAGCTGCATGGGTGCTTCATGGAGGAGATGCTCAAGAGCGGAGGACCCCCACCGGACTGCGAAGATGCAGGGTGGTACCAGGGTAGCATCAAGGTGATAGCGTGCCAAGATGCGAGGTCTGTAAGCCTCTACAAGCGAATGATAGCGTCGCTTGGGGAGGTTTACCCAGGAGCCAGATTGGAGGCGGTGGACTGGGACAAGATCCCCAGCAATCCGAGGGCCCGCGTATGGCTGACAGAGAAGCCGGCGGACCCTGACACCATTCTGGCCATGCTTAAAATCTGCAATCCCACGCTCCCTACGGCGGACTGGAGGGTCGCCAAGGTGGAGGAAGCAGTGGGACTGAGAAGGCAGGTTGTCCTCACTCTTAATGAGGAGACTGCGAAGATCCTGGAGGGTGCCGGTAGCCGTATCAAATACGGGTTCGAGCACGTTGCGGTGAGGATCTACAAGTCGGATGCGAAGAGTAAACATGGAGGCATCGACTTGGAGATGGACGCACAGGAGCTAGACTCGGGGGAACCGACCGAAGAGGTCCGCCCAGAAGGAATGTCGGATGTGGAGGAGGACATTCTGGAAGGGTACACCTCAGAGGAGAGTGACCTGGCGAGGGCTCTTGGTGGCGTCGGCATGGAGGAGGACTCTTTGCTGGGCTCCGACACCGAGGCGGAGGTTACTGTGGTGGAGAATCTAAAGGATGTCCCTGACATTCCTGCAGATAAACCTCCATCACAGTAAGGTGGCTTCCGCCGCCCTCCTGCTCCATCTTGCAGAGGATGGAGCTGACGTGGCCCTCATCCAAGAACCCTGGATCCACGGAGGCAGGATTCTCGGTCTGGGGGCGTCGGACTTCAGGCTGTACACAGCCGATGTAACAGGTAAAAAGCGAGCATGCATACTCGCAAAGAAAAGCCTTAATACCTTCTTGCTACCAAATTTCAGCAATGAAGATCACGTAGCCGCATCGATAGAGGGCCCAGACGGCCATCTAAGAATATGCTCGGCATATATGGGTCACGACCACCTAGGACCTCCACCCCATTCGCTACTCAGGCGGCTTATGGAAGACAGCGAAAGGAAGAACATCGACCTAATAATAGGATGCGATGCCAACGCTCATCACAGTCAGTGGGGAAGCACTGACACAAACGAGAGGGGTGAGTCAATCTTCGATTTTATCCTCAGCTCTAAGCTTTTAGTGGGTAACAGAGGTTCAGAACCCACTTTCGTAGTCAAGAACAGAAGGGAGGTTCTTGATGTCACATTATTCTCGCACTCCCTGGCTGATGCAATCACCAGCTGGAGAGTCCTTGACAAACACTCATTTTCAGACCATCGCTATATTGAGATAGTAGTAAATTTTGAAAACTTTACCAAGCAAGCAGTACGAAATCCTAGAAAGGCAAACTGGGAGCTCTATAAAAATATACTAGATAGATCCTTAGGCGAACCGCCTTCGGAGACCATCGAGACCTATGAGGGGCTTAACGCCATGGTAGACAAGCTTACTGCGACTAGTGCAAAAGCTTACCACAAGGCCTGCCCCAAAAAAAGGATAGGTAGCAACAGATCAAAGAAGCCTCCGTGGTGGACCTCGTCTTTAGCCCCGTACAAAAAAAATGCACGTAGGGCCTTCAACCACGCGCACCGTACCAATACAGACGAGGCGTGGGAAACCTATAAAGCTGAACTTAGGCAATATAACAAAGAATTGCGCAAGGCAAAGAGGGTTGCCTGGGCCAATTTCTGCACCAACATTCAGGAGACATCAGAGGCCGCCCGCCTAAGAAAGATTCTCTCTACTACAGCCCCCATCGCAGGTTACATTAAGAACACGGAGGGGTGCTGGACAACCTCAAGCCTGGAAACCCTGGAGACCCTTATCAACGCACACTTCCCGGGTTGCTCTTCGGAAGGAACAACCCAGGTGATGCGTAGCCAGGGTCATCAGGGCTCGCTCAACTACCTACTTAGTGACAGAAACCTGAAATGGGCAATGGACAGTTTTAAACCCTTCAAATCTCCGGGACCGGACGGTATTCTACCAGCTCAGTTATCCAGAGCCGGTATTAACCTAAGGAAATGGATTAAGAAAATCTTCAGCACAGTCTTCACTACAGGTATGATACCAAAGGCATGGCTGTGCACGAAGGTTGTATTCATACCCAAGGCGGGGAAACCATCCCACTGCACCCCCAAGGACTTCAGACCTATAAGTCTGTCTTCCTTTCTCCTTAAGACTATGGAAAGACTCTTAAGTCTCCATTTACAACTTAACATTAACCCAAACGACATCTCATGCTCTCAGCATGCCTACAAAAGGGGCCGATCAACAGAAACAGCCCTGCACGATATCACTATGATCGCCGAACGAGCGATTAATTTCAAGGAATACGCACTTGTGGCTTTTCTAGACATAGAAGGGGCCTTCAATAACATCCTACCGTGCTCAATAATCGACGCACTGACGGGACTTGGAATAGACAATCGATCAACTCACCTAATACGGCAGATCCTGGTTAACAGGAGTGTCGAGGCTACACTTGGAGGTTCGACTATTCGAAGATACGTCAAGAGGGGCACCCCACAAGGAGGTGTACTCTTACCACTACTCTGGAACGTGGCGGTTAACAGCCTAGTACGATCCTTAGAGGGTGGCGGATGTAAGATCATTGCGTACGCGGACGATGTTGCTGTTGCCTTCGTGGGGAAATTCCCACAGACGCTATGCGACCTAATGACAGGGAAGCTCGAAGTTCTGTCGGCCTGGGCGCAGAAGAACGGGCTGGGAGTCAACCCATCCAAGACAGAGCTCGTGCTGTTCACCAGGAAGTACAAAATACCTAACTTAAGACTTCCGAAGCTCCTAGGAGAAACACTAGCTCTTAGTAATAGTGCGAAGTACCTAGGTATCACACTAGACAGGAAACTGGACTGGAAGCTGAACACCGCTGAAAGGACTAAGAAAGCGGCAATAGCACTCTATACCTGCCGCAAGGCGGTAGGCCTGAAATGGGGAATGTCCCCGAAGATGGTCAGATGGTTATACACAGCGATCATCAGACCAATTCTATTCTATGGTGTTGTCGTCTGGTGGCCCGCCCTAGACAACTCCTCATGCAGGGAAAAGTTCAGGAAGATGCAGCGCATGGCGGAAGTCTGTATGACAGGCAGTCCTCGCACTACGCCTAGTGATGCCCTAGACACTATACTTGACCTACTACCAGTTGAACTGATGGGGGTGAAGACAGCTACTCTGGCAGCAATAAGACTGCGGGAGGCAAACCTATGGAGCAAAAATAGTATCGGTCATACCAGACTGGACCTACAATATTTCATGCCTGAGGGGGGTACGGATTACTGTGTGCCCGTCGACCAACCCACCACTAACTACAAAGTCTTAATCCCCTCGAGGGAGGAATGGGAAGCCCGGATACCGGGACCGGAGGGCTCCATTCATATCTATACAGATGGATCAAAACTTAACGGCCAGGTGGGAGGCGGTTATTTTTGCGAGCATCTGAGCCTAAATGAGTCCTTCACACTCCCTGACCACTGCAGTGTGTTCCAGGCTGAAGTAGTAGCCATTAAGGAAGCACTTGAATCCCCAGCTCTAAGGGGCAATCGGGGCACAATATGTATCTTCTCAGATAGTCAAGCAGCGCTCAAGGCACTTGACGGATTCTCATCCAACTCCAGGACAGGCAATGACTGTCGCAGATCTCTCAACGAGATGGCTGAACAGCTTGACATCTACCTCATCTGGGTCCCCGGTCACAGGGACCACGAGGGAAACTGTGCTGCAGATGAACTAGCTAGGGCAGGGACTACCAACCCTCTCCTACCGGAGAAAGAACTTGTAGGCATACCCTTGGCTACTTGCAGGCTAAAGTGCAGGGAGTTTTTCGACCTGGCAGCCAATAGGAAATGGAATAATCTCCAGACCTGTAAAACATCACGTTTGATCTGGCCGACACGCTCTCAGAAAAGATCGGCGAGACTCATTGCTCTGACTAGACCGGAATGCAGCCTAGCGATTGGGGCAATCACTGGGCACTGGCTGATAGGCGAACACGCGGCCAGGCTTGCAGTCCCCCACAAGGATTTCTGCAGGAGCTGCAGGGATGAAGAGGAGGTAGAATCGGTAACGCACCTCTTATGCTACTGCCCGACACTCGGACGCAGCAGACTCAAACAGTTCGGGTCCGAAGAACTATCGGACCTTAACGATCTCTCAGAGATCTCTCCACGCGGACTGGTTGCCTTCATAAAAAAAGCAGGCTGGGACCATGGGCCGCCATAGGAAGTCTAGGCATATATACGCACCCTGGTTGACAGGAAGGGGGGGGTAGCATCTCGATGAAACCCTTGCTCCAGCGGCAGCACAAGGAGCCCTTGCGGCTCAAGTGGAAGTGAGGGGGTATTCTATGACCCCCTTGCATCACCGCCCTAACCTAACCTAACCTACCCGCAGGGTCTGTGGGAAAAAAACAAATCCTGAACGCACTTCCAGGCAGCCGAGCTAGCTTGGAGCTAGATTTATCCAAATGTACGAATAGTTTCATTTAATTTCACTGCTTTATTGCCGAAATATGCCCTGGGACGCAAAAAACTTTTCGTGTGAAATTCTAATTAAATTCTCGAGGCGAATTGTGGCGTTCGCTTTTCGCCAAATCTGAATTCACTTTCAACTATTGGCAGCAGGCCAGGATTTTTCATGCCGAACAACTGTTGAACTGTTGGCAACACGCATACGAGTCGAAATACAAAGCCAGGCCGAATCGGCAAAGAAAGCGAAACGGCTGACGGGTAAGGCTTCTTTGAAGAGAGGGTCACCAGGTACCCTGAACCCACCACCTGAACCAAGTGACACCTTAGTCTGGCCCGTTGCAAGATGGTGTTTTGGGATGGGAAGTGGGTAGGTGCTACTTTTTAGAGGCGGCAACCCAAGCGCATACGGTGCGGTTACTCGCTAGATGTCCGAGGCTTTTTATTTGAGAGGAGGAACCCTGAGGAGGGTCCTGCTATGGGATCTTCGGCTTATTACAAGACAAAACCCTTGCCTTCATAGTTATTGCCAATGCAACAACTAAAAGGTAGGCCCAGGCTCAGAGATGTTGTAGACTTGGGTTAACTACCAGACTTTTTCGGAGCTTTTAAATTTATTTTTGACTTTTGTGCTCTTGAACTATCAACAAGTTGAATTACACAATTTTATTTATCGACAGAATTACATTCGACAGATAAAGGTAAGCTATACGAATTTAATACACGAACAATCGTGGGCTGCAATCCTCACACAAGTAAGGTGGAAAAGCTGCAGAGGTTGCTATTTTGTCTAAGCGACTCAGCCTTAGAAGCAGTTCGTTCCTTGGAAATGTCCGAAGGGAATTATGCCATTCATCTGTAACGAACTGTTTTTGCTAATGTCTTGTTGGCATCAAATGCCGCGACTAGCTCACAGAGCTTGGGGGTACGTTCCACCGAATTTATAGATTCGACGTGATTGCCCGAGCCCGAGGAATAACACGGTATGCTTCGTTTAAAACAAATCCTCTTTATTATGCTAAGCTTACAAAAAGGGTGAATCTCACCGGCCGCTTGGCTCAACCGACCGACCGCTCGTCCTCCCGTCGATCCCCGATTCTCGCTCCGGGTTGGTGCCAATACACACGCCCTCCCAAAGCTTGCGCCAGGCAGGTCGTGTGGTCTTGGTGCCTGGCGCCGAAACGGCTCACGGTTCTTTTCGTTTGGACTCACGGGCTCTGGGTTGCGGGGCCTGTGTTGTTGCTGTTGTCTTCTTCTGCCGCTGCTCGCTCGTCGTCGCTGCTGCTCCCTCGTCGTTGCGGCTGCTCCCTCGTCGTCGCTGCTTCTGTTGCTGTTCTTCCGTTGCGGGTGCCGTGGACCTTTGGTATCTTTGGCTCATCGTGGATGCCCTTTCGCTGTGGCCGGCACCTAATCCGTTTTAACAGACCAATCGGGTATACGCCCGGCAGGTGCATACGCCCCAGCGCTTGGATCAGGATTCTAATGACTCTCCCGGGCTGTCCCTGCTTGGTTTTACTTTTGGGCTTGAGTTCCCGAGCTGGCTATCCCTCGCGTTACAGGATCCGCGTTACAGGGCCTCTGATCCGTATTGATATTGTGCATGTCAATCCTCCAGATATCCCCGGACTCCCCCTATCCCCCCTTTGGGCATTACCAAAATGCATTTGTGTGTTTTCTGCATTGTTCTAAACAAATCGCGGCCGCTTCATTCCCCGCCTTCCCCGCTCTCTCCTATCACCTTCGAGTGCGACCGTTACGTTCCACGGTGTTTCCTCCTCCTCCTTCTTGCGCGACGCCGTGCAGGTTCCTCTTGCCCCCGCATGCCGTCCGTGCTCGACGCATTTCTCCCTTTCCGTTTTTCCTAAACACAGCAGCGCTGGCCCATCCGACGCTGCAGTGCTGACTTGCTTGTACCCCCCCATTTTCATATTTTCATTTTTCTAATGTAGTATGCATGGGTCATTATAGGAAGCATCCACTGTAGCAATACAATATTGTGCTACAGAGTTGTTATATAAACATAATGCCCCGGCCAAATAGTCAGTTATATACTTATGCCTTAAAGCCTCACTCCTGGGAAGTGCATTGGTCAGCAAATTTCCATGAGTTGACAACGCATACAAATGAGCAATGCATACTTACACCCTTACGCTCGGGCCGCTACGAGCCTTATATACGAGTATAGAAATATATATGTATATGAATATAGCCGCGACTGATCGCTGCCGAGCTTTTGTAGGCAGCGCAGCCGCGAGCAAGAGAATATCAAATCACTCTGGATTTGACTTTCAAAGAATAAAGTTTACATGGCAAAAACCCAAAAACACAATAAAGATTATATGTTGAATTAAAGTTACAAAAGATTATATGTTGAACTAAAGTTACATGGCGACCGTGAAGGTTCAAAGAACCTGAGGATAATAAACCAACAACAACAACAAGTAGCAAGCAAATAATCAACATCCTAATGCAGCCACCAACACCACTCGGTAATACCAGCAACAGCAGCAATCACAATAGAAGTCAAGAAATCCTGTCCCTGCGCAAGATGACCGATACGATGAAGTTCTAACCAACGGAGAACAAAAATAACTGACCACTACCAAGATACTACGAAGAGTGCCCGAACGACTGTCCCGGACCGCTGGAAACCCCAGTATGCAAGTTCACTTGCATAAAGCAGCATAGGAGAGGAAAGCCCGGCACCGCCCACGCTTAGGACAAAGGACATCAGCCGCAGACTCCTGGAAAATATTGTGACCTGTGCAGCCAGCACCGGCCCCTTTTAACGCTTCAAGCTAGACCCGGAAAGGTGAACCGGCAGCGCTACAAGGAGCGCACAACAAAAAAGAAATATTTTTTTTTAATGCACTGCGTTGCATTATTAATGTACTGCGTTACATTATAAGTACTATAAGTGTAATAGTGCGTTACACTATTATATACTATATATAACTATAAGTTATAAACGACTTTATGTAAAATTGAGCGGAACCTTTTCTGCCCAATTAGAAGTGTAGCCCGTAAAGCTATATAAAATAATAGGTAGAAAAACCTGTAAAATTAGATGCAAAGTAATGCAATAAGTAAATATTCTAAAGAAACAGGCAGCTATAATTATATTCCAAATACAATTATTTCAAAAATGGCAATAGTTGACGTTAAGTCGGTGGACTCCACTGCCAATGTTATTAATAAAGTAGAGCCAAACAATATTAACTTAGAATTAATACACACATTATTAATAATAATTGTTGTCATAATGTGTGCAAATTGTTTTTATAAATTATATAAGTTACATAATAAATGTTTGAAAAAAAAAATATGTGAGCCAAGCAAACAACTTGGACAAAATCTAAAAAAAAAAAAAAAGAAAAAAAAACAAAGCACTCAAACAAAAATATTAATGATGCAAAATAAATAAAAAAAAAAATATTCTTCATTTAAAATAAAGATGACCTCCATAGAAGCCATTAGAAAGGTTTACGAAAGGGATGCTAAGGACATGTTAAAGAACATGTTCAACAAATAGTCCCAACGACTTGTTATAAATTCGATTATATTCAATCAACAAAAACTTAAGCCTAGCTTATCTAGTGCGGCGAAGCGGGGCGAATTCATGAGGGAGCGCAAGTGAGAGCTTCACTTGCGCTCCCGCTCCGCCCTAAACTAACTTATACTAGACTTCATACAATTCCACTTAATTATCTACATCTAATTATATACCGGCCCCGTTGAAGGCCTTCCTTAGGCTTCAACTATTGGCAACCTTGCCAGCTTGTGGACTGCTCTCCGAAATACTGCTCCTCTACTCGTCCTGACGTGGGGGACCCTGACCCTTCCGTCCACGCCGGCGTGAGTCTCGACGACCCTGGCGGTGATCCACTGCTGGGGCGGCTGGTTGTCCTCGGCGACCAGAACCAGATCGCCCTTCCTGGCGTCCTCCTGCTCCCGCTGCCACTTCGACCGCGCCTGTAGGCCCAAGACGTACTCCCGGGACCAGCGCTGCCAAAACATTTGCTTGATTGACGAGACAAGCCGCCATCGCCGCAAGCACGTTAGACCCTGCTGGTCCGGGGTCCGCGGTGCTGGTGGGGCGATGAGCGGCCCTGTCAACAGGTGCCCGGGAGTCAACGCCTCGCCGTCGCTTGGGTCCGCTCCGCTCTCGATCTGGTGCAGCAGTGCCGCGAAGTGGCGACTCGCTCCGACGAAGTTCGTCGCGTTGTCGCAGTACACGATCTGCGGACATCCTCGGCGCCCAACGAACCTTTGAAAAGCCAATATAAAGGAATCAGTTGACAAATCGGAAACTACTTCTAAATGTACTGCTTTAGACGAAAAACAAACAAACAGGGCAATGTAGGACTTGTATGGTGGCCTACCACGAATTTTCAATGGGCGGAGAGCACGAACTCGATCTAAGGGTAAATCTCCCATGATTTGAGTCATCAGATGAGGCTTGCATTTAAAACAGCGTATGCATGACCGCACTATCTGACTGCAGACTTCCTGCGCGTTTACTATCCAAACGCGCTAGTGCTCGTGGACCCACATGAAAATTCGACTCGTGCAAGTATCGGACGTAGCTCTGAACAAATTGAGAGCGCTTCGTCAACAATACTGGAAACTTGGCATCGTACGAAATAGGAGCATTAGCTAGTCGCCCCCCGACCCGCAACAACGAAAAGGTAAGCCCAGCCTGAGAGGTTTCATGGACAAACGGACTTAGCTTCTGTAGGCTTGGGCTAACAATTTTTTCTAACATTTTTAATTTCCTCTTGATACTCGTGCTCTTGGACTATCTGGACAATTTTATTAAACGCGTCTCGATATTCGACAGGGGACGGTACATTATCAGAAGGAACTACTAATTTTTAACACTTCTTTATAAAGCGGACCATGTAAACGAACACTCGCAGCAGTTTTAAGTGAGAGGAAAATCCTTCTATCACTTCCAACAAATATGAGGTAGAGACCATTGCAGTCAGTCCGACCGCACTCTTCTTTGCTTCCATCTGCAAAATCTCTGGTGACGGATCAAACCGAGGGCTCGTTGGCCACTTATCTTCCGGCTCCGTTAAAAACGATGGACCTGTGAACCAAATTGATTCTATCGTTTCCATTACATCTCCACCTCTTGACACAATATCTGCCGGGTTCTGTTTAGTTGGTACATGCCGCCACGTGCTATCCTCTGACCACTCTTGAATCTCAGCAACTCTATTTGATACAAACGTTGACATCGACGATGGATGGGAACGAATCCAATGAAGACAAACTTCCGAATCTGACCAATATACACTTCGTTCGATCGGTGCTTTGATAAGAGGTTTTATTTTGCAACAGAGGTCCGCGAGAAGGTGAGCGGCACATAACTCAAGACGGGGGAGCGTCTTTGTCTTGAGCGGCGCTACTTTCGACTTTGCTGTCAACAATGAGACTTTACTACCTTCTGCAGATTTGCAACGGATATAGACGCAGGCTCCATAGGCTCTCATCGATGCGTCAGAAAAGGCATGAATTTCAATTGGTGACATTGGCTCACTCATCACAAATCTCGGTATTGAGATCTCTTCTAAATGTGACAAGGCAAGCTGAATCTTGTTCCATGCGGTTTCCCAGTGCAGTGGAATGGACTCATCCCAATCTAAGCCAAAGTTCCTGTAACAGGATCTTTCCTTTAATAAGGATCGGGCTTAATAAGCCAAGGGGGTCGAAAAGCTTTGACGTCACCGAAAGAATATTCCGCTTAGACGCCCTTTGACCCATGACTGACATATCAATTTCGAATTTAAATACATCATCTTTAGGAACCCAAACGATTCCTAATGTTTTTGTCAGCTCTGAGTCCGAAAGTGTTATTGGCTTAACCGTGTTCTCGGATGCAGTAACTTCAGGCGAGTTTGAAAACCACTTGCTCAATTCAAACCCAGCGTTTTGAAGAACCTGAGTTACTTCAGACTTAATTGTCTTTAGCTCCTCCACGCAACCAGCACCCGTTAACATGTCGTCGACGTAAAAGTCAGACCCAATAACTTTAGCAGCTCGAGGGAATGTATTTTTCGCGGATTCACTCAACCTCTTCAAACACCTTATGGCCAGGAATGGGGCTGGTGCAGTGCCATATGTAACGGTGTTGAGCTTGCACAATTTCAAGGACTCAGACGGGTCTTTTCTCCACACTATAAACTGGTATCGTCGATCTGCTTTATTTACCATCACTTGACGATACATCTTTTTTATGTCGGCTACCAGAGCGAATTTGTTTAGCCGAAATCTAAGAAGAGTTGAGTAAAGCTCTTCTTGAATTGTTGGACCCACCATCAACAACTCATTTAAACACTTTTGTGTGGATGTCTTGCAGGACGCATCGAAAACGACTCGAAGTTTGGTCGTTGTACTTTGCGGCCGCACGAAACACTGGTGGGGTATGACGTAGTGTGGAGAAGCAAGAACGTCATTGCTTGCAGGGGACATATGGCTTAGGGATTCGTATTCTTCCATAAATTCCAAATACATTTTCTTTAAGTTCGGATCTCGAGATAATCTTCTCTCGAGCGACTGGAATCGGCGTCTGGCTATCTCGAATGAATTGCCCAAAACGCTTGGATCCGACTTAAATGGAAGTTTCACTTCAAATCGACCTGAAGGCAGTATTCTTGTAGTTTTCCGATAATGTTCCTCACATAGCTCTTGTTCTGGCGACACATCTTTTTAGAAGATGGAACTTCTTCCAACGACCAGAATTTTTTCAAGTTTTTGTCTATTGACTCTAATATTTCCTCTTGGCAATTCAGACTAGAGACCGGCTGTGGAGGAGTTGAGGAATTTGCCAGATATTTTCCCGATAATATCCACCCAAGGAGAGTTTTTTGAAGGATGGGATGGTTCGGACCTTGTTTTATTTGGCCAACGGACAACCATTCGAAAAATGACTTAGCTCCAATTAGCATATCTATCCGCTGAGGTTTGTAAAAATATGGGTCTGCTAACGGCAAGTTCTTTGGTAGGGTCCAATCTTTCACGATCACTGACTGGTCAGGGTGATAGCCTGAAATGGTTTTCAAAACCCAAAAGTCGAACGGAAACTCGCTACCATTGAGTCTCGACTTCACCACGGTGTGTATCTTTTTCTTAACTTGTGAATTAGTTTGACCAATTCCAAGCAAGTTGATGCACGATTCCTCCCTACGGATCTGTAAGCGTTGAGCAAGATCTTCTGTAATAAAATTCATTTGTGACCCTGAGTCAAGTAATGCTCGGGCCAAGATGTGCTCACCATTTTTTGTGTGAACGCTTACGATCGACGTTGCTAACAAAACCCTTTCTACAGACGATTTGAAGTAGAAGGGCCATCATTCGTTAACTCTGGAGGAGGACTTTGTGTGGGTGGTGGTAATGCTAAGCTATTTTCGGTCACTGTAAATCGGTGCAGAAGTTTATGGTGCGATCTTGAACAGATTTGGCATCTGGTCGATTTACAATTCGCTACCGTGTGACCTTTTCGCAGACAATTCAAACATAGGGAGGCTGACTTAACAAACTCAAACCTTTGCATTACAGCAAGGCGAGCGAACGGACTGCAGTGGGCCAAAAAATGGTTTTTCGCGTTACAATAACTGCAAGCTGGTTTGGCGTTGGTAGAAGAACAAGCCAACGAAGTTCTATTGCCGAGTTGCTTGCTTCAGTTGCTTGCCGAACCCAGTTCTTTCTTGTTTTGGCTTGCCAGTCTCTTCAGCGGACAGATTCTGGTATCTACGATTTAGTATTTTTTCGAAATCGGACCACAGCGGCAATTCCTCATAATCCAGTGACTCTTCCCATTTTTGCTTGGTCACTGGATCCACTCTACTCAAAACTAAATGAATAATCATTGAGTTTGCAATTTTAGTATCATCTCCTATGGATAATAGTGATCCATAAATTGATGATACAGTGTCGATGAGACGACAACGCAGACGGCTGGGAAATTTTCGGAAGGCTGAACAGTTGACGTATTTGGTTCGCAAAGATGAGACATTCGTTATCATAAACTCTCTTTAGACTAGCGATAGCTTTGTCGTAATCTGGAATGCCTTGACAGTTCCTAAGGCTTCACCAGAGAGGCAAGAAATTAAATGATTAAATTTCTCGATAACTGGAATGTTCACATCTTTGTCAACTAATGTCTCGAAAAGACTTATGAAATTTTTAAAATCCGAATAATTTCCTCTGAATTTTGGCAATGCCAAACTAGGAAGTCGAGCTCGAGTTGGGGCTGCAGAAATTGCAGTAGCTGAACGGGAGTCTTCAGCTGAATTAAAGGCATTACATAAGGACATGATCCTTGCCTTGGTAGTTATTCCTAACTCTTCCAACTCGGCTCCGAAATCATCCAATTTATCTATTTGCTCGATCTGGTCTTGCAACTCATTTGCTTTAGAAATTGCCTCATCTAAAACCTGAAGCCTGCACTCTAGCTCGGTTTTATTTAGAGGAAGTGATCCATCTTCCAAACGTTTCTCCAACCGGCGAATGCTTTTAACTTTGACATTTAATCTTCTTTTTAAGTCAATAAGAGTTGTGGAATTAAGTTTTTGTTTAGTACTTTCCATTTTAAAAAAATTTGTTTTTTCAATACAAAAACGATGCAAATTTAAGATTTAATAATTTACTTACATTTTTTATTAATTTTAAAATATTAATATTAAAAATTTATTAAATTTTTTATTTATTAAATTTTTCTAAAATTTATTTAAAAATTTATTGAATTTAATTCAACAACAAGAAAATACGAAAACGAAAATAATTCATTAATCTTATTTCAATATAATAAATAATTTATTAAATTTAACCAAATCTAAATTGATAAATTAATTGATAACGAATTATTGATAGTCGAGGCACAGAGTATCCAAAAAAATAGTTGGTCGGCAATGACACCGAAACCAATATGCTCGACCAAATTGTAGGGGAGCGCGTCACTTGGCGGACCGGTAAACTATACGCGCCAAAAAGTGCATATGTACATACATACATACAGCAGCGGATAACGGTGGGAAACGAAAACGAGAATATTATCGCTGCATCTATTTGTATGTATGTAAACCAAATATATATGCACCTTTATTTTATCTGTAATAAATAAAATAATTTTTGGCTGCACATGGAAGATTTGTAAATTCGAGAACGAGGGGTAGGGGGCGACAGTGATTGCAAATAATATAAATATTCTCTTTTTTATTTTATCCACAGGCAGTACATTTAGGTTAGCACATACATTTATAATTACATTTTTAGTATTTATTTGGAAGATTTGTAAATTCGAGAACGAGGGGTAGGGGGCGACAGTGATTGCAAATAATATAAATATTCTCTTTTATATTTTATCCACAGGCAGTACATTTAGGTTAGCACATATATTTATAATTACATTTTTAGAATTTTTATATATGTTGTTATTTATTTTTGCTCTACTATTTTTTCTACGTACGTATGCGCCAAGAATTGAAAGGACGGTGCAATATTCCAGCACAACACGGATTTTAATTTGTCTTATCTCAACTTTCAATTTTTTGCACAAATACCTGGGGTTCTGCTTTCGGATCCTTTAATCCTGCGGCCACTTTCCTTTCACAATCGATGCAGGTGCAGGGCATGGGGACGACGAATCCTTCCAGTAGCAGCTATGTAGTTGATTGGAGAAGTTTCTTTCGCGACACGGAGAATTCTTTAATTTTTATTTGTAAATTCACTAACACACCGTCGCGAGCAACTCTTTTTTTTGAATACATATATGTTATATATATTGTTTATATATGTTATGTGTCACTGTCACTATTTTTTGTTGCTTTTTTATTTAATTATTCACTACAGTCCACCCGGGGGCGCCAAAATGTTTATTGAGATTATTTTATCTCGTCGCGAAAACGAAAGGAAAAATATTTGGCTGTAGAAATTAAATTAAATTGCAAAAAAAAACGAACGAAAACGAAAATGCGTGCACTCTTCGACGTTATAAATTCGATTATATTCAATCAACAAAAACTTAAGACTAGCTTATCTAGTGCGGCGAAGCGGGGCGAATTCATGGGAGAGCGCAAGTGAGAGCTTCACTTGCGCTCCCGCTCCGCCCTAAACTAACTTATACTAGACTTCATACAATTCCACTTAATTATCTACATCTAATTATACAACCAGAGAGATCGATTAGATAAAAATCGATCGTCACAAGTTTCAAAGTTCCTAACAAGATTGCGATCTAACCTAATAAATGTAAAAGAAAGATATGACTTGGATATTTCAGTGCCAAGTATCTTAAACACACCCTTCACAGTAGAACCTGGGGACGAATTAGAAACGCGAGAACTACCAACCATAGACCAAGTAGAGTTGGAAGATTTAGACTCTGATAGATTAGAAATAGAAGAAAAAGACCTAAACAATCTAACTATACCCGCAGTTCTCTTGCAAACATCGTATATCGATGAGGGGTTGCCTGCCGAACAGGCTGATGAATTCAGCACAAAAGAGACAATCAACACAATGACTAAAAATTGTGAACATGGACGCCTTAAAACAGTACTAGAAGCACGCAATTTTTCAACAATGAACGAAGCCATCGCTAAGTACATACAATGTAGTACCGATATGACAGGCAATCCAAGTACAATCCTATATAACCGAAGAGGACAACCCTACCACAATAACAACTTCAGAGGAAATTACCGCGGAAGAGGTTACGGAAGACGTTATTATAACAATAATTACCACCAAAACAACGGTTATAACCAAAATAATGGATATAACCCAAACTATAATAACCACACCAATAATTATAGAGGTCGTGGAAATTCTAGAGGTAACAACCGTGGTGGAAATAACGGCTACAATAACAGTAACACTGGTGGAAATACCAATTCCCAAGTTCGAACTGTTGAATCCCAGCCGGAAAACTAAAGACTTCCCTTAAGAAAAAGCCACAAAACTTACAACTGTACAAAATAAACCTCAGCCTCAATATTTATGTAACCATTAAAAATTACGTTCCAAAAACATCCCTAACTCTGTTAATAGATACAGGCTCAGACATTAGCATTTTAAAAATAAATTCAGATCAATATAATGAAGTAGATTCAACAAAAACCATAACAATGTCTGGTATAGGAGAAAGTACTATTCAATCTCAAGGTTTAACTTTTGTAGAAATTCAAACAGGAAAATTCATAATTCCATTTCATTTCCATTTAGTAAACAATGACTTTCCAATACCATGTAATGGCATATTGGGAATGGATTTCATAAAGAGGTTCAATTGTCAACTAGATTTTCAAATAGATCAAGATTGGTTAATAGCAAGACCATCAGATTTCAATCAAGACATAAATATTCCAATTACGCATTCAAATAATAGTAACTTATTTATCCCAGCACGATCCGAAGTCGTGAGACAAATTAATATAATAACCACCCACAAAGAAGTCCTTATTAAAAATCAGTATATAGATGAAGGCATCATTGTAGCCAGCACTATAACTGATTCAAGCAACACATTTGTCCGAATATTAAATAAGACCGATAAAAATAAAATTTTACAGATATATTCGGATAAGAAACCGAACCAATTTCAGCAAATAATTTCTATAAACAGAAGCTGAGATTAAAAGATTTTACACCAGTCTACATTAAAAACTATCGAACACCACATATCCAAAAAGATGAAATAAACAAACAAGTAGAAAAGCTAATAAAAGATGATATAGTAGAACCATCAGTATCAGAATACAACAGCCCATTGCTGTTAGTACCCAAAAAGTCACTTCCTGGCTCAGAACAAAAACGTTGGAGACTAGTTATTGACTATCGTCAAATAAACAAAAAGCTACTAGCTGATAAATTCCCACTACCAAGAATTGAAGATATCTTAGATCAACTTTTTTTTTTTTTTTTAAACTTTGCTTTTATTTATTGGATCTTCTCTTAATTTTGAGACTAACAATAAGTTTTCAAATCTTAACATTAACATTTAACTAACAGTAGACTAAGACTGCATTCTGGTTGCACGTTCCTCAAGACGGTCGCTGGGTGGGTAGGTCATTCCGACGAAGTCGTGATTGGTTACTCAACCTTGTTAGACCTCTCGCCAGGTGGTTAGGGTGCGACAATAGCTTGCTAAAGTACTTTTCCTTCTGTTCTGCGATCACATCTTTGACTGGAAGAATGTTTAAGTCTCGATGTATGTTTTCGTTGCGAACGTACCAAGGTGCCCCGGTGATTGTTCTCAAGATCTTCGACTCAGCTCGCTGGACTATGTCAATATTGCTATTGCTGGCATTCCCCCATAACTGGGAGCCGTACATCCATATAGGTTTAAGTACCGAGTTATACAGCAGGACTTTATATTCAAGGCAAAGGGGAGACCGAGCGTTGATAAGCCAATGAAGGCTGCTGGCTTTTAGCTTTAGGTGGGTTCTTTTAGCTTCTATGTGCCGACGCCATGTGAGTCTTCTATCGAGGTGTACTCCTAGATATGTTACCTCGTTTGCTTGCGGGAGTAGGGTGTTGTTTAGCGTAAGGGGCGGGCAGTTTTGCCTATTCAAGGTGAACGTAACGTGCTTGCATTTTTGTTCGTTTACTTTAATTCGCCAGTCTGATAGCCATTTTTCAACATCCACCAGATGAAGAGCTAGCTGCGCGTTGCATCGGGCATTTTGAGCGGCTAAGAATAGCTGTATCATCAGCAAACGTAGATGTTGTTAGTCGTGTGCTTGTCGGGATGTCTGCTGTGTAGAGAACATATAATGTTGGTCCGAGTACGCTTCCTTGAGGAACTCCAGCTCCAACAGTGAATTCGTCAGATATATCAGTGTTGCACCTCACAGCAAATTTTCTGTCGTAGAGGTAAGACTCTAAAAGCTTGTGGGTATTACAAGGGAGCATTGTCTTGATTTTGTACATTAGACCTTCTAGCCAGACTCTATCAAATGCTTGAGAGACATCTAGAAATATTGCGGTACAGTACTCGCGTTTTTCGAATGCATTCCGAATTTCTGCTGTTATCCGGTTGACCTGCTCAATTGTACCGTGCTTTTCACGAAACCCAAACTGATGTGACGGGATTCCTTCCTGGATCCTTAGGTATGTGTTTATTCGAGTCAGAATGCATTTCTCAAAGAGTTTAGATAAGCATGAAAGTAGGCTTATAGGTCTATACGACGTGGGAATTGTGTGGTCTTTTCCCGGCTTTGCTATCATTATTATAATTGACTTTTTCCATCTCGCTGGAAAGTGGCCAAGTTTTGCGATGGCATTGAAGAGCTGGGTGATAGTGCAGACGGCGCAATATGGAAGCTCAATGATCATTTTGGGAGTTATGAGGTCGCAGCCTGGTGATTTTTTCGGATTTAGTTGGTTTTTGATGATATTAGCGATTTCGTTTGGGCGAAACTCGATTGGTTCATGTTGAAGCTGAGGCTCATATGGTAAAGTCGGCAGAGTAAAGGCACTAGTGGCCGAATTTGGTTTGAAGATATTTTTGAGGTGATTGGCAAACGTGCTGGCTCTGTCTGCATCGCTGCGCGCCCAGCCGCCTGTGGGATTTCTAATAGGCATCACTGTTTCTTTCGGTGAGCTTAGAGTTGCTTAGAGTATAGCTTAGAGTATAGAGCATAGAGTATAGAGTAAAACAGAGCATAGAGCATAGAGTAAAACACTCACTAGAGCTTAGAGTATAGAGCATAGTGAGTGTTTTGTACTAGAAGTTGACAATTGCTCTATATAGCGGCGGTGGACATAAGCTTATTCTTGCTGTAGGGCTTTAGTAAGTTGACGTGAGGCATGTCTAAAGCTTTGCTTAGTAGATGGCGATCTGTGGAATTGCCACTCGCGACGTGAACGCCGCTTTTCGAGGACGAGCTGTTCGATTTGTAGATTTGTCTTTTTATTGCTTTGTGTATTTATAGTTTGCGATGTTGAGGCTCGAGCTGCAGAGACGAGTACAGACTCAAGTGATCAACTTGGTAGAGAAAAATTTTTTTCCTGTCTAGATTTAATGTCTGGATTTCACCAAATTACCCTAAAAAAGGAATCAAGAGATATTACCTCTTTCTCTACAAGCACTAGGTCATTCAGATTTAAAAGACTACCTTATGGAGTAAAAATAGCACCAAATTCATTCCAAAGAATGATGACATTAGCATTTTCGGGATTAGAACCATCCCAAGCTTTCCTTTATATGGACGACTTAGTAGTTATAGGTTGTTCAGAAAATCATATGATAAAAAATTTAACTAATGTATTCAATCTATGTAGAAAACACAACCTTAAGTTACACCCTGAAAAATGCTCTTTCTCTATACACGAAGTAACATTTTTGGGACACAAATGCACAAATAAAGGAATTTTACCCGATGATAAAAAATTTAACGTAATAACAAATTATCCTGTTCCGTCCGATGCAGATGAATCTAGAAGATTCGTAGCCTTTTGCAATTACTACAGACGTTTCATACCATTTTTGGGACACAAATGCACAAATAAAGGAATTTTACCCGATGATAAAAAATTTAACGTAATAACAAATTATCCTGTTCCGTCCGATGCAGATGAATCTAGAAGATTCGTAGCCTTTTGCAATTACTACAGACGTTTCATACCAAATTTCTCGTATTATTCAAGACACCTTACCCATTCGTGCAAGAAAAACATAAAATTCAACTGGACTACTGAGTTAAGAAGCTTTTGAATATCTTAAAAACGCACTAGTCCAACCCACACTAGGCATGCGGCGCAGTTCTAACCCAATCATATGATGGGATAGACCTTCCGGTAGCATACGCCTCAAGAACATTTACAAAAGGCGAAAGTAATAAGTCCACAACTGAACAGGAATTGACAGCTATACATTGGGCAGTTAACTATTTTAGACCATATATATATGGAAAATATTTCACTATAAAAACAGACCACAAACCATTAACATATCTATTTTTAATGAGAAACACAACTTCCAAGTTAACAAGAATGAGGTTAGACTTGGAAGAATATCAATTTACCGCAGTATACCTTAAGGGAAAAAACAATTATGTGGCAGATGCCTTATCAAGAATAAGCATCGATGAACTAAAAGAAATGAATAGACAAATACTAAAAGTCACTACTAGATCCCAAAGTAAACAAAAAAATAACTGCGCAGTTTCAACATCTAGTTCGGATTTGCAAAAGCAACCGACAGCTTCCAAGCCCAAGATATTTGAGGTCATTCATAACGAAGATGTTAAAAAAGTAGTGACATTGCATTTAACAATATCGAAGTGTTCTCTCAAGAAGGGAAAACAGATATATGCAAGAATAAACGTTGATGATCTATATACCAATGGAATATTCGATTTAGATCAATTTTTCCAAAGGCTTGAAAAAATATCCGGTATAAATAAGATTAGACAACTTAGACCGAGACAACTTAGAGAGAGATTAGACAACAACTTGAACTCGTTTCAACAGATAAATTTAAAGATAAGGGCAATGAAATATAATTAAATTTAAGAGAAGCGCTACACCAGCCGGTGACCATAATAGAAAATAAAAAAGAAAAGGAAGCTATTCTGTTTACATTACATGACGATCCTTTACAAGGCGGACACACAGGCATAACAAAAACGCTAGCAAAAGTAAAAAGACATTGCTATTGGAAAAACATGACGTGACGTTGCAAACCACGTAAAGAAATGTCTGAAATGCCAAAAATCAAAAACCACAATCCATACAAAAACGCCTTTGACAATAACAGAAACCCCATTAAAAGCGTTTGATATAGTATTAGTGGACACGATCGGTCCATTACCTAAATCAGACGAAGGTAACGAATATGCAGTCACTCTAATATGAGATAATACTTAACAAAATATCTCGTTACAATCCCTATACAAGACAAAAGTGCAAAAACAGTAGCAAAAGCCATATTCGAATCTTTTATTCTAAAGTACGGTCCAATGAAGACGTTCATTACGGACATGGGAACTGAATATAAGAATTCAATTATTAATGATTTATGCAAATATCTCAAAATTAAAAATATAACATCAACTGCAAATCATCAACAAACATTGGGGACAATAGAAAGAAACCATAGAATATTTAACGAATACGTAAGATCATACGTTTTGTCAGATAAAACAGACTGGGATGTTTGGCTTATATACTTTACATATTGTTTCAATACAACACCCTCTGTTGTACATGGATACTGTCCATATGAACTAGTGTTTAGTAAAACCCCAACCTTAAACATTAAATTCAACAGCAGTGAATATATTACGCCACTGTATGACGTAGAAAACTTTGCAAAAGAATCAAAATTCAGACTCGAAAACGCTAATAAAAGAGCGAGAATGATGATTGAACACAATAAGCAAAAACAAAAGGAAACCTATGATAAAAGATCAAATGATTTAAAATTAGAAATAGGAGATAAAGTTTTATTAAAAAACGAAGTAGGGCATAAATTAGACTTTAAGTATACAGGACCCTATAAGGTAGAAAGTATAGGAGAACGAGATAACATAACAATCTCAAACGTAAAGAATAAAAATCAAACAGCTCCTAAAGATAGATTAAAGAAATTCTATTCATAATTCTATGGTGGCCACCAATCATTCAATCAAAAAAAAAAAAAAAAAAAAAAAAATTATATGTATAATATACAATAATAAACAAAATAAATAAGATAACTATTTTTTCTGGGAAATTTTACATAAGACAATAATGCAAACAAAATTAAAACATAATTTTTTTTGTTTAAATTTTTCTAAAATTGTAGATTTTGATCATAAAATATAAATTAATCATATATTACTAAAATTTAATTAAAACATATTACACTAAATATATAATCAATAGATAATAAGTTAATTCAAAATAACTCAATTTTATTACGTTATTTTAAAAAAGGAGGGAGATAAAGTGTGCAAGGTCATTATAGGAAGCATCCACTTTAGCAATACAATATTGTGCTACAGTGTTGTTATATAAACATAATGCCCCGGCCAAATAGCCAGTTATATACATATGCCTTAAAGCCTCACTCCTGGGAAGTGCATTGGTCAGCAAATTCCCATGAGTTGACAACGCATACAAATGAGCCATGCATACTTACACCCTTACGCTCGGGCCGCTACCAGCCTTATATACAAGCATAGAAATATATATGTATATGAATATAGCCGCGACTGATCGCTTCCGAGCTTTTGTAGGCAGCGCAGCCGCGAGCAAGAGAATATCAAATCACTCTGAATTTGACTTTGAAAAACTCTGAAAAACACAATAAAGATTATAAGTTGAATTAAAGTTATGAAAGAATATATGTTATGTTATCTCGTTATTTATATATATTTTTATACCCTTGCAGAGGGTATTATAATTTTGGTGAAAAGTTTGCAACGCAGTGAAGGAGGTATCTCCGACCCTATAAAGTATATATATTCTTGATCAGGATCACCTCCTGAGTCGATATGAGCATGTCCGTCTGTCCGTCTGTCTGTTTCTACGCAAAATAGTCTCTCAGTTTTAAAGCTATCGAGTTGAAACTTTGCACACATCCTTCTTTCGTTTGCAGGCAATATATAAGTCGGAACGGCCGGGATCGGTCGACTATATCCTATAGCTGCCATATAACTGATTGATCGGAAATGCCATAACTTTGGTGTTTTTTAAATTAGAGGGTTGGGACTTTCCACACATGTTATATTTGACCAAAATATCTTATGTATAAAATTTCGTAAGGATCGGCTGACTATATCCTATAGCTGTCATAGAACGATCGGAATTGGCATAACTTGGGTGTTTTTTAAGTTAGAAAGATGGGATTTGGTACAGATTCTATTTTGGGGAAAATAATCTGATCTGCCAATTTTCATAAGGATCGGCCGACTATAAACGATCCGCTATATATCTAATAAAATAAGATGGGTGGCGCCACCTAGCGGACTGCGACTGAACTGCAAGGGTATATCAACTTCGGCTCCGCCCGAAGTTAGCTTTCCTTTCTTGTTTTTTTATATTTTTTTTTAATATTTTTTTTTCCATGCATATTTTTCATATTTTCATTTTTCTAATATATATATTTTTTTTATATATTTTTTTTTTCATTTTTAAATATATTTTTTTTTTTTTATACTTTTTTTCAATATATTTTTTTTTTACATTTTTTTGATTTTTTTCCCAGTGTTCCTTTTTTTTTTGTTTACTTGCCCATCCCCTTATTTTTTTGCTTTTGTAATTGTTTTGTAATTATTTTGTAATTCTTTATTATATATTTTTCCTGTTTGTGCTACAGTTTTCGGGTGACGCGTATTCCGCTCTGTCCTCCGCGCACCCGAAAACTCTCCTGCCCCACCTGCCAGACCACGCTCCACCGGCCCGTCTTCTTTCTCCTCCTCCTGGCCTCTTCCTCCACTTTCTGTCGCAGCTCTGGCGGCCAGTTGTGCTCGGGCACCGCTCCTCCGTCTCCTGCCGACTCCGCTCTTTTGAGCGCCAGTGTTGGGTCCGCCTCCCTTCTCTCCTGTCTCCTCCTCCGTCTCCTTTGCCTCGACAGCAGCTCCAAGCTGGGCCGGTGGTCCTCCTCCTTCGTCCTTGCTTTGCCCACCGGGATCGCCCTCACTCCGTTGGCCCCCTGGGCCATCACCCGGAGGACCCTCCTTGGGCCTGGAGCCGCCGGACGTCCCATCCTGGCAAGTCCAGTATCTCGAGGTCGCTTTCGTCGGAGGAGACTACTGGCGAAGCTTGCGATGACGTCGTGTCCATTGTTGTTTTGTTCGGTTAAATAAAAGAAGGCCGGCCGGGGTCCACCGCTGCCTTTTTATAGTTCGCTGCCTGGAGGAATATTCCTTTCTCCGTTTGTTTGGCTTTCGGCCGTTTCCTTCCCCCTTTTTTTTTGTGTGTTGTGTTCACCTTTTTCTTCTGCCCTACGCCTGCGGTGCCGATTCCTCAACCTGGGCTTTTAGCTCACTTACGTGGGCTCTCTTCTCTTTCTTCGTGCTCCCGTGACGTAGCACGGCGATCACCGGCGAAATGAAATTCGTCACTATGTATGGCCCGTCGTATCTTAACGTTAGTTTCGCCGCGAAACCTCCGCCGCTTTGGACAAATGGTGCTCCTTTGCCCACACCGTGTCGCCGATCTTCGGGCTCCACTCCGGCCTCCTCAGATTGTAGTGCCGAGCTTGCTCCTGCGCCACGCGCTCCGTGTTTCTCCGCACCAGCTCGAACACTTCCTGTAATTTTGTCGAATTTTCTGAGGTGGTGGCTTGTGCTTCTCCTGTCCCCAATGCCCCTTTGTCGAATATCGCTTTCGGCATTCTTGGCTCTCTTCCTTGGGTGATGAAGCATGGTGAGTATCCCTTGGAATCTGACACGCTCGAGTTCACCGCCAGCATTAATTCTGGCCAGTGCTCGTCCCATGTTCTTTAGTCCTTGCCTGCTAACTGGGCGATCATCGTCTTCACCGTCCTGTTTGCCCTTTCCGTAGGGGTTTCCTGCGGCGTGTATGGTGCTGTAAACTGATGGCGAACTCCGAGCTGCTCCATTGCAACTCGAAGACCCATCTCGCGATCCTTCCAAGTGGGCTTTCTATATTGTGCAACCATTTCAGCGCCATGTGATCCGTGATCACGTCGAACTGGTACCCCTCCAGGTATGGTCTCATCTGCCGAATGGCCCATATTATTGCCAGGCACTCTTTCTCCGTTGCCGAGTAATTCTTCTCCGCGCCTATTAGCGGTCTGTTTGAAGCACAAACTTCTTCGTGAAATCGTGGTATGCTAGCACTGGATTCTCTGCTAATCGCCTTCCTTCTCAACGTTTTACCTTCTCAAACGCCTCTTGGTATCTTGCCGTCCACTCCCACTTTGTTCCCTTTCGGGAAATCAGGGACGAATCGCCGATACTACGACGCCATCCCGATGAATTGCCATACCCCTTTCACGTTTGTCGGGGGTTCCAATTCCTTAATCGCTGCGACTTTTCCCGGATCCATACCAACCCCTTCACTTGTTATCCGGTGGCCCAGGTACAACAGCTCTTCCCTGAAGAAATGGCAGTTATCTGTGTTTATTATTAAGTTTGCCGCCTTCAGTCTTCGGAACACTTCCTTCAAATTTGCCATATGCTCCTCCTTCGTGCGCCCGATCACGATAATGTCATCTTGATACGCAAATGCGTGCGGAGCCATGTCCGGGTTAATGACCTGGTCTAAAGCCCTTTGAAATGTTGCCGAAGCCGAGTGTAATCTGAATGGCATCACCTTCCACTGGTACAGACCTCTTCCTCCAGTGGGATTTGCTAATGGCCATCCTTCAGGTCGAGGCTGCTGAAAAATTTTGCCTCCACTCAATTGCTCCAATATGAAGTTTATCCTTGGAATAGGGTACGCAGCTTTTACTGATTTTGCGTTGATCTGCCGAAAGTCCACGCACATCCTCCACTGACCCGTCTTTTTCCTCACCATGACAATGGGTGAGCAGTGGCGCTATTGAACGCCTGGATGCATCCCTTCTCCAGCAGCTCTTCCACTTTTTCATTGATTTCCCCCTGTATTTTGGGGTTTTTTGGGTTATATCTTTGTTTTATTGGGATGTCGTCTTTCATCGTGTGTTTATGCTGGGTTATGTTTGATCAACCCTTCTGGTTTGTGAACGCCGCCAGCTCTTCTTCTGAACTTTTTGTCCCGCTCACTCTCCCATTCTTCCGAGGGTCCAGTTATGGCTATGGACAGCGTATCCTCCAAGCATCCGCTCCATCTTTCTCTTTTCGGGATCGTGACTTGTTGGCCTGCGCAGTTTATTGTTGTGCCGAATTCTGCGATGAATTCCCATCCACGCACTGCGCTATCTCCCATGCTTGGCAACACTAACATATTCAACTCCTTTGTCTTGTTGCCAAAGCTTACAGTTGTTAGGAGTACCATTTGAGTCTCGTTGTGGCTCCCGTTGGCCAACTTTACTCGTCTCCTTGTTGCTTTCCGTTCTCCGGCGATTCCCGTGTTCTCTGCTAGCTCTTCTGATGAAGCTAGCCGTTGCCCCGGTGTCTATCATGGCCCTCACTTCTGCACCTCCGACCTTGATGATTGCCACCAACTGCTGATCTTCTCCTGTTAATCCTCCAACTAATTCTGAGAGGCAGCACCTCGCGACCTCTGCCTTCCTCTCTATGGCTGAGACCGCTGCACGTTTCCCGATCTTTGGCAGCACTCTGTGCTTCTCACCCCTATTGCGCCGCACCTCCTGCAGAACAAAATTCTTGGGTTCCTGCAGCCACTGGCCCAATGGCCCATGCCTCCGCACCTGTCTGTCTGGTGCCGTTCTTCTTTTGTCCACCCTCTATCTGCCGTGGCGGCTTGCCTGTTAAAAACCTCTTCTTCCAAGGCGAGCTCCTCGAATTTCTCGGCCAGACCCATCACCTCCTCGAGCGATGCGCATGCGTATGGCCTCATGAACATTTTCATGCGCGGCATGCAGTTCTCCACTAGCCTTTCAATGACCTCCTTTGTGGACTTTCCTAAAGGCTTCATTAGCGTCTGAAGGTCCACCATGTATTCTTTAAACGGCTCTCCTCGTTGCTGTTTCCGCTGCCGAACCTGGTCTGCCAGTTTTTCAAACTACTCTTTCTGGCCAGAGTTATTCTGGCATTGCCCGCGGGATTGTGTTTATATCCATCCCGTATGTTTTGGCAGACCATGCTACACGGTCCACGAACTCGAGAGGATCTCCTGTTCCGTCGAATCGGAACGACCACTCTCGGACTTGTTTCGCCACTTTCGCATAGTCCACCTGTACCGGGAGTGGCTTCCGCTGCCGAACCTGGTCTGCCAGTTTTTCAAACTACCCTTTCTGGCCAGAGTTATTCTGGCATTGCCCGAGGGATTGTGTTTATATCCATCCCGTATGTTTTGGCAGACCATGCTACACGGTCCACGAACTCGAAAGGATCTCCTGTTCCGTCGAATCGGAACGACCACTCTCGGACTTGTTTCGCCACTTTCGCATAGTCCACCTGTACCGGGAGTGGCTTCCGCACTTTCCGCTCCATGCTCCTTATGCTCTTCATTTCTGGCACTGCCAGACTTTGAATGAGCTTTTCCGATCGCTCACCTCTCTCTGCCTCGGCGTGAACCTCTGCGCGTATTTCTCCTCGAATCCACGCGCGACCACCATCACTTCATCGTCCTTCGTCTCGTCGACCCACCTTGCAACAAAGGCCCTCATGATCTCAACGGTTCCATCCGCTGGGAGACCGAGCTCTCTGCGCACTTCCCATAGCAGGACCGTCCGCAGGGTTCCTCCTCTCAAATAAAAAGCTCCGGAAATCTATCGGGTATTCGAACCGTATGCGCTTGGGATGCACCTCTAAAAAGTAGCACCTGCTACTGCACCTAACCACTTCCCATCCCAAAACACCATCTTGCAACGGGCCGGACTAGGTCCGGACTCAGCTGCCAGGAAGTGCGTTCAGAATTTTTGTTTTCCCACAGAACCTGCGGGTAACAATCACACATTATGGTTATAACTTGTTTTGAATATATATTTTAATTTTTATTTAATAAGTGACGTTATATGGGGGTATTTGGAGAAGGTCCCATTTGAAATCAATAAACAAAAGATTGGATTGAACATATTGAATTAATAAAAAAAAAAACATAATAAAAAAAAATGTACCACCCGTTACTCCTTTATGGGTTACTCCACCTTACTCCACCTTTTATTTTGTCTAGGCACTGTTTTATTGGATTAAAGTTAAAGTGGGATTTGACCACGTGACGAGTCATTAAAAGGGGCCCATAAAGTGTTGAAGTGATAACTTTACAGGCAATAGCTATTTAAAGTTTTCAAAGTAGTATTTTAAAAAAGGGAGGGTCCCAACCTTCATTCTTTTGACGATCATTTAAGGACCAACTTGGAAAAAAAAAATAAAAATAAACAAAACATAGGGAAACCAAATAAAATAACAAATGTTTTCATTGCTTTGGATAAATAAAAAAGAAAACAAGGCAGATCGGCCAGGTATCTTACTCCTAGGGCGATTGCTAGATAATATATATATCAGATAATCAAAATGTGATGACAGAATCGTATCTGCTGAAAATCTAAAGACTTGGCACGTAGTTATTGTAAAATAAAAATATCTCTGAAGATCTCAAGGGGAATAATAGGATGTTCAGCGATTGAACATTAAAATAAGTAAAGGAAATAAATTTAAGAAAATAATATGATTTATTTTAGAAATACCCAAAATATATTCCCCGCCTTTGTTTGTGATTTTTTGCTAAGCGATTTCGAATCCTAGAGTGGATTAACGAATGGTTCGTAAAACTAAGCCTTAATACAAAAAATAAATAAAAAATAAAATGAGGTAAGAAGGATGTCAGAGTCGTAACTGCTCAGGTTATGACAAGAGCGAGGAAACCTCGGAGCCCATTAGATTACCCAATTCAAAGACCATAAGAATTCAAAATATTTCGGAAGAACTAAACGAAATATCTGGATGTGATTGCTCATCTTGATGAATTAAATAAAGTAAAATAAATAATATAAAAAATTGAATAAGAAAATAAAAATGTTTTTTTGTGTGAAATAAAAATATATTTTCACACGTTGTCGGCCAGAGGCAGACTGAGCTCTGGAAATATTTTCAAAGCGGTCCACAAACTTTCTAAAAGGAACGGCCTACTAAGACAGAAAAAATGTTAATAACATAAATCCTTAGGTTACTCTGATGCTTTTTTCGGTTGGCATGGAAACGGGCTACTGGTATAAAAGGACTTATATAAGTTTACATGTTTGGGGCAGACAATCCGTTTGGGTCAGCGATTGGGGAAAAAGCTTTTTATCTTGCTTGGCACAAATTATGTATAAGGTGCTCTAAAATTATTTACCTTCGAAATCAAATTTAATGAATTTTTAATTGATTTTCCTTTGGGACGAGCAGGCAAGTGGAAAAATGGACAAATAGGAAGTTCAATAGCTTAGATAGAACTCAATTTAACAGACAAGGAATAAGGTCTTCTCACCTTTGTGACACCTGTCCAAAAATAACCATATTAATTGCAATCACGAAATAGATAATATTTTATTCAAATAACGACTAGACACCTGAATACTGTGAGGGTACGAAGATAATTTTTTTTTTGAAAAATAAATAGAGAAGATAAACTGTAGTGTTATAATATTATATAATATAGCTTCTTTTTCTTTATTATTTTTTATTACGGTCACCGGGTTGAGTAGCGCTACTCTTAATGATTTCAATATATAATTGCCCATATTTTTAAAATTATCAATTGAAACATGTTCAAAGATATTTTCCCACGGTGCCACTTTAAGTTGGCTGATTTTGTGCATACCGGCTTGCTTTTCAAGCCTTTGAAAGAATTGACCTAAGTCAAGGGTTCCATTAGTATACAAATCGCTAACATTATATCTTGCTGTAATGTAATACTGCGAAAATAAATAGAGAAGATAAACTGTAGTGTTATCTTGAAGGCTCCCCAGGTTTGTGGTCGTGTTCCCAGTTTTATTGATTACACCGGTTGGTTTGAAGGTTTAGCATATCTTTATTTTATTTAAGGTTTGCTTTGTATTCGGAGCAGCTGTTGTTGCCGCTCCGAGCTCATGGGAGTTTCTGATTTTACAAATTTACTTATGAGTTAAAGGAAGTCTAAGTCTCGTAGCTGCGCTGCCCAAAGCGGCAGCGGAGAGACGGTTATGTATTCTTAAATATTTATATATGAATATATATTTATGTTATGTTCGCTTAGGCGGAGGTATATGGACATGCATAAGGTCCACTCGTGTTACGTGTATGCGGACATATGCACTTTTCGGTGTACAGCAAAGGCACAGCGGGCGATTCATATGTCGGTGCACTTAGGTTTATGACCGAGACCTTGGATAACAGAAACACTGCGCCAAGTTTTGCAGTGTGTACCCTTTAAGTACTCTTGGTACAGTGGGTGGTCGATATATAAATATATGATATTAATAGTGCATATATGTGCATATTAAATCTCCCTCCTTTTGAAAAATAACGTAATACAATGAAGTTATTTTCTAACATAGATTGTACAAAATTTAATAAATGATGTTAACAATAAGTTTTTTTTTTTTTTTTTTTTTTTTTAGTGTTATATTTGGTATGCTTATTTTTCTCTTTTTTTTAAATTTATTTAATTATTTATTTTTTTTTATTTATTTATGTATGGCCATACGTGATATATTTATGAAATTTTGATTGATTATGAAATAAAAAGTTTTAATCTATCTTTATGTACTATTTGTTTTTTATTTTTATTGTCTAATATAGTTATATTATCCCTATCTCCTATTTGTTCTACCTTATAGGGGCCTGTATATTTAAAATCTAGCTTATGTCCAGACCTTATAGCTTTTAATAAGACCTTATCTCCTATTTTCAACTCAAAATCTAAACTAGTTTTGTCGTAAATAATTTTTTGTTTTATTTTATGAGATTCTAGCATTCGTCTGGCTCTCTTAAATGCCTGTTCTAATCTGAATTTTGATTCCATAGCATAATCTTCTATATTATAAAGAGGTTTTATGTTTTCTATGCTATTAAAATGCTTTGGTAAATTTGAAGTTTTACCAAAAACTAGCTCGTATGGACAATAGTCATGTGCCATCGAGGGGGTCGTATTAAAGCAATAGACGAAGTATTGTAGCCATACATCCCAATCCGTTTTGTCAACTGAGATGTATGAACGAATGTACTCATTGAGTGTTCTGTGGCTTCGCTCCACGGTACCTACAGTTTGGTGATGATCTCCTATTTGTTCTACCTTATAGGGGCCTGTATATTTAAAATCTAGCTTATGTCCAGACCTTATAGCTTTTAATAAGACCTTATCTCCTATTTTCAACTCAAAATCTAAACTAGTTTTGTCGTAAATAATTTTTTGTTTTATTTTATGAGATTCTAGCATTCGTCTGGCTCTCTTAAATGCCTGTTCTAATCTGAATTTTGATTCCATAGCATAATCTTCTATATTATAAAGAGGTTTTATGTTTTCTATGCTATTAAAATGCTTTGGTAAATTTGAAGTTTTACCAAAAACTAGCTCGTATGGACAATAGTCATGTGCCATCGAGGGGGTCGTATTAAAGCAATAGACGAAGTATTGTAGCCATACATCCCAATCCGTTTTGTCAACTGAGATGTATGAACGAATGTACTCATTGAGTGTTCTGTGGCTTCGCTCCACGGTACCTACAGTTTGGTGATGATGTGCAGTAGAAGTTATGTTTTCAATATTTAAATTTTTACATAGACCTTTAATAATTGAATTTTTATCTTCCGTTCCCATGTTCGTAATGAACGTCTTCATTGGACCGTACTTTAGAATAAAATCTTCAAATATAGCTTTTGCTACCGTATTTGCACTTTTATTTGGTATTGGTATCGCTACCAGGTATTTGGTTATATCGCATATGAGTGTTACTGCATACTCGTTTCCATTGTTTGATTTTGGTAGTGGACCAACCGTATCCACAATTACTCTATCGAAAGCTCTTTGTGGAGTTTCAGTTATAGTTAATGGGGTCTTAGTGTGTTTAGTTGTTTTTGACTTTTGGCATTTAGGACATTTCTTTATGTACTCTTTTATGTATTTGGACATATTTTTCCAGTAATAATGCCTCTGGACCTTGGCCAAGGTTTTAGTAATGCCTATATGACCACCTTGTATTGGATCATCGTGAAATGTAGACAATATAGCTTCTTTTTCTTTATTATTTTTTATTACGGTCACCGGGTTGAGTAGCGCTACTCTTAATGATTTCAATATATAATTGCCCATATTTTTAAAATTATCAATTGAAACATGTTCAAAGATATTTTCCCACGGTGCCACTTTAAGTTGGCTGATTTTGTGCATACCGGCTTGCTTTTCAAGCCTTTGAAAGAATTGACCTAAGTCAAGGGTTCCATTAGTATACAAATCGCTAACATTATATCTTGCTGTAATTTTCATTCCGTGCTTAAATAAACACATATTGTCATTTACATGCAAGGTCACTACTTGGGATGATGTACTTAGAAGTCTGAATTTCAATAGAAGTTATGCCTTTTGATTTGGTAACCTCTTGGCTTATACCCTGTATGTTTATGATATGATTATCTTGAATGTTTTGAAAATTATCAGAATTTTCCTTTAATATGAAAATTTCGGCACCTGTATCTAGTATAAAAATTAATTATTTTCCTGTTGCTGCGTTTATGAAACTAACGAATGTACTTTGACTGAGATTTATAGTGTGAATCTTGTTATTTTTTACTGACGTGTATCTAAAGGTGTTTGGGAGTTTTCCGAATTCGTTTGGGCTATCCTTATATTGTTATTTTGGTTGTTATTATTATTACCGTTATTATTGTTGTTTCCCCCACGGCTATTTCCGCCGCTGTTGTTTCCACCACGGTTATTTCCGCCGCGGTTGTTGTTTGTGTAATAACTGTTATTCTGGTTACCGTTATTTCTGTAGTAGCCATTGTTTTGATTATAACCGTTATTCTGGTAATATCTGGTATTATTATAATTACCTCGATTATTACCTCTACCGCGATAATTGTTTCTGAAATTATTACCGCGATAATTATTTCCTCGTTGGGTGTACAATATTGAATTGGCATTACCTGTCATTTCAGTACTGCATTGTGTGTACTTTGTGACGGCTTCATTCATAGTTATGAAAGTGCCTGCTTCCAATATTGTTTTGAGGCGGCCATGCTCACAGTTTTTAACCATTGTGGTTATGGCCTCCTTGGTACTGAATTTGTCAGCGTGTTCGGCCGATAGGCCTTCGTCAATGTACGAAGCTTCTAGGAGCTTTCTTAGGTTGTCTATTTCCGTCGTGAATTTTTCTGCAGTTTTGCCTTTCTGGGTTGTTTTCGCCATTTTGGCTTTAATTATGTCAGAGGTTTCTCCGACTATAGTGTCTTGTAGTTTTTTGATTATTGCTTCTATTGTTGTTTCATTTTGGACTCTGTATAAAGTTGATCCAATTATTTTGGATTTAATTACTTCTACAGCCAAATTCTCGAATGTGCCTTTCGTTAGGTTAACTAACCTCAAAGCTGTTATAAATCTTTGAAGGTGTATCCTTTGCCCGTTAAATTCAGGGATGGCATTCGATATTTCTCTAATGTATGCCCTTTGGGCAATGCTCTCGTCAGCCATTGCGGTTGGTTTTAATTCTACAACGCTGTCGTTAAATTCAGAGTCGGACAAGTCCTGGTCTGATAATTCAGATTGAATAAGGATTGCCGGAACCGTAAGGTTGTTAATATCCCTTTCTTCTATTTCTTGTTGGTCAATAACTTCTTTTGATTCTGGTTCGTCATCAGCTTCAATTGTTATTGAAGTATTGAGAATAGTAGGTATTAAAATATCAAGCTTGAACCTTTCTTTAACAGATGTTAGATTAGATCTTAGTCTGATCAAAAACTTTGATACTCGAGACCAGTGATCCGGATTTAACTTTTCTCTGTGTTCATATATTAATATTCGAGCTTCATTAAAGCATTTAACTAATATTTCTACGTGTTTATTGACCGTTGTTTTTTGTATCGGTCTATTCTGTGTTAGTGACTTATGAGATTTGTCGAATTCTGCTTTAATGCTTGATAGTTCTTTCGATAATTCATTCCATTCCATTATATTAAGGGTATGGATTATCTTTTAGAAACCATCATAACAATCGTTCTACCTAAAAGTAGATGCTCGTCTATTCTTGATTTCACTAGCACACCCGGAATTGTTGTTAATACTATTCCTTTTTGGGTTGCGGTGCAGTGAAACAATGGTGAAACGTGGCAGTTAAATGTTTCTATATAAAGTATATCTAACTCATACACACTAACTGGGGTTGTTGATACTAACTGCTTGATCCTTTCTTTGAAATAGGGGTCCTTTTCATATGTTTTGTCTATGGCTCTGTGTGTACTCATACTGGAATTATTTTCTTTTAAACTTTCTTTATTTTATTTATTTTTATTTTATTTTCATTGTACGTAAAGATAAGATTATTCATGAACATATGAAATCGTATTTTTTTTTGTATATATCATAGGTGCATCTTTAATATATCAGAATTTGGCATTGAGCGTTGTTATTATTTTTTTTTTTATATATGTCTAAAAATTAATTTTTATTTTTCGTTATGTTTTTTTTATATTTTGTCCAGATCGATAGCCTGGCTTTTATTAATCGCTCTTTTTGCTATACATTTATTATGGAAAATGTATGCTTTATACAAAATGAATGCGATCAAAATGAATACAATAATTGATAATAGGATATTTGTCAATTCTGTGTTCGTAGTGCTGGACTCAATTTTATTTATTACATTTACTGTGGAGTCCACTTGTTTTACATCTACTAAACCCATTTTGGGTATTTTCTCTAGAATTGGTATATAATTTTTTGTGTGAATTGTATGATTTAATTTATTATTTATTTGCCATTCAGTTTGGCTCATTTAAAGACTTGCCTTATTTGGCTATATGTATATTGCTTTGTTTTTTTTTTTCACATATATATTGGTAGTTTTTCTTTGTTGTTCATTGTATTTTTTTTTTTTACATAAAAACCTGCCTTTTTTTTGTATGGTTTTCAGGCCACACGCTAATCGGGCAACTTTGATGTCGCTTAATTTTAAAAAGGATTCTTTATACTAAAAAAAAAATATGCATCGCAGTGCAATACAAAAAAATATGCAACGCAGTGCATGGGGAAAAAAAAAATTTTGCGCTCTTGGTAGCGCTGTCGGTTCACTGTTCCGGGCTTAGCTTGGAGCGCTAAAGGGGGCCGGAGCCTGCTGCACAGGCTTGTCTTCTTTATTTGGTCGTTGGGGCACCGGTGCTGGCACAGGTTTGTTCGCAGAAGCGTGATTCCAGGGGTCCTCTGCAGTCATTGGGGCATTTTTTCTTTATTCTCGGTAATTCCTGTTTTGGTGGTGGATTAAGTTTTATCTTGTCTTTGGATATGTTAGGTATTGCAGTGTAGGTGGATGTGTGAGTGGCTGTGGTTTTATTATTTCTTTGCGTTAGTAGGTTTTTGATGTGTTCAACTTCGGCGATTATTTTCACCGAGTTGTTCCATTCTAATTTACTTCCGCTATTTAGTAGCTTCAGTAATTCAGCCTTTCTGGCTTTTAAACGTTTACCCACGCCACTACGTTTTGCACACATCACACTCTACTTACTGCGATATTCTGTTTTCCATTTACATCATTGGAATTCCATTTAAAAGTGGCTGCTGCTGTGTGTGTTTTTTTTTTCTCGTTGATGTTTTTTTTCCCAGTTGTTGATCCTATGATGCCTTCTGCGTTGGGGATCCTTCGATGTCCTTTGGTCCTGTCACGGTCGCCATGTAGTGTTATCTTGAAGGCTCCCCAGGTTTGTGGTCGTGTTCCCAGTTTTATTGATTACATCGGTTGGTTTGAAGGTTTAGCATATCTTTATTTTATTTAAGGTTTGCTTTGTATTCGGAGCAGCTGTTGTTGCCGCTCCGAGCTCATGGGAGTTTCTGATTTTACAAATTTACTTATGAGTTAAAGGAAGTCTAAGTCTCGTAGCTGCGCTGCCCAAAGCGGCAGCGGAGAGACGGTTATGTATTCTTAAATATTTATATATGAATATATATTTATGTTATGTTCGCTTAGGCGGAGATATGTGGACATGCATAAGGTCCACTCGTGTTACGTATATGCGGACATATGCACTTTTCGGCGTACAGCAAAGGCACAGCGCGCGATTCAAATTTCGGTGCGCTTAGGTTTATGACCGATACCTTGGATAACATAAACACTGCGACAAAGTGTTACAGTGTGTACCCTTTAAGTACTCTTGGTACAGTGGGTGGTCGATATATAAATATATGATATTAATAGTGCATATATGTGCATATTACAAAACCCTAAAGTAAACAAACTGTAGTCGATGGTCAGTAGACGATAGTTAATAGTCAAATATAAAACGCCAAAGTGAAAAGTTGTATATAACGCATAATAAATAGTGAATATCACCAACGTGGAAATTGGGATAGTACCGAACACGGTACACCAGTGAGACTGAGAGCAGCAGCCGAGCACACGTTGGCTGTGGATGAGCCCAGCCGTTCGCCGCTGCACGTGTGTTGTGGTTGTGGCGAAAGAGACTCCAGGTGAGCCGACTAATATGTCGCTAAGTAGAGTAATAATAAAAGTGTTCTTGGAAGTGTTAGAAACCAAGTGGAAGAGACCAAGTGATGGGATAGCCGACGATCGCTGAGGCAGACATCTCGTCCATAGTGACGATTCAAAAATAACAACAACAACCAGGAGAGAAGCGCGACAAGCCGTGCCAGGATTAGTGTATTATTAAGTAGAATTTAATTTTTTATTATTTTTTTTTGTAAATCATTTTGGATCGTACCTAGACTCATCTTCTTTTCCTGTACAGCATTGATAAGATTTTGGCAACATGTACATCAAAACTCCATAATCTAATTCGCATTTAACCTGCTCACCCCAAAACATCCAGCGTTCTCGTCTACAGGCCTGCGGACTTCGAGGAATGGTTGCGTGAGTAAACATTGTGACTTGATCATGTAACAGTGCCTCTAGAGGAAAACATATGAAACATATGAATAGTCAGTCCATATCCATATGATTGGGTAGACGTTCTACCTTAACTTCTACTTTACATACATACATATAATTCTATATCTCCACATTTTTATATAACATTCCAATTTGTTAATTAAGCTATATTAAACTCATTTTGTAAAATTAGGACCAATTAGGAGTAAGGGTTTAGGTTAAGCATGAGTCTGAAGAAGAAGCAATTATGTTTTTGTATTGAAGTTTGATTTTGAAATGAAGTAAATTTATAATTTTTATGGGCACCTGAGCTGATCAATTTCAATATAGATGGGTAAGGGCAGCAGCCATTCGTTGTTGATTCTTTACAGGTAGGGCGGGCAAAGCAGAAGAACCTCACCACCTTAGTTCTTCCAACAGCAAGGTTTCCTGTCTCGACTTCGTATCATTCCAGAGGACTGTAGCCCCTTTCCTAACTCTGTCTACAAATTTTTATTGTGTGGCGGTGATGCTGATTAGGAAGTAACCGACCCACTTGCCTCTTCTCTGAGCTAGGCCGTTCCCGTAGGCAGAGTATGCAACCAGTCGGTATCCACTACACCGTGTTCGTCACAGAATAAAATGGCGCCCAACGTGGGGCTAGCGAAACATCTAGCTAAGCAAAAAACAAAACACCAAATCGCAGCCCCTGCTCTTCCAACCTATCCTAACAGTCAGCCTTCCAAACAAGTTTCTTTAGTTTCAGAAAACCCTTCTTTTTGATTCCACTAGGACTGCTGTGTTTTGGGAAATCCTCAGAACCAGACCAAGGAACAAATTAAGGATTAGGAAAGATGTTTCTCTTGAAATATACTTTTGTTTATATATGTATTTAAGGAACAAGGAGTCGAGACTGTATTGGCTGGAATGTTTCAGCAATAACTCCTTCTTAGCCCTTGATCAACTCATCAATCCATAAATATTCATAAATTCGAGAATTGTAATTGTTGCAAAATTCAGCAATACCTCATTTTTCAATATTTTGGCTTCAATTTTCACCCTTTATTATTGACAGTAAGTTGCTTAAATGAAATTGAGAATTATATTGGTTGGAATATTCAGCTGTATACTCTTTCATTTATCGCAATGAGCACATAAGGTTGTTTTAGATTCAATAGAAATATGAATAAACAGACAGAAAACCTTGTAATATGTATAATTAATGTAGATAATAAGTGGAATTTTATGAAGTCTAGTATAAGTTAGTTTAGGGCGGAGCGGGAGCGCAAGTGAAACTCTCATTTGCGCTCTCCCATGAATTCGCCCCGCTTCGCCGCATTAGATAAGCTAGGCTTAAGTTTTTGTTGATTGAATATAATCGAATTTATAACGTCGAAGAGTGCACGCATTTTCGTTTTCGTTCGTTTTTTTCACAATTTAATTTAATTTCTACAGCCACCTATTTTTCCTTTCGTTTTCGCGACGAGATAAAATAATCTCAATAAACATTTTGGCGCCCCCGGATGGACTGTAGTATAATTAAATAAAAAAAAAAAAAAAAAAAAAATAGTGACAGTGACACATAACATATATAAACAATATATGTAACATATATACATTCAAAAAAAAAAAAAGAGTTGCTCGCGACGGTTGTGCCAGTGAATTCAAAATACAAATTAATAAATTCTCCGCGTCGCGAAACTTCTCCAATCAACTACATAGCTGCTACTGGAAGGATTCGTCGTCCCCATGCACTGCACCTGCATCAATTGTGAAAGGAAAGTGGCCGCAGGATTAAAGGATCCGAAAGCAGAACCCCAGGCATTTGTGCAAAAAATTGAAAGTTGAGATAAGACAAATTAAAATCCGTCTTGTGCTGGAGTATTGCACCCTCCTTTCAATTCTTGGCGCATACGTACGTAGAAAAAATAGTAGAGCAAAAATAAATAACAACATATATAAAAATTCTTAAATTTTAATTATAAATATATCTGCTAACCTAAATGTACTGCCTGTGGATAAAATAAAAAAGAGAATATTTATATTATTTGCAATCACTGTCGCCCCCTACCCCTCGTTCTCGAATTTACAAATCTTCCAAATAAATACTAAAGTGCAGCCAAAAATTATTTTATTTATTACAGATAAAATAAAGGTGCATATATATTTGGTTTACATACATACAAATAGATGCAGCGATAATATTCTCGTTTTCGTTTCCCACCGTTATCCGCTGCTGTATGTATGTATGTACATATGCACTTTTTGGCGCGTATAGTTTACCGGTCCGCCAAGTGACGCGCTCCGCTACAATTTGGTCGAGCATATTGGTTTCGGTGTCATTGCCGACCAACTATTTTTTTGGATACTCTGTGCCTCGACTATCAATAATTCGTTATCAATTAATTTATCAATTTAGATTTGGTTAAATTTAATAAATTATTTATTATATTGAAATAAGATTAATGAATTAATTTCGTTTTCGCATTTTCTTGTTGTTGAATTAAATTCAATAAATTTTTAAATAAATTTTAGAAAAATTTAATAAATAAAAATTTAATACATTTTTAATATTATTATTTTAAAATTAATAAAAAATTTTAAATAAATTATTAAATCTTAAATTTGCATTGTTTTCGTTTTTGTATTGAAAAAACAAGTTTTTTAAAATGGAAAGTACTAAAAAAAAACTTAATTCCACGACTCTTATTGACTTAAAAAGAAGATTAAATGTCAAAGTTAAAAGCATTCGCCGGATGGAGGAACGTTTGGAAGATGGATCACTTCCTCTAAATAAAACCGAGCTAGAGTGCAGGCTTCAGGTTTTAGATGAGGCAATTTCTAAAGCAAATGAGTTGCAAGACCAGATCGAGCAAATAGATGAATTGGATGATTTCGGAGCCGAGTTGGAAGAATTAGGAATAACTACCAAGGCAAGGATCATGTCCTTGTGTAATGCCTTTAATTCAGCTGAAGACTCCCGTTCAGCTACTGCAATTTCTGCAGCCCCAACTCGAGCTCGACTTCCTAGTTTGGCATTGCCAAAATTCAGTGGAAATTATTCGGATTTCAAAAATTTCATAAGTCTTTTCGAGACATTAGTTGACAAAGATGTGAACATTCCAGTTATCGTGAAATTTAATCATTTAATTTCTTGCCTCTCTGGTGAAGCCTTAGGAACTGTCAAGGCATTCCAGGTCACCGAGAGTAATTACGACAAAGCTATCGCTAGTCTAAAGAGAGTTTATGATAACGAATGTCTCATCTTTGCGAACCAAATACGTCAACTGTTCAGCCTTCCGAAAATTTCCCCGCCGTCTGCGTCGTCGTTGAGGGGTCTCATCGACACTGTATCATCAATTTATGGATCACTATTATCCATAGGAGATGAGACTTAAATTGCAAACTCAATGATTATTCATTTAGTTTTGAGTAGAGTGGATCCGAGTGACCAAGCAAAAATGGGAAGAGTCACTGGATTATGAGGAATTGCCGCTGTGGTCCGATTTCGAAAAAATACTAAATCGTAGATACCCGCATCTGTCCGCTGAAGAGACTGGCAAACCAAAACAAGAAAGAACTGGGTTCGGCAAGCAACTAAATAGAACTTCGTTGGCTTGTTCTTTTACCAACGCCAAACCAGCTTGCAGTTATTGTAACGCGAAAACCCATTTTTTTGCCCAGTGCAGTCCGTTCGCTCGCCTTGCTGTAATGCAAAGGTTTGAGTTTGTTAAGTCAGCCTCCCTATGTTTGAATTGTCTGCGAAAAGGTCACACGGTAGCGAAGTGCAAATCGACCAGGTGTCAAATCTGTGCAAGATCGCACCATAAACTTCTGCACCGATTTACAGTGACTGAAAATAACTTAGCGTTACCACCACCCACACAAAATCCTCCTCCGGCGTTAACGAATGATTGCCCTTCTACTTCACATGCTTTGCATGCGTCGTCTGTAGAAAGGTTTTTGTTAGCAAAGTCGATCGTAAGCGTTCGAACAAAAAATGGTGAGCACATCTTGGCCCGAGCATTACTTGACTCAGGGTCACAAATGAATTTTATTACAGAAGATCTTGCTCAACGCTTACAGATCCGTAGGGAGGAATCGTGCATCAACTTGCTTGGAATTGGTCAAACTAATTCACAAGTCAAGAAAAAGATACACACCGAGGTGAAGTCGAGAGTCAATGGTAGCGAGTTTCCGTTCGACTTTTGGGTTTTGAAAACCATTTCAGGCTATCACCCTGACCAGTCGGTGAACGTGAAAGATTGGACCCTACCAAAGAACTTGCCGTTAGCAGACCCATATTTTTACAAACCTCAGCGGATAGATATGCTAATTGGAGCTGAGTCATTTTTCGAACTGTTGTCCGTTGGCCAAATAAAACAAGGTCCGAACCATCCCATCCTTCAAAAAACTCTCCTTGGGTGGATAGTATCGGGAAAATATCTGGCAAATTCCTCAACTCCTCCACAGCCAGTCTCTAGTCTGAATTGCCAAGAGGAAGTATTAGAGTCAATAGACAAAAACTTGAAAAAATTCTGGTCGTTGGAAGAAGTTCCTTCTTCTAAAAAGATGTTGTCGCCAGAACAAGAGCTATGTGAGGAACATTATCGGAAGACTACAAGAATACTGCCATCAGGTCGATTTGAAGTGAAACTTCCATTTAAGTCGGATCCAAGCGTTTTGGGCAATTCATTCGAGATAGCCAAACGCCGATTCCAGTCGCTCGAGAGAAGATTATCTCGAGATCCGAACTTAAAGAAAATGTATTTGGAATTTATGGAAGAATACGAATCCCTAAGCCATATATCCCCTGCAAGCAATGACGTTCTTGCTTCTCCACACTACGTCATACCCCACCAGTGTTTCGTGCGGCCGCAAAGTACAACGACCAAACTTCGAGTCGTTTTCGATGCGTCCTGCAAGACATCCACACAAAAGTGTTTAAATGAGTTGTTGATGGTGGGTCCAACAATTCAGGAAGAGCTTTACTCAACTCTTCTTAGATTTCGGCTAAACAAATTCGCTCTGGTAGCCGACATAAAAAAGATGTATCGTCAAGTGATGGTAAATAAAGCAGATCGACGATACCAGTTTATAGTGTGGAGAAAAGACCCGTCTGAGTCCTTGAAATTGTGCAAGCTCAACACCGTTACATTTGGCACTGCACCAGCCCCATTCCTGGCCATAAGGTGTTTGAAGAGGTTGAGTGAATCCGCGAAAAATACATTCCCTCGAGCTGCTAAAGTTATTGGGTCTGACTTTTACGTCGACGACATGTTAACGGGTGCTGGTTGCGTGGAGGAGCTAAAGACAATTAAGTCTGAAGTAACTCAGGTTCTTCAAAACGCTGGGTTTGAATTGAGCAAGTGGTTTTCAAACTCGCCTGAAGTTACTGCATCCGAGAGCACGGTTAAGCCAATAACACTTTCGGACTCAGAGCTGACAAAAACATTAGGAATCGTTTGGGTTCCTAAAGATGATGTATTTAAATTCGAAATTGATATGTCAGTCATGGGTCAAAGGGCGACTAAGCGGAATATTCTTTCGGTGACGTCAAGCTTTTCGACCCTCTTGGCTTATTAAGCCCGACCCTTATTAAAGGAAAGATCCTGTTACAGGAACTTTGGCTCAATAAGCTAGATTGGGATGAGTCCATTCCACTGCACTTGGAAACCGCATGGAACAAGATTCAGCTTGCCTTGTCACAGTTAGAAGAGATGTCAATACCGAGATTTGTGATGAGTGAGCCAATGTCACCAATTGAAATTCATGCCTTTTCTGACGCATCGATGAGAGCCTATGGAGCCTGCGTCTATATCCGTTGCAAATCTGCAGAAGGTAGTAAAGTCTCGTTGTTGACAGCAAAGTCGAAAGTAGCGCCGCTCAAGACAAAGACGCTCCCCCGTCTTGAGTTATGTGCCGCTCACCTTCTCGCGGACCTCGCGGACAAAATAAAACCTCTTATCAAAGCACCGATCGAACGAAGTGTATATTGGTCAGATTCGGAAGTTTGTCTTCATTGGATTCGTTCCCATCCATCGTCGTTGTCAACGTTCGTATCAAATAGAGTTGCTGAGATTCAAGAGTGGTCAGAGGATAGCACGTGGCGGCATGTTCCAACTAAACAGAACCCGGCAGATATTGTGTCAAGAGGTGGAGATGTAAAGGAAACGATAGAATCAATTTGGTTCTTAGGTCCATCGTTTTTAACGGAGCCGGAAGATAAGTGGCCAACGAGCCCTCGGTTTGATCCGTCACCAGAGATTTTGCAGATGGAAGCAAAGAAGAGTGCGGTCGGACTGACTGCAATGGTCTCTACCTCATATTTGTTGGAAGTGATAGAAGGATTTTCCTCTCACTTAAAACTGCTGCGAGTGTTCGTTTACATGGTCCGCTTTATAAAGAAATGTAAAAAATTAGTAGTTCCTTCTGATAATGTACCTTCCCCTGTCGAATATCGAGACGCGTTTAATAAAATTGTCCAGATAGTCCAAGAGCACGAGTATCAAGAGGAAATTAAAAATGTTAGAAAAAATCTTGTTGTTAGCCCAAGCCTACAGAAGCTAAGTCCGTTTGTCCATGAAACCTCTCAGGCTGGGCTTACCTTTTCGTTGTTGCGGGTCGGGGGGCGACTAGCTAATGCTCCTATTTCGTACGATGCCAAGTTTCCAGTATTGTTGACGAAGCGCTCTCAATTTGTTCAGAGCTACGTCCGATACTTGCACGAGTCGAATTTTCATGTGGGTCCACGAGCACTAGCGCGTTTGGATAGTAAACGCGCAGGAAGTCTGCAGTCAGATAGTGCGGTCATGCATACGCTGTTTTAAATGCAAGCCTCATCTGATGACTCAAATCATGGGAGATTTACCCTTAGATCGAGTTCGTGCTCTCCGCCCATTTTCCATATGTGGCGTGGATTTCTGTGGCCCTATTGAGACGACCTTGAAAATTCGTGGTAGGCCACCATACAAGTCCTACATTGCCCTGTTTGTTTGTTTTTCGTCTAAAGCAGTACATTTAGAAGTAGTTTCCGATCTGTCAACTGATTCCTTTCTATTGGCTTTTAAAAGGTTCGTTGGGCGCCGAGGATGTCCGCAGACCGTGCACTGCGACAACGCGACGAGCTTCGACGGAGCGAGTCGCCACTTCGCGGCACTGCGGCACCAGATCGAGAACGAAGCGGACGAGCTGCGGCAATACGCATCAAAAAAAGGATGCGTATTTGCGTTCATACCGCCGCGGGCTCCGCACATGGGCGGACTATGGGAGGCAGGTGTGAAGTCTGCAAAGCACCTACTCCTACGAGCGGTGGGCAGCGCAAAGTTGACCGCAGAGGAGCTGCAGACCGTCCTCGTTGGAGTCGAGGCCGTCCTGAACTCGAGGCCCCTGGGCGCCCTCAGTCAGGACCCAAGCGACGGCGAGGCGTTGACTCCCGGGCACCTGTTGACAGGCGGGCCGCTTATCGCCCCACCAGCACCGCGGACCCCGGACCAACAGGGTCTAACGTGCTTGCGGCGATGGCGGCTTGTCTCGTCAATCAAGCAAATGTTTTGGCAGCGTTGGTCCCGGGAGTACGTCTTGGGCCTACAGGCGCGGTCGCAGTGGCAGCGGGAGCAGGAGGACGCCAGGAAGGGCGATCTGGTGGCCGCCCCAGCAGTGGTCTGGTCTGCCGCCCCAGCAGTGGATCACCGCCAGGGTCGTCGAGACTCACGCCGGCGCGGACGGAAGGGTCAGGGTCGCCGACGTCAGGACGAGTAGAGGAGCAGTATTTCGGAGAGCAGTCCACAAGCTGGCAAGGTTGCCAATAGTTGAAGCCTAAGGAAGGCCTTATAATGTAGATAGAATTTTATGAAGTCTAGTATAAGTTAGTTTAGGGCGGAGCGGGAGCGCAAGTGAAACTCTCATTTGCGCTCTCCCATGAATTCGCCCCGCTTCGCCGCATTAGATAAGCTAGGCTTAAGTTGTTGCTGATTGAATATAATCGAATTTATAACGTCGAAAAGTGCACGCATTTTCGTTTTCGTTCGTTTTTTTCACAATTTAATTTAATTTCTACAGCCACCTATTTTTCCTTTCGTTTTCGCGACGAGATAAAATAATCTCAATAAACATAATATATTAAATGAAATCGATACAGCAAAGGATAAGCCCCAGATATCCCATAAAATTCAGCTTTCCGAAATTAAATAAGGAAAATACTAGAACTATTATCAATCAGCTTTCGTTATCTTTCAGTTGTTGTTGAATATCGAAATCAAAATAATCGAAGTAATGTCAGAGTCGGTGCAATGCTCCGTATGCAATGATACCAACGCCGAGATAGAATTTGTCGAAACTCCGTGTCAACACCGCTTTCATCGAACGTGCGTAACTGCATGGTTACAGCAAAATGAAACGTGTCCAAATTGTCGACAACCATGCTTATCTTCGCAGCTAAATAATAGCACGCGAGGATCACAAGACTCTACCTTAGAAGTTCCGAGGGGTCAAAATGGATCCATTTTAAACTCGCGAACAGGTGCCGTTCCTAGAACTCGCCCGAATACCAGACCTGCCACAAGGTCAACCACAACAGTATCCAATAATCGTCCGAGCACCGCCTCATAAGCTAAGCGTTCACCACGTGGTGGAGGTTCTCAAAGAGCGACTAGCATTTCAGAAGGTAGAATTCAGGAACTCATAACAAATGCTTTAGAAGCATACCAAACCCAACTCTCTTCGACATTATCAGAACAAATAAGTTTGGCAATGCAAAACCCTAACATACCTACTTCTCAAAGACAATCACTTGAGTGGGAATCGGAATCATGTGTCAGGTAACCATAACATATCCGACAATCGTTCACTGGAGAATCGTAGAGAGAACCACACCATCCGACCTGACCAAATTTCAAGTTTACAATTTTCCGGCTCACCAAAAGACATTTCCGTAGAAGATTTTATATATCGAGTCAATACTTTAAACACGTCGCTCATTAAATGGAACTTTGATCTTTTGTATCAGTACGCGAATTTGCTGTTTGTAGGCCCAGCCTTCTTTTGGCGATGCCATAGGAGTTCAGAGGAGATGAATTGGCGATTACTCTGTTCTCGGTTAAGGGAACGATATAAAGACCAACGATCAGATCAGGACATTCGAGCCGCGATGCGTAGAAGAAGGCAGGGAAATAGTAAATGTTTCGACGATTTTCTTGACTCCATCCTAGCCATCGCCGATGCGCTATCTGAACCCATGTCAGACTCAGAGTTGGCTCAGACAATAAACAATCTAAGATCTGACCTAGGACACGACCTTTTACATATAGAAACCCCAACTATTGCTGCTTTACGCAAGAACTGCCACTGTCATGAAGAGTTCTTCAACAATCTCAGAGCTAAAAATAGTTCACGTTACCCACCGATAAGGCGGAACATAAATGAGATTTCTTTAGACGAAGAGCCCGAAGAATCCTTGCAAGGAAACCAACCACAGATTTCGGCGATTCGAAATGAGAGTCGAACGAAATGCTGGAATTGTGACACGTTAGATATCGATTCAAAGATTGCCCTAAGCCTCATCGAGTATTTTGCTACGAATGTGGCGCGATAAATATTTATAAGCCCACTTGCCCAAACTGCTCCCAAAAATAGGGAAACTTCCAGGCGGACAACCGTGCCAATCCGAGACTGGATGCCCGACTGCAGACTCGGACGAGGAGAAGTATCAATCAACTGTAAGCATAGCAATTCCCGACCACCCAAAACAGACACCTGACAATTCCCATGACCAACATATCAAGCCATATCATGTTCGGTTAAGAGAATACAATGAAATTAGACGAAGAATATTTACAAACGATTAGTTTTACGGAAAACAACAGCAGCACGACTTCGAGAATTCTGGAGATCAAAACATGGCAACAATAGTTGCGTAATATCAGCAATTAGCAAAGTAAGCAATGACATCCGTCCGTTCGCAAATATAGTCGTGTTCAATAAACCGTACTTAGCATTGCTAGATAGTGGTGCGAATAAGAGTGTAGTCGGCGGAGCGTTAGCTAAAAACATTGTTTCAGGAAGCTATAAATACAGTAAGGCTCACGGCCACGTACGAACCGCAGATGGAACGAAACAACCCACCCTCGGTACGATCACAATTAAGATTAAATATAACAACATTGAGGCCGAAGTTGAGTTCTTAATAGTACCATCGATCACACTCGATGTTATTTGTGGAATAGATTTCTGGGAAATATTTGGAATTTCTGTTTCTATAGGAAACCAAGTAAATGAATTAAGCTTTGAGGAAGATTCTTCTAAACTTAAGTTATCACCTGTGGATCAATCCAGACTCAAAGGTGTAATAGATTTCTTTCCGTCATCTGACAGAGATGGTTGATGGGCCAAGCAGCCACCAAAAAATGCATATAAAATAATTATAATGTGCTAAGCTGCAGCTGTTGTTATCAGCATGTTTCGTCTCTGTTTTGTCCCCAGTTTCGCATGCGCTTTATTGTTATTTGTAGCGTATGCGCTTTGGGGAGCTTTGGTTGAGCTTCTGCGCAAGCTCTTGGTTCGGCGTTTGTTGTGATTTGGAGTTGATTGGAGCCGCATATATTAGGGTTAAATTGAACCAAAATAAATATATTGAAACTATAATTTGAGTTATTCGGCTGCTATTAAAAATTATTAATAGCTCAACATTTGGTGACCCCGACGTGATCTCATCCCGGTTGGTTATTGTGATCAACATTAAAAGTGCCAAGAAAACGCCCTTGTTGTTGTTACAAGTTGCATTTTAATCGAATAATGGAGTCTGGAGCTGAGACTATTGGAGCTGCTGCCGCAAACCGGGAAAGGATGCTGCGGAGAAGAGCAGAGGTAACCTGCCAGGAGATGGAGGCGCTGCATCATAAAGTGAAGGCTGCGGCGCGGACTGAGGATTGTACCATTATGGCGCTGGAGTCAGTGGAGAAGCGTTTGCGTGAGCGGTTCACCGCGCTTCAAGAAGAATTGGAGGATTTTAGCGAGATCGGGAGTGATCTGTATTGGAGATTCTCGCAGCTGGCGACTGATGTGCAAGTGGAAATTCAGGTGGAGGTTGCCAAGCGCTCCATGAGAATCGCTGCCCACTCCACACTTCTCGACGGTGCCAGTGTATCGCCAATGCCATACAAGCCAGCCCCCTCCTTGCCACCGTTGCCGATGCCAACATTCAGCGGCGGCTATGCCGAGTGGCCGGATTTCTGCGCCCTCGACAGTCACCCGCACTTGACCAAGATGGAGAAGCTCAGGTGGCTCATTTCCTGCCTACGGGACTCAGCCCTGGAGACTGTGAGGGCGCTTGAGATTGCCGACGCTAACTATGATGTTGCCCTTGACTTTTTGCGCAACCGTTTCAGCAACCGTCGGTTAATCTTCCAGGCTCACATCAACGAGATCCTGCAGCTAAGGGTGGTTGAGCCGGGATCCGTTGCTACTCTTCGGGAGTTATCCGACCAATTCAATGGACATATGCGGGCCCTCATGGGTTCCGGGACGTCGGCCGAAATTCAAGGGTGCCTCCTCATCCAGAACATCTTCCAAAAGCTGAACCCTGCTACAAAGTCCAAATGGGAAGACTCTCTGGCAGGAAGCACAGATAACAGCATTCCATCTTGGGAGTCTATGGCACGATTCTTAGAGCAAAGGTGCCGGACTCTCGAAAGCGTTGAGTTTTCTTTGGCGTATTCACCAGTTAACCAAGTACGCCGAGGTAGATCGACCAATAACCGATCCTCGTGCATGGTTATTAACGCCAGTCCTGCTCTATGCGCCCTGTGTGGTGTTTCGGCGCACGAGCTTCCTTCTTGTCCAAAGTTCAGTTGTTTGCCAATTGAGGAACGGTACGACGAAGTGCGGCGTCTGGCTCGCTGTTTTGTTTGTCTGAAGGATGGCCATCTCGCTCGCGGATGCTCAGCTTCCCGCTGCTCGACGTGCAATCACCGTCATCATATTCTGTTGCACCCTCGCACGCAGGTTTCACCCGCACGAGTCTCACGTCCCATCGGTGCAGTTGCTGGTGCGAACCCATCCCGCTCAATTAACACTGTTGTGACCCAGGATCGCAATGCTGAGCTAGTGCTCCTGCCAACAGCCAATGTACTCGTTCGTGGTCGATCTGTAGACTTCCTGCCTTGCCGAGTTTTATTGGATTCCGGTTCACAAGTGCATCTCATCTCGTCGCGGCTGGCGAATGAACTTCAGCTTTTTTTTTTTTTTTTGTGCGCGGTTCCCACTGCATACGTACAGCCTACCTCTCGTCCAACTGACCGAGGGACGCTGCCGCGTAACGTACGGCTCGAATCGCGGGAATAGATGCGAGATACAGTCTTTCCTCTGACTTTGCCGTATCCCGACGTGTTTTTTGCGATTGCTCTCATCTTATTACCTACATATATCTTCGATACGAGACTCCTCTTTTTGCGTATCATCGTCTGAGATAATTGACTTAAATAGTTCATTATCCACACACTTCTTAAAATAATATTATTCTTCAATATTATTTCTGCCGTGCCCTGCGAATATTCATATATAATATATATATTCCTGAGTCTATTCTCCGATCGAGTAATCCCGTTATATCATTGTTGCTCTGAAGCGGTTATTCGTAACATTCGTATCTCTTTTGTTACGTATTCTCTTCGACGTGCCTGATCCGAACGTGCCTCTCTACCACTGAACTCTTTGAACTCTACCATTGAACTCTTCTCGCTCTCACTACAGTGGACAAATCTCAGTAAATAATGAGTCTAATTTGCACTGCTAAGAAATGCGAGTTTGGAGGATCCATCACTGGAGATTCGTATCTTTCCTGCTGGCTTTGCAACAACTGCTCACATATTAAATGTGCTGGTGGTGGGCATAATGGACGGATAAGCGATCTCATCACTAAGAATATTGGTCTGACATGGTCTTGTATTGCCTGCAGAGAGATCGAGTCTGAGATGCGGACCTTTATGAAGCAGACGAGAAACGGTTTTCTTGATGTCCGTAAGCAGTTTGCTGCACTTAATGAGCAATTCCTTACACTTGAGACCCAATTTCTTGGTCTCAAGTTACTAAGTGAATCTCCAAGGAGAAAAATTCCGAATAATAACCCGATGGCGGTCAATCTATTGGGCACTCCTGCTTCTCATGTGATTCATTCGGATAAATTCTTAACTCCTAATACTTCATCGCCTCCTGTTGTTCCTGTGGAAGTGATCCATTCACCAAGTCTGCCAATGGAATCGTCAATGAGTCTTGTTCCACCTGTCCTGGATCCCCCATCGTTGGAAAACATCCAGGTTCCTGTGGCTCCGTCACCTAGGCCTCTCACTGGTGTGGCGCCTGAGTTAAAATCCTCTGGGCTTTCGCTGAGAGCTGTTGCACCTCGTAAAGCCATATTCGTATCTCGCCTCATGCCGGATGCCACTGTGGATGATGTCAGGAGTCACCTCTTAAAACATCTTAAGGTAGCTCCTAATGATTTAGCGGTCTTTAAGTTTAATTTTAAACATAAGCGTAACATATCCTCTTTCAAAATTGTAATTCCTGAATCCTACTTTGAAAAAGCACTTGATCCGTCAGCCTGGCCCGAGCACAGTATTATTCACGAATTTTTAGCTAAAGACCCTCTGAATCACCACTTTGCCGATTCAGCTCCAAAAAACTGAGTAATAATGTTTTTTCTTGCTGCTACCAAAACGTTCGAAGTATTCTGGGTAAACTGAGCCAATTTTTTACTAAGAGTGCTTCTTTTGAATTTGATGCTATTGCACTTACTGAAACCTGGCTTAATTCCTCTGTCTCTGATTATGAACTTTTTGTTCCAAACTACACTGTGTTTCGATTGGATAGGCCTTCTTTTGGTGGTGGTGTCCTCATTGCTGTTAGTATTAAATACTCGGCTGAACTAATAACTTTCCCGAATCAGTTTGGAATCGAGTTTATCGCAGTAAAAATAACCGTTGGTCCGTCTCATATTTTCATGACCTGTTCTTATATACCTCCATCGGTTGATGATACGGTATATTTTCATCACCTTAATGCTATCAAGTACTTTTTATCATTAGTCAATGACTCTGATTTTGTCCTAATCATGGGTGATTTCAACCTTCCCCAAATCTCCTGGATCCCGTGTGAAGATGACAATTCCTTGCATTCTAGTTGCCAAAACGACTTCATTGATGAACTAATTGAAATTGCTCTTTCCCAAATTAACCCCATCCTTAACACACTTAGCAGGTCCCTAGACCTTATTTTCTGTAATAGAATATCCTCTGTCACTGTAAATCGGTCTTCACCACTATCGCTTCCTGAAGATGTACACCATCCCACACTATTGGTTTCGGTGTTAATTGATGTCCCTAATATGCATAACTATGAGGCTCAGTATCGTTCTAAATGTTTCCGAAAAACGGATTACAACGCTCTTCGCAATCATTTAGCTGGAATTGACTGGGAATATCTTTCATCTTTTAACTCTATTGATGCTGCTACTGATTCTTTTTATGATGTAATCCACAACGCGTTGGACAAATTTGTTCCAGTACTTTCATCGTCTTCATCAACGAAACCGCCATGGTTTAACAAACACCTTTCTCGTCTTAAGAACAGGAAATCTAGAGCTTACAAAATGTTTCTTAAGTCTGGATCTTTGTTTCATCAGACAAACTTTCTTTACATTCGTAACCAGTTTATTCTTCTTAATAATCAACTTTATAAGCGTTACATTGTAAATTGTAAGGCTAACTTCCGAAATGATCCGAGCTCCTTTTATTCGTTTGTCAATTTGAAACGTAAATCCAGTCTTTTTCCTCCTTCCCTATCTTATAAAAATATTTCTGATTCTTCAGATCATGGTATTGCAAATCTCTTTGCATCATTCTTTCAATCAACTTATTCGTCCGATTCTTATAATTTAAATTCTACATACCCTTATAATATTCCGTATATAAACAATATCTACTTGTCTAAATTTAATCATCTTGATGTTTCTAATGCTCTTTCAACCTTGGATATCTCTTTTTCTGCTGGTCCTGATAACGTCCCGAGCTGTATTCTTAGGTACTGCTCTGATATCCTATGCTATCCTTTTACAACCCTATTCAAACCTGCCTTCCCAAGAGATGGAATGAATCTTTTATTATTCCACTTCATAAGAAAGGTTCTAAAATACTTATTGATAACTACCGTGGTATTGCTAAACTTTCTGCTATTCCCAAGCTGCTGGAGAAAATGATTACATTGCAACTGCAACATCATTGCAAAAGCATAATTTCCTCCACCCAGCATGGTTTTGTCAAAAATCGTTCTACAACAACCAATTTGCTAGAATTCACTTCGATCGTCCATAAGGGTTTTCTCAAACGAATGCAAACCGATGTTATTTACACCGATTTTAGCAAAGCTTTTGATTCTGTTAATCACCGTCTCCTTCTCCAGAAACTTTACCTTATGGGTTTCCCTCCTAATATCATAAAGTGGATGACTTCTTATCTATCTAATCGTACGCAGCGGGTTTTGTTCAAGAACATCACATCTCAAGTTATAAAAGTAACATCTGGTGTTCCGCAAGGCAGTCACTTAGGACCTCTTCTATTTATCCTCTTTGTTAACGACTTGCCTAGTGTCGTGAGCTATGCTACTACACTTATGTATGCTGATGATGTGAAGCTCTGTTTTTCTTACTCTGACCACTTTCTTCATAGACATCTACAGTTTGACCTTGACGAAGTATTCTTGTGGTGCTCTAATAATCTCCTCTCACTAAACTGCTCAAAATGCAAGGTTATGACGTTTAACCGTAGTACGCCTCATGTCATCTCGTACTCACTTGGGAATCACTTTTTAGATCGTGTTTCCTTAATGAATGATCTTGGAGTTATTTTCGATCACAAGCTGTCGTTTAATGAACATATTTCTCTAACAGTTAATAAAGCCAGAGGAGTACTTGCATTTATCAAACGCTGGTCAAAAGAGTTTGATGATCCCTTCACCACTAAAACGTTGTATATCTCTTTGGTTCGACCGATCCTGGAATACTGTTCATGCGTTTGGAGTCCGCAGTATATGGTTCATCAAAGAAGTATTGAATCAGTGCAAAAGCAGTTTCTTTTATTTGCCTTAAAATATTTAAACTGGGACTCAGATGGTCTTCTTCCACCATATAGTTGTCGGCTAAAGTTATTAGACCTGCCACCCTTGCAGGTACGTCGTACTTGTGCTGGGGCCATGCTCCTTCATAAACTCATTCTTGGTCAAGTTGACTCTCATCTTTTACTTGAAAAAATCAAATTTTCTGTTCCAGGAATAGGTCAACCAGGTCCTTCCGACCCCTTTGGTTACCAATTTGTAGATCAAATTTTGCGGACCATGATCCTTTTCGTGTTATTTGTAAAAATTATAATCTATTGTCCCATTTATTTTCCCCTGAATTATCCCTTGATGTAATAAAATCTAAATTGTTTGTTTTTCTTTTGAATAATTTTCCTAATTCTTAATTATAATTAATTAATTTTAAAAATTGTATATATAAATAACAGATAACAGATAATTGTTACTTCAATAAATAAATAAATAAATAGATAAGCGAGGATTAGGAGAAAGATATCACGAGGAAGAGTGGTGCACAGATAAGGCGGTTAATATAAGCGATTTAACATTGTTAGTAGAGCAAAGTGACAAGATGTGGTAGAGACCATTTTAGTCCGAACATAATACCCTGAACGGATCGTGTTGGGTATATGTCGAACTACAATGGCTGAGAAGTAGAGGACGAAAGTTTCTGGTCCTTCTACAAGGAATGTTAAAATTTAAGCGTGTTAGTAAATGCTGGCTGTCTATATTTCCACAAATAAGATTATATAGAAACATGACACCCAGCATCGTTCTACGATTTGTTAATGATGGTAAGTTGATTAGTAAAAGTCTACTATGATAAGAGGGGAGGTAAAGATTTGCATCCCAATTAACTCCCCTAAGAGCAAAAGTAAGGAAGTTTTTTTGTACAGATTCAATGTGATCTTGGTGTACTCCATATTGAGGACTCCAGACACACGATCCATACTCAAGAATCGGACGGACCAGTGATGTATATAACGTTTTAGTTATGTACGGGTCATTAAATTCTTTTGACCATCTTTTAATAAAACCAAGCACACCCATAGCTTTTTTAACCATGGTAGATATATGGTCGGTAAATTTAAGTTTCAAATCTAATAGGACACCTAGATCGTTAACCTGAGTTAATCGTTCTAAGGCGTTCCCATAGAGAAAGTACATAGCCTGGTGAGGACTAGATCACTTTGATCGAAAGATGGGCGAAATATAAGATTGGCTGATTGGATATCATAAGTGTAAGGCTGAGCTGAGCTGCTGCTAGGTGAATACGTAGTTTGAAAAAACTGTGCAAAGAGATCGGCCATTGCCTGATCAGTGTTCGCATAAGAATTCTCAAACGTAAGCAGTGGGCGAAAAGATACATGTTTACGCTTAGTGTTTACAAAGTTATAAAACTGCATCGGATCCTGAGTAAACTGAATCCTGCAGCGGCGAATATAGCTCCTATAACTCCTCCTTATGCACGGTGAAATTGGACCGAGCTACTAAGTATCTAGAATAACTAACAGTACAGCCAGATAATCAAAAGCCTACTCATACTATTCTTTAAGTTGTTAAGATGCCTTGTTTACCAAGGCGGATTCGTTGAAGCGGACGGATATTTCCCCGGCACACAAACGTCAAAAAATGAGTTTACAGTGAAATAAAATTTTTGTAATGCTAAGTTTATATCATCGCATGCCAGTAAATCAGACCAATCAAATTCCGAAATTAACTTATTTAATTTCATAAAGTCAGCCTTATGAAAGAAACGAACTTTATGAGATTTAAGTGTAGACTTAAGGTCAATTAAGGAGTTGTTTTCAATTGAAAGCTCAAGAGTGGGATGATATGGATCCTCATGGTCAGAAAGGGGCAAAGTTCTGGAAAGAGTAATTCCATCAGGATCAGAAACGAAACATAAGTCCAGCAGCTGACCTAAAGAATTTCTAATTTTAATTGCCCGAGTGACATGTCGGACATGCCCACAGGGAAGTCGTGGTGGGAGTTAAGCTGTAAAGACGGTGAATTTTCAACATTTGACCATATAAGTTCTGGGATATTAAAGTCACTCAGAGCTATCAGCTGGTCACCATCAGACAGACGATCGAAAACCAAATGAATAGCGGACAAATGTTGCCAGTATGTTGGCGGTTCGGTCGAAGGTGGTATGTAAGAACAGGTAACATACAAAGATTGATCGGACAAAGTGATTTTGATGCAAAGGAATTCAATGTCACCAAACTCTTGTGATTTTACCTCTTCACAAGCGAGATTGGAGTCTACAGAGATTAACACTCCTCCCCCTCTTCGCAGAGTTCTATCACATCTAAAAGTGGTGTACCTACTAGGAAAAACTTCGGAGCTTAAGATCTCCGGCTTTAACCAAGTTTCTGTAAATACAATAATGTGAGAGGCAAAGAAAGAACTATGAGAATACAGTTTGGGAAGTTTACTACGTAACCCTCTTGTATTCTGATAGGTAAGTGTTAGAGAAGACATTAGTTTTTTAAAGCAGAGGAAGATGAGGTGGAAGGTTGGTCAGTGGCCGTAACATGTGGGAGTTTAACACCCACAGGTTTGGTTATTTTTATTTCACCGTACTTGGCTGATGTTCTTGGACGAAAATATTCTCTGGCCAAAAGCTGGCGGAATAAATCGTCTTTAACATCTGCAAGAGCACACGTATTTTGAAAGATGACGTGTGCCTGGTGTATGAATGTTTAAATTTTGTACTGTCCACTACCTTTATGTCGACTTTTGTTTTGGCTTTGATGTAAGCCGAGATATCAATCTCAGAAGTATCAGGGACAAGCCGGGAAACAAAAATATTTGTCGATGGTGCGATCACCTGCAAGGGTTTTGGTGCCGCCGCAACTAGTGCAGCGGCATCAGTACGTACCGGGGGTCCGGACGGTTGATTTGGTGTCTGTTACAGGGGTTGGAATTATTAGGTCTGGGATCACTTGAAGCGATGCCAAAGAGGACATATCGGACAATTGCTCATTAATCCTGAGATATTCGGAAGCCGAATTTTTCTCAGGTCCGGCCCTTGGGGTGGCCAGAGATATAAGCGGCTGCATAGTTGTCGGCTGAGCAGGCTGAAGATTATTCGCCACAAGCACATCACTAAAAGAGGATTTTTTACGCTTTGGAGAATCGTTTAGTAGTTGAAGACCAGTAGTTGTGTAGTTGTGTATCAAGCGCACAGAGTTGGTCATTGATTTTTCGAAAACCACTAATCAACTCCTTGAAACCGATTTTAGTCTGCCTCATGAACAATCTCATTTCGTCCTGAACAGCACGACTACCGTCACAGCAAAAGTGGAGACCAGACCTACGCGAGATTGCATCCGAAACTGAGGCCGTGAACCCAGCACACTTAGCGTGTAAAACGTTTTCACAGAGCCAGCAATGGATGGTAGGCTGGGAAGATGAGATTGTCTTATTACAAGACTTCAATGCACAGACCAATTTAAATTCCATAATTATTGAGATTTTAAATAATTAATTAATTAAAAATTATTAAAATTTCAATAATTAATTTATTAATAGTATTGATGAACCTTGTACCACTGTACCAGGGAAACGAAAGGGGGAGATTGAAGAGAGCAGTTAGTGCGAGTTAGTAAGATGCAAAGAAATAGAGATAAGAATCTCTATTGAGCGAGAAATAGGAGCAATAGAATTTTATGACAACTCAGTGCGCACAAAAAAAACTCGTCCGTCCGCTTTGAGATAAAGAGAAGAAGTGAATGGTCTTGGCATTACGAACTTAATCGAACATTCGATTGATACCGGCAATGCCAAACCAATCAAACAAAGACATTACCCGTTATCACCAGCACGTGAAAAGCTTCTGTGCGCTGAGATCGACAGGATGATTAAATTAGGAGTAATTGAAGAAGCCTCCGCATCATCATGGTCATCTCCGATTGTATTAATAGTCAAGCCCGATATAGTTAGGATTTGTCTCGATTCTAGGAAGGTAAACGAGGTCACGTTAAAAGACTCATACCCGATTCCGAATCTAGAAGGATTGTTAAGCCGTCTTCCCCCAGTTCACTGCATTTCAAAAATTGATTTGAAAGATGCCTTTTGGCAAATCAATTTAGACCCTCAGTCCTGACCTAAAACGGCATTCACCGTTCCAAATAGTCCATTATACCAATTTAGACGTATGCCTTTCGGACTGTGCAACGCCCCTCAGACAATGTGTCGCTTGATAGACCAAGTCATACCGTATCAAATAAAATCTCACGTGTTCGTCTATTTGGACGACCTCTTTATTATGTCACCCAGTTTCGACGATCATTTAAAGCACCTATCAGAAATGGCGACGCAATTACGGCACGCAGGCCTTACAATCAAAATTAAGAAGAGCCAATTTTGCCTTCGAAAAGTCGAATACCTTGGTTATGCAGTGGGTGAAGATACACTGCAAGTTAGCCGATAAAAGGTCAGTGCTGTATCTCAGTTTCGTATCCCCGAAACCCAACAGCAACTAAGACCTTTTCTTGGTATGTGCGGCTGGTACCGTCGATTCATATACCAGTATTCAACAATAACAGCCCCACTTACTGATTTACTTCGCGGAAAGATCTTTAGCTGGATCGAGGACGCTCAGAAAGCTTTTGACGAAGTCAAATCTAAGCGTTGTGCTGCGCCTTTCTAATTCATCTTGATTACGACAAGCCATTTATAATCCAATGTGATGCGTCAATGTGCGGAGTTGGAGGAGTACTAGCACAATGCCATGAATTAGGCAACGAACGTCCAATCGCATACATGTCCCAAAAATTGAATGGAGCTCAACGTAACTATACGGTTACCGAATTTGAGTGTCTGGCAGTGGTGTTTGCCATCAATAAGTTTCGCATGTATGTAGAAGGGCATAATTTTACAGTTGTTACCGATCATTCAGCCCTGCGATGGCTGATGACTAATACCAACCTCAGCGGGAGACTTGCCCGGTGGGCAATTAAGCTACAAGGCTTTGTGTTTAAAATCAAACACCGATAGGGGAGTCAAAACGTCGTACCGGACGGCCTATCCCGATCGTTCGAGGAACCAACCGAGATACTGGCGATAGAAGTAGATGTATTTCCAGAGATTGACTTGCAGTCAGATGCATTCGAATCGAAGAAATACCGTCAGCTAAGGGACCGTGTCCAAAAATTCAGTGTACCTGGATTTCGAGTCATGGATATCTATATATTTTATCGAGCAGGCTTTGCTAGCGGAAATCAAGAAGTTGACGATGCGAATTACAAACTTCTAGTTCCACGCGAATTGAGAGCAAGCGTAATTCAATCTGCCCATGACCAACCAACATCGTCGCCTGGTGGGGTGGCTAAATGTCTCGAGCGAATTCGGAGAAACTTCTATTGGCCAAATATGGTGATAGATGTGCGCAATTATATAGCGCAGTGCGATATTTGCAAAACCTGTAAACATCCGAGACAACGTCTTCGACCGCCTATGGGTGTGTAAGCTACAAGTGGAAAACCATTTCAGCGGATCTATATTGACTTCATCGGTCCATTCCCAAGAACCCGGAACGGAAATATAGGCATATTAATTCTTCTAGATCATTTCTCCAAATTTACTTGGCTAAGGCAAGTAAAAAAGTTTACATCCAAGGTAGTGATGGATTATTTAGAAGATGAGATTTTTGTATGTTTTGGAACTCCTGAGGTTTTGGTTAGCGATAATGGCACTCAGTTTAAAAGCCAGGACTTCGCAGCCTTTACATCCAAGCATGGAATCCAACATATTTTCACTGGTGCTTACTCTCCGCAATCCAACACGGCGGAGCGTATCAACCGGTCGATCAATGGAGCCCTACGATCATATATTCGGTTAGATCAAAGGTGGGACTTGTATATAGGAAAAATTAATTCTGCCTTGAGAAATAAAATTCACCAATCCATTGGAGAATGCCCCTTTTATGTAATCTTTGGCCAGCACATGCTAACTCATGGAAAATATTATAAGTTTTTGAGAAATATCCAGATGTTGTCAGATGGATTCGCCAAGGTGTCTAGAGCAGACGAGTTTTCGAGTATACGAGCTGAAATCGTTAAGAGATTGACAAAAGCTTACGAGAAAAACCGAAACAACTACGACTTACGTACTCGACATCGAACATTCGAAGTGGGTCAGGAAGTCATAAAATAAAATTTCGTTCTAAGCAAGCAGGCTAATCATATAAACGCAAAATTGTCACCTGTGGAATCCAGGCCAGAGTAAAGGAGAAGAGAGGGCAGTCGTTATATCTGCTCGAAGACAACAATGGAAAGGAGTAAGGATTTTTCATGCCAAAGACCTTTGGTGAAGTACCCTTTTTCAGCCTTCATCTCCTTCAATTATCAGGTCGATAAAACCTGTGGTGTGAGGGTACGAAGATGAATTTTTTGTTATGAAAAATAAATAGAGAAGATAAACCCTAAAGTAAACAAACTATAGTCGATGGTCAGTAGACGATAGTTAATAGTCGAATATAAGTCGATAACAGATCGATGTTACTGGCAACCCCGTCTATCTGGCAATTTTGACAACCGAATTTTCGCTTGATTGGCTTGTTCTTTTGCGATCAAAACGCCAAAGTGAAAAGTTGTATATAACGCATAATAAATAGTGAATATCACCAACGTGGAAATTGGGATAGTACCGAACACGGTACACCAGTGAGACTGAGAGCAGCAGCCGAACGTTGGCTGTGGATGAGCCCAGCCGTTCGCCGCTGCACGAGTGTTGTGGTTGTGGCGATAGAGACTCCAGGTGAGCCGACTAATATGTCGCTAAGTAGAGTAATAATAAAAGTGTTCTTGGAAGTGTTAGAAAAGTTCGTTTGGGCCGACCTCGACCAAGTGATGGGCTAGCCGACGATCGCTGAGGCAGACATCTCGTCCATAGTGACGATTCAACAATAACAACAACAACCAGGACAGAAGCGCGACAAGCTGTGCCAGGATTAGTGTATTATTAAGTAGAATTTAATTTTTTATTATTTTTTTTTGTAAATCATTTTGGATCGTACCTAGAAGATCGTACCTTGAAAAGAAGAAGAGAAGGAAAACATATGAATAGTCAGTCCATATCCAAATGATTGGGTACATACATACATATAATTCTTTATCTCCACATTTTTATATAACATTCCAATTTGTTAATTAAGCTATATTTAACTCATTTTGTAGAATTAGGACCAATTAGGAGTAAGAGTTTAGGTTAAGCATGAGTCTGAAGAAGAAGCAATTATGTTTTTGTATTGAAGTTTGATTTTGAAATGAAGTAAATTTATAATTTTTATGGGCACCTGAGCTGATCGATTTCAATATAGATGGGTAAGGGCAGCAGCCATTCGTTGTTGATTCTTTACAGGTAGGGCGGGCAAAGCAGAAGAACCTCACCACCTTAGATCTTCCAACAGCAAGGTTTCATGTCTCGACTTCGTATGCAATCCGACTTCAATTGCGAAGTTCGTCAGTTAAATTTACAGTAACATTTTATTTATTATATTTAATTTAAAATTCTTAATTGGCATAGCCAAATTAATCCTATTATTTTTTTTACAAAGTACTAGAGAAAAAGACTAATCCTAATAAAAACTCTAACTAATTTATTTATTTAGTTTGATTATTAATATATTTTCATTTTTTTTAAATAATTTTAGGCTGCATGTGTATTTATAGTTTAGAAAAATTAATTTATTCAAATTTATCCTTCACTGTTTTGTTTTCTGTCTAAGTGTGTGTATACGGTGGGAAAAGGAAAAACCAATCATATAAATTCATAATAAATCAAATTTTGCGCATGGCTAATAAACTTCAATTAAATATCTTCTTCTTTAATTCACAATGGAAAATTTCTGACTTCGGCGAATAGGTGTTGGTGGCTGTATTTTTTTTTGATTTTTTTTTTTTGTTTAGAAATTTTCCATTAGTATTTTTATTCTCTGTTCACTTTAAGTTTTATTCACTTCCTTCTTCCTCTTTTCTCTTAATCCAGATAAATAAGAAAAAAATGTTTATCACATTTCATTTTTAATAATCGGAACTCTGTTTAATACCACTGTGCCTTCCTTTGCTTTTTCTTTCACTTCAATCAATGACAAACAAACTTTACTTATTGCTTTCGCTCTTCTTTTCTCTCTTCTTTTCATTTCTGCACTTCTTCTTTTTTTTTTTAGAAGGGCACTGGATCTCAATAATTCAAATAAAAAAATGGAAAACAATATATATCTCACTAATAATTGATAATGGCTTAAATTTTATTGAATATTTTTGCTTGATTTTTCTTTCTTTTCTACAATTTTCGCTTTTTTTCTTCTTTAAACTTCATATTTCTTCAATTCTAATTTTTTAGTGTGATTCACTTAACAATAGCGTTAACATAAACTTCTAAAAATTTTCAATTCTCTTTTCTTTTTTCGCACATTTGTTGCAACATTAACGGTTTCAATTTTTCAATTCTTCTTTACGGATCTTTCATGATTTCGGCTTTTGGCCTCTTCACCACGTGGTCTCTTCTCATTTTTTTGAAGAAAGCGCGGAACACGTGTGGATTCTGCCGTTCTCCTTAGTCCGAGCTCCTCAGCGGTTTTTCCCGATTCGCTTCTCTCCGTTGTTCCTCCTTCTATGTCTGGGCTCGGCGGTCCCACGTTGACGCCTCTCTCTCTCGCTCTTCCGCTCTACACGTGCGGGACCCCGGAAGTTTTCCAGTGATGGGGCCCGCTTTTCCAAGGTGTTTCCCTCGAGAGGTGCTCTTCGGGGATGCGGGAAAACGTGGGCCCGTTCGTCGGGTTCTTCTTCTCCTCGCCAAATTCCTAGCGCCTCTCCTCCGGCGCTGATCATGTGTTCCACGTGTTCCACTCCAGGTACCGGCTAGATGTTGAATCTGTCTTTCACTCGCGGCTTGCTGCGATTCCGCAGTTCCGTTTCTTTCGAGGCGGAAAGAAACTTGCAGTTCGCACTTGCACGGCCGCGTGCCACTTTCAATCCGGCACGAACAAAACACAAAAAAAAAAGAGTTTAAAAATTTTCGCTCTCCCTAACACGTCCGGCTTGCGGTAGGTCCAAACTTCAAAAGAAGGTCTGCCCTCTCCCGCACCATTTCCTGCCCCTTTTAGACTGACCAGTCTTGATCCACTTTTGATCAGCTGGCCGATGATTTGCCTACGTGGTAACTCTCGCCAAAATATTATTTTTTTTGTTTATTTTTCGCGGGTTAAGTTCAAATTTTATTCTTTGTTTTTTTCTCTTTATGCCTACGTCGCTTCAGGCGCCGTTACAAATTCCCCCTCTCACAATCAGACTAGGGTATTCCAATTTAGACCCTAGGCTGATACCGACTGAAGAGACGCTATTGACGTATATCCTTGGCATGGAAGACTCCTCTTCTTTGGCCTTGTAAATCCCCTATACAACTTATCGAAGCTCCTAAATCAAGGAGTCCATAAAAGATGCGACCTTATAGTTGCTCTGGCAAAAATGGACGAAGATCTCTGGTACCAAAAGGAACGGAGCATACGTGTCTCAATCCGCTCTTACTCTTTTCGATATTTTTTTCCAATATGTTTTAATCCTTCTCGAACTGCGGTCCTTTCGCACACTAAAGAGGAGCTCAGGTAATCTTTCTAGTCTTGTCATCTTAGGTAAATTTTGTCTTTTCTGGTGTAGCAATAAGCTTTCATTGCTTTGTGTCGCGTCCGGTGTGGGTTTAGGAATAGCTCTTGGCTCTTTCCTATTTACTCTGTCATTGTTGACTGGTTGACTGGTCCTCGGTCTGTACGCTGACTTCGAACTGCCGAGCTTTAAGTTTTTTGAGCACCTCGTACAGTTGGGTTTGTAGGTGTTGGCTGCTCCCCAGCCGTAACAAAACACTCATTTATCTTCCAGACAGTATTGATATTGGTGTCCTTCGTGGTGGCAATTCCAGCATACCAGGGCGAGTGCTACGATATCTGCATCAATTCCAACTTCCGAGCTGCTTTCCGCACCAGGTTCGTCGATTAGTTCCGCGACTTCCCGCCGGAATGGAGTTACTCTACTATAGCCATGTGATCGTTTGACATCTTCTAAGAAAGCCTCTCGGCGTCGGCAAATCTCTCTAAGCTGCTGGACCGTTACCGCCTCGACATTCAGAATTTCGTGACGTATTTCTGGTCGCCAATTGTTCTTAAGAATGCGAACTAACTTGCGAGTGGACCAAGGCGTTTGTAATTGATCAATCATTACGTTCACACTGTCGTAGATTCGTTTGGCTTCTGTTTCCTGTTTCTTATCAATTCTTCTACATCGACGTCGTCCCGGTAACTGATCCCATCGACCCTCAGCTACAGACTTGTGATATCGCAAATAGAATTCCGTGCCCTTACCTTCAAATAACACGCTGACGTTGCGGCACAACACCGCGAAATTCCCATCCAGCGTCTGATGAGTCAGTGCCTCCACACGGTAGATAAAGTCGTCTATCGGTACGCCGGGTCCGGAGTACTTGAGCTTCCACCCATTTGGGATATGTCCAACTTTGTCTGGTCGTATTCCTACATCGGATATTGTGCTTCGTTGGGGAGACATTGCGCATCCCGCTGGCATAGTCGGTATTGCGGTGGGATCCGTTGTTTCCTCTATGTGCGGTTGCTGTATGTCCTCTAACCTCGGGGTTGATCTAACTTCCCTGCTCACGGCAGAGTTGGCAGGCGTTGCTATCAGTCTTTCCATACTGTCTAACACAGACGTTTGCACCAGTTCGGCCATCTTCTCCGTCAATATGGTGAGCAGCCTCTTCTCCATAGCTAGAAGTGTAATGGCACTTGCCATGCTGTTCGGATCGTTGCTCCTCATGCTAGCTGCCTCGGTGTTTCGGGAAGTGTTAGGGATGTCGTCAGAAGGTGTCCTTTCATGGCTACCCTCCGTCTGACGGACTCTTGATTGAGATCGCGTTTGAAGACCTTCGACTGCTGGCCTACAGATACTCTTGCATACAGGACAGTTGTCGGTCGGAGTTGTCGGATGTTTCCTTCCACTCTCGCCACTCTGTTGACGCTTGGCTCGAGCGCTCTCTGGATCTGGATGGACACGGCAGCCTTCAACTGAGAATTATGGACCTTGAGATCATCAGCAATATTATGTGATGAAGCTGCCCCATGCCCCTAAGGATTTTTTGTTGAAAGATGGAATTCAACGGGGGGAGGTTTTGCACTTGTGCTTGCATTATATTTTATGGACTCAGTACTCTGCCATTTTCATTGGCCAGCAGTACAACTTTGTCACCCTTATTGGTGTACTTCATTTTCTTCTTCAATACTCTCAGTATTTTCATCTTCCATCTTTTCTTCAATACTCTCAATATTTTCATTTTCACTCTTTTCTTCAATACTCCCAATATTTTCATTTTCACTCTCTTCTGTAGCGGTTACGATTCTTTCATCTAAATTATTATAATCATCGTACACATTTAGCTCTTCGGGAACTTGCTCCTCTGGTAATTTTCTTAAATCCTCATGTGCATATTTATAATTTCTTTTACTAGTTAAAAACTTTTACTATTTCAAAAGGCCCCCTAAATTTTGGACTTAGCTTGGTCTGGTGTCTTTCTTCGCTCTTAAGTAATACGAAATCTCCAATTTTGTGCCTTTTTATTTTTGCCTTATTTCTATCAAATCGTTCTGTATCATAAGCTGCACTGGCTAATACATTCTTTGCAGCTTGCGCTCTTACGTTTGGCAAATCAATAACATTTTCTGTATCACTAGGTGGAAGTAATCACAATGGGCGTGCTACCTTTCCCAATAACATTTCTAAAGGACTAGCTTTCGTAGTGCGATTGGTTGTACAATTGATTGCCAACTGTACCTCTCGCAACACATCCTGCCAAGACTGTGTTCCAGTTTCAACCGCCGTTAACATATTCTTCAACGTGCTCATAGTTCGCTCCACTTGGCCATTAGCTCGACTTGCACCAGTGGCTATCAAATGCAATTTTATTTTTTGATCTGAACAAAATTGACTGAACTTTGCGCCTGTTAAACACCTTCCTGGTCAGCTATTATTCGGTTTGGTACTCCAAATAATGAAACAGCAGATTGAACGGCCCTTATACAACTCTCACTGTCTAATTTAAGACTATGACTAAGATAGACATATTTGGTAAACGCGTCTATCTGAACAATAACATACTCCTTCTGATCACTCTTGCCACTTAATTTTCCTGTGATATCGATGTGGATAGTGTGCCAAGGAATAGTGACTTTTGGTATTGGATGTAATTCCGCCTGTATTTTTCCTGAAGTGGATTTTGACATTTTGCAAGTGATGCAGTTGTCGACAAATTTTTTTACGTATTTTGACATATTGTCAAACCAGTAGAAATCGTAAGTTTTATCTAATGTCTTTTCGAAACCTAGATGCATTATGGACTCATGCACTTGATTTATGACAGACCATCTGAAAGCTCGTGGCACCACTGGTAAGCAACGTGTTCTCCCATTTCTTTGTATCTTTCGATGAAGAACTTCTGCCCTTAATTCATAGGTTTTCGCAATATCTTCAGGCAGAGAAGAGTTTTTAAAATGTTTAACAATTTCGACTATGTTGTTCAGCAATAAGCAAGTTGCTTGAAATTTCTGCTAAATTTACACTTTTCTCTTCGACTATTTTTGCAGTATAAACTAAAAAGTTCCTGCCCAGCAAATAATGTCGAAAATGCTTAATGGCGTTCACGACAGCTAAGGTTTCCAACTCGTACGAGTGATATCTTGATTCTGCCGGTGAAGTAGTTTTGCTATAGTATTCTATTACCTGGGGTTTTTTATTAATTTTGTGTAATAAAATTGCACCGTACCCAACTGCAACTGGCGTCTGTGTGCAATTCGATTGGATAATAAGGGTCAAAAATAACAAGGACTGGTTTGTCGGTAAGAGTGGCAATGACCTTTTTCCGTATCTGTTCATGCTCTGTTTTCCAAATAAATTTGTTTTTATCTGCAGTTAAGAAATATAACGGTTTCATTAATTGTGAAAATCCCTTAATAAACTGTCGGAAATAGGATGCTAGCCCAATGAATTGTCTAAGTGAAGTGACTGACTGTGGAGGCGGAAGAGCAGTCAACGCTACAACTTTCTGTGGGTTTGGAATCTCACCCGCACTTATATTGTAACCCAAATATTGAACCGATGTTTTCATGAATGACCACTTTGTAAGATTGAATGAAAACCCAGCCTTTGTCAAAACATCTAGAACGATCTGTAATCTTTCTTGCGCCTTTGTTGAGGCGGCTATCATGATATCATCCATATAGACGATGACAAAGGAATTTGCTAGATCCCCTAGCGCCTGTATTACTAATGTAAAGGAATTTGGTAATATCCGCTGGCCATGTCTAGACATGTAAAGTAATTAACTCCCCCAAGCCTATTGATTTGATCTTGTACAAGTGGTAAAGGGTATTTATCAGCGACCGTATTTGAATTCAGCTCTCTAAAGTCAACACAAGATCTGTCCGTACCATTTTTTTTCTTCACTAACAATATAGGGCTTGCATAAGGTGATCAGCTTGGCCTAATTATATTGCATTTTAGCAGTTCATTAATTTTGTCCCTAACCAAATCTCGCTCGCATGGACTTAAACGATATGGCCTTCTCTGTACGGTTTTTGTTGGATCAATCAACCTAATTTTCATTTCGCCAATTCTGACTTTAGTACTTGGGATCCCAGTTATAAATGAATTTGAGTACTTTGCCAACAGTGAATGTAGTTTTATTTTATCTTGTCCCTCAAGCTCAGTATCAATATCGGCTGGCTCATTGCCGGTACACAAATTAACTACTTTGGTCTTTGAGATCCTAAATTGGTTTAATGAAATGACAATATCAAGACCCTGATTTAATATCTCATGGCCAATTACAATGTCGTTCTACATATCATCATCGCCTATAACGTGAAACAAAATTTCAATAAAATAATCGTCATTTTTTACATTGCTTAATATTTGTACAGTACTACATATTCCATTGCTGCCGATACCTTTTAACATAACAATATTATTGAATCTTTTACCAGAAAATTTGGTACTTAGCTTTTCTTTTATCAACGAGCATTCCGATCCCGAATCGAAGGTGATTTCAAAAATTTGGCCTCTATGGTTCAGGCATCCCTTTAGAACTGCAACACTGCACTGTTCCACTTGCTTCTCCCGATTGAATGCCTTGTTCCTATCAGCTTCCTTCTTTGTACATTGGGTGGATATGTGACCCAATTCTCCGCACTTGTAGCAAGTTAAATTTGATTTTCCACGGTGATGAACATCATGCCTGCCATGTTGGGTTTTATCAGTCGCGAATTGATTCTGTTGTTTCCTGAATCTGCATTCAGCCATTTTTGGCCCACTTTTCCGCAGAAATGGCAGTCCATCGGTGATTGTTTTTGCCGTTTAGAATAAGTTTCAGCCTGATGCTCCATAGCGCCGCTTTTCCTTTTAATAAAAGTGAATGCTTTTAATTCGGACTGTAGATCGACTCTGGTTCAAACATTTGATGTGAAACTTAAACGCTGCAATCGGTGATCGAAGCTTGCCAGCAGCGCAAGGGTTACAAACACAGCAATCTCTTCGTTATCCATTTGACGCCATTTCGTTGTTAGTTCGGTAACCATGCGACTTGCATGAACGCCAGACTCTCGCCATCAGTCGGTCGATTTGATAGCATATTAAGAAACATAGCGGCTGGTGTTTCTATAGTGTCGAAGCGTTGTATAAACAATTCTTTAAACTCAGGCCAAGTAATTTCAGCATAGCACACTTGCGAAAGCCATTGCGAAGCACTTCCTTCTAAAGCCGAACTCAAGGCCATAACCAATGCACTGCTTCTCAATGTGTTTTCTTGTAAAATCACTTCCACCGTTGTGCCCCACGATGATGCGTTGGCGCCTGGTTTGTCTGGGTTGAATTTGGGTAGTTGCACAGTTTTGTTCTGCCCTGTATCAAGTACAGTTGTTTTTATGGCTTTCACTAGTTCAATTAAATTTTTATTTTGTAACTCCATCAGGGCACGCCTTGGTCCATCTGGTGCTGAAGGCTGGTGGCCAGATCCCACTTCTGATGTCAAGTCCTGACCGTTGTTGTTGTTGTTGTTGCTGTTCTCCATTGTGGCGCATCGAGTTTCAGCCCTGCACACTATTCCAGTTCTAGTACGCAACTGCCGGCGTCCAACTGTCTACCAACTGTGCATACTACCAAACCTCAATGCGCCGACATATATGTATTGTGTCACTGTCACTGTTTTTGTTGCTTTTTTATTTGATTAAATTAACTACAGTCCACCCGGGGGCGCCAAAATGTTCACTGAAATTAGTTTATCTCGTTGCGAAAAACCGAAAGACCCGCTCCGCCCTATACTAACTTATACTAGACTTCAATAAAATTCAAACTTAATATTCTACATTAATTTTACAGCTTGCCTTTCCTTCCACTTAGACTGCGTGGCATCGTCCACTTTCTGCAACAGCACTTGAATTATGATGCAGCTAGCAATCTGCTTCGTTCTGCTGCCTAGCAACTCCAATACGACGTCATAATTTTTGTCCGTGAGACGATCAAACCACCTCCAAGGCATACTCACGAGGCAGGACCGCAACCGCTGAAGCTTCTCGACCCGACCTATGAATGGGTTTTTGTCCACCAAGGTCGTCAACAGTGAACCTCCACTAAAAGTGGAAAGTGGAAGAGGCAGCGAAGCCTGGAAAGTTCTGCGGTTACCACTTTCGATATCACGAGAAAGAGTGTTGCACAGTTAAGGCGGTTAATATGAGCGATTTAAGATTGTTAGTGGAGCAAAGTGACAAGATGTGGTAGAGACCATTGTAGTCCGAACATAATGCCCTGAGTGGATCGTGTTGGGCATATGTCGAACTACAATGGCTGAGGAGTAGAGGACGAAAGTTTCTAGTTCTTCTACTAGGAACGTTAAAATTAAAGCGTGTTAGTAAGTGCTGGCTGTCTACACTTCCATAAATAAGATTAAGGGTTAACGGTTTGTAAATAATGGTAAGTTGTTTAGTAAAAGTCTAAAGTGTTTAGTAAAAGTACGATAAGAGGGAAGGTAAAAGTGTTCATCCCAATTAAGTCCACAAAGAGCGAACGTTTTTTTTGTCAATGATGAATTCAATGTGATCTTGGTGTACTCCGTACTAAGGACTCCAGACACACGATCCATACTCTAAAATCGGACGTACCAATGAGGTATATAACGTTTTAGTTATGTATGGGTCATTAAATTTTTTTGACCATCTTTTAATAAAACCAAGCACACTCATAGCTTTATTGACCCATAATTGTATTATAGATATATGGTCGGTAAATTTAAGTCTCAAATCTAAAAGGACACATAGATCGTTAACCTGAGTTAATCGTTCTAACGCCTTCCCGTAAAAAAAGGGCATAGCCTGGTGAGGACTAGATCGGTAAAAAGACATTAGTTTACATTTCGATCCATTTTTTTAAGTTTATCCAAATCGGATTGAAGTCTAGACTGGGCATTAGTGAATTCATAATTAAGGCCCAGCTTAACGTCATTAGCGTACATAAGTACCAGTGAATTGCTTAAGGCAAGAGGCTAGTCGTTAATAAACAGTGTAAAAAGTAGGGGTCTAAGATGGCTTCCATGGGGCATCCCAGATGTTGCGCGGACTAAACGCGAGAAACACGTTGGGTTCTCCCAGATAAGTAGCTCTAAATCCAGATAAGAAGATCAGTTGGGAATCCCAAAAGATTGAGTTTAATTATAAGACGCGAAAGGTTAACAGAGTTAAATGCTTTACTGAAGTCAGTGTAAATGACGTCGGTTTGTAAGCCATTCCGGAACGCATCCGTCATAAAAGATGTTAGCTCCAATAAGTTGGTAGTGGTGAACTGCGCTTCATGAAGCCATGCTAGCAGGAAGTTACTATTGAACTACGTAGGTGTTGCAAATGTGAAGTGATAAGTTTTTCAAAATGCTTAGAAATTGCAGACAATTTAGATATGCCTCTATAATTTGCAGCGTCGGATTTTTTCCCTTTTTATGCAGCGGAATAATGAAAAATATAAGGTTGGCTGATTGGATATTATAAGTGTAAGGCTGGACTGAACTGCTGCTAGGTGAACACGTAGTTTAAAAAAACTGTGCAAAGAGATCGGCCATTACCTGATCAGTGTTCGCATAAGAGTTCTCAAACGTAAGCAGTGGGCGAAAAGATACATGTTTACGCTTAGTGTTTACAAAGTTATAAAACTGCTTCGGATCCAGAGTAAACTGAATCCGGCAGCGGCGAATTTAACTCCTATAACATTCTGCGATATGCACGGTGAAATGGGACCGAGCTACTCTTGAATAACCAACTGTACAGCCATCTACTCTATGTCCTTAAATTTATAAGGCTTGTAAAATGTTTTGCCAGGAATGAGGCGAACAGTAGAAACAAAGATTATAGGATGGTTTTAAAGACACTCCGGTCTCTTTATTATGCAAAACAAATTTTGCCGGCAAAAATAACTCCAAAAAACTTCAAAATCATGCTAGAGATGGAAAAAATCTCTAGAGATGGCACAGTCGGTGATATCGATTATATTATTAGTATTATTAGATTATATATTAGTATATTATTATTAATTCAGCATGAACATCCCGGCCCCCTAGCAACGCAGTTGCAAATTTGGGCCTTTTGTCAATGGCCGCACGGGCCCGACAAAATCCATCCAAAGGCGGAATTTTGGGCGACAGGGGATCCTCGTTGATCCTCGTGAGGATACACTTCGGCCCCTAATACCAAGAATATGGTACTCGGCCTAAACCAGCGTTCATCCGCCAGGGCGAGGTTTGCGAAGGCTTCGTATGCCGTCGGATCGATTTCCCGTGCAGGCGATCTCTGCTGTAGCTGGGAATCAACGTGGAAGATGACTTCCTCGTCCAACGGCCCCCTGATCGACTGGAGCCTCGCTGTGCACACACCATCGGTCCCGACGCTTGTGACGGAAAGGCCCAAGGACCTTGCCAAGGATGCACTGATCCGACTGGTAGGACAGCAAGGGTCGATCAAGGCCTTCAATTCGAACTTCTTGACTCCGGTGTTGATAACCACCTCAGCCGTAGGCAAGACACTCGTGGCCTTATGTTGCAGGAGGGTAGACAGCGTAGTGGTATAGGCGCCACGCTGATCCTCCTGAAGCGCAGCAGGAGAACTAGGCCTGGCGGAGCTCAACGGCTCAACCCCTAGGTCTGAATCCGACCGCCCCAGCGGGCGGCGGTGAGGGGATCTGGATGGTGACCGCATACGGGAGGAGCGGGAACGTTGAAGTGAGCGTCTTCGACGGCCCCCTTCATTGTGCAGATGCAGAAGCGTGTGGTGGTCCCTTTGGCAAAGTCGACACTTTCCCGCACTGCGGCAAGAGCGCCCGGAATGCTCATGGGCTAAGCAATTGCTGCAGTACTTATTGATAAGTACTGCTCGCAGGCGTTTCTCGGCCGTCAGCTTGAGGAATTGCTGGCACTTCCGCAGTGCATGAACTCCTCTGCACACTCGGCACCGATAGGAAGCGGTTCCTTGCGGCGGATAGTTTGGCTTCTGGGCCTTCGGATGCGGTGCCATTTTCTCTGTATGATAAGGAAAGAGAAGTAGAATTAGTGGTATCCAAAAACATATGACTAGACGTGAACATGGACAAACGAACATTGAAGAAGCATAGCGTAGGAGTTACTTTAGGAGTGGAAGAAGTATTAATTTCGCGATCGGCCGACGTATTACGCCTCTTGACGTAAGAACATCCACCACTCGGACCTTGTCGTCTGCACCTGGGCAAACCTTCTGAATTCGGCCGAGGCGCCATTCGTTCGTGGGCAGGTTGTCTTCCTTTATGATAACCATGTCATCGACCTGGAGATTCGTAGTTGGTGACTGCCACTTATTCCGTTTGTGGAGCTCCTTTAGGTATTCTTCCTTCCATCGGACACAAAATTGTTGATGAAGGCCCTTTAAACGTTGCCAACGGTTGATGATGGATACTGCGTTAGCTTTAATTTCTGGTTCGGCCAGAGCTAGCAGTGGGCCACCGATCAAAAAATGCCCGGGAGTCAAGGCTAATAAGTCAGTAGGATCCTCTGACATTGGAGAAATGGGCCGTGAATTGAGACACGCCTCGATTTTTATTAATAATGTCGAAAGTTCTTCAAACGTATATTTGACTGAGGAAGCAGACTTGTAGAAATGCGCCTTAAAGCTCTTCACTCCTGCTTCCCACAGTCCTCCCATATGTGGCGCACTTGGCGGATTGAAGTACCAGGATAGGTTTTGGTGGCTGTAGTGTGCAGTGACCATCTCTCTCGTTGCTTGTAGGAAATCCCGCGTGATAATGGCTGAGGCACCCACAAATGTCTTACCGTTGTCTGAATATAATTTCTGTGGGCAGCCTCTTCTACCAGCCAAGCGCGCAAAAGCCGCCAGGAATTTTTCACTCGTCAAGTCTGACGTAGCTTCAAGGTGGATTGCCTTTGTGCTGAAGCAGACAAATACACACACGTAGCCCTTTGTGATAAGGCACGCACGGCCCGTATAATTTTTAATTTCAAAGGGACCGGCAAAATCTACGCCAGTGTGTGTAAACGGACGTGAGAAAGTGGCCCGTTCCGCGGGCAGCTCCCCCATGAATTGGGTCTGCAACCGCTTTCGGTAGATCAAGCACACCTTGCATGCACTAATAGTAGCTTTTAGCAAAGTTTTAAGCTTTGGAATCCAATACTTGGATCGAATGAGTCGCATTAGGAGCTGACTCTCACCATGCAAGGATATGCGGTGAGTAAATCGAACCAGTAGACGGGCCCATGGACTGGAATATGGTATTATAATCGGATGTCTCTCATCGTAGGAAAGCGTGTCGGACGCAACAAGCCTGCCCGATGCTCGCAGTACCCCTCTGTGGTCTAAGAAGGGATTCAGGTTCTTGAGAGGGCTGGATGATGGGATCTGTTGCTTTTTTAACAAGCAACTGTATTCTTTTGGATACCCTTGCCGTTGGGTCAGAACATGAAGACACTCTTGTGCCTCTCGGATTTCGGCGGTACTGATTTCAGTTGGCAAGACCGTAGATGGTACCTTGCAACGCCTTAGGAACCGCAGGACATAAACGGTCACCCGGAGGGCACGACTTAGGTCTGAAAAACGATCTATGTAATCCTCCGATGGTGGCAACTTAGCCAAGTTGCATTTGACAGGACGCTGCTCAAGTTCTGTCTCAGGTACGAATTCTATTGGAGTAGGCCATTGCTCCTTAGGAAGCTGTAGCCATTGTGGGCCATTCCACCACAAGTTACTTGAGGCGAGATCCTGTGGAGCCACGCCTCTACTAGCCAAGTCAGCTGGATTGAATTCAGACCGCACGTGAGACCACTTCCCAGCATCTACGGACTGTGTAATCTTGGCAATTCTGTTTGCCACAAAACATGTCCAGGTACATGGCGGTTTGCTTAACCATGCTAGCACTATCGTGGAGTCCGTCCAGTAGAATGTGTCGAAGTCATCAGGAGGGAGTTGTGGAACAACCGATTGGAATAACTCAGCCAGAAGAACTGCACCGCATAATTCAAGGCGTGGTATGGACATGGTCTTTACTGGAGCCACGCGAGTTTTAGCGGTCAAAAGAGAAATAGAAACCTCCTGAGCGTGTTCAATTCGGACATAGATCGCGGCTCCATATGCTTGCTGCGATGCATCGCAGAAGCCGTGATATTGAACTTTGGATTGTGGACCAAAATTTCACCCATCTCGGAATTCGGATTTGGTTTATAGTAGAATAGCTCATAAGAAATTCGTTCCATTTTCCCATCAGCAGGGAGTGGATCGTCCCAACCCAGCTGCAGGAGCCAAATCTCCTGCATAAAGATTTTTGCTCGGATCACGAAAGGTGCCAGCCATCCTGCCGGGTCAAAAAGTCTTGCAATTTGGGACAGTACCTCCCGTTTACTGAGGACTGCCTTTGGAGTAATATCGGACGGGACGAAGAAAAATTCATCTTTATTTGCCTGCCAACGAATCCCGAGAGTTTTGGCAGTGCTCTGATCATCTAGCTCTAAGAAACCCTCTCTTAGCAAGTGATCTTTAGGAATGTCCTTGAGAATGCACTTGGAGTTGGACGTCCACTTGCGCAACGGAAATCCTGCGCTCCTGAGCGCCGCACGTAGCTGTTCAATAGCTACACCAGCAGATTGCTTTGTGTGCGCCCCAGCTAGTACGTCATCTACGAACATAGAAGTAGAAATAATTTCACTTGCCAATGGAAAAGTCGTTCTCACATCTTTCGCCAACTGCTGCAATACTCTTATTGCAAGGAACGGAGCACAATTTACTCCAAATGTGACTGTTTTGAGTTCATAATCACAGATTTGGTCATTTGCATCACGAAACAGGATTCTTTGGAATGGAGTGTGCTCTGGAGCAACGAGAATTTGCCGGTACATTTTCGTAATGTCGGCATTGAAAACGAAGCGAAAGAACCGCCAGCGTAAGACCTGCAAAGTCAAATCGGACTGTAACACAGGCCCTGGATGAAGGATATCATTCAGGCTCTTTCCATTTGAAGTAGGGCAGGAAGCATTGAATACTACACGAACCTTGGTAGTAGTGCTATCTGGCTTAAAAACGGCGTGATGAGGCAAGTAGAAATTCTTCCCACTGGAGTCTGGAACGATTGGAGACATGTGCCGCTGGTCTAAGTAATCCCTGATTACTGCTTCATATTCTTCTTGAAGAGTTGGATTTTTTCTCAAAAGGCTTTCGTTCTTTAGGAATTGAGCCAATGCTATGGATCTTGAATGCCCTAGATCAATCCGATCACAACTTCGGAATGGTAGGGTGACGACATATCTCCCAGTGTCATCTCTCCTTGTTGTTTGCACAAAGTTCTTCACACAGAAAGAATCGGATTCTTTTACCGGCTTCCCTGGAAGATCCTCCACCTCCCAAAACTTTGTGAGAAGTTTCTCGAGTTTAGCTTCAGAGCTTATCGAGACCTTTGTGGAAAAGTTCGAAATGGATTTTGGCACGGCCTTGGAGACTGGCCCACTCAGGATCCAGCCAAATACTGTTTCCTGACCTAACAGAGTGCCACAAATCTTTGTCCTCGAGCCACTCAGAAGAATAGACGGAAGAATATCCGCCCCAATCAGCAAATCAATTTGTGAGCTCTCGAAAAACGAAGGATCAGCCCATGTAAAACTGGGAAGGTCCTTTAACTGCTCCTTTGGTATGGAGTTTAAAGGCAACTTTCCGGATAGAAGTGGCACGACAAATGCTTCTGCCTCGATGTGTAGTCTAGGTTTTATTGGCGACCCAATTTGAAAATGGCACATCTTAGTTGATTGGGCAGCCACTGCTTGATTTAAGCCGGAAACTCTAGCTTGTACGGATTGGTACGGAAGCTTCAAAATCCTAAAGAGACGCTCCGAGATAAACGTAGCCTCAGACCCGGAGTCAAGTAAGGCCCTCGCAGTATATGTCACTCCTAAGTGACAGACATTTATCATTGCCGTACTTAACAGCACACCTTGTGTGGCTGCTGCTAGATAACTTTGCACATTGGTAGGCGTAGTGGACTGTATAGTTGAAGTAGTAGGATTATTATTGGACTGAATTGTAGCCAACTGAGGAAGGTCAGCTCTGTGCAGGAGCGTATTGTGGCGCCCTTTACACGTGAAACAATTGTGCTTACTGGTACACTCTTTAAGTTGGTGTCCCCCAGCGAAACAGTTTAAACACAATTTCTTTCTCCTTATATATGCGGATCGTTCACTGACGGGCATTTGGAGAAACCGAGGACATACCCGCACTGGGTGATTCTCTTTTGCGCAAAGGTCACAGTTTTTGGGTCCTTGCGTCACGTTGGTCTCAAAGGAGTTGATCCTTTTTGAGCCTGTGTTTTTTGAAGGCGGTTGGGAGTTAACCATCTTAATGCTGGAGCTGGGTTTAACATCCTCTATGGCTTCCAGGGTGCGATATCGTTCGCTGAGAAACGAGTTCATTTCATGCCATGCGGGTATCTCGCACTTATTGGACAAGGATTGTTCCCACAAAGAAAGAAAGGGTCAATTTCGGAAGCTTTGAGGAGCAGAGAAATACGAGAAGACAATCCCAATTATCGATTGAAATTTTGGAGTGTTCTAACGCCGTGAGACAGCCTTGGATGGTACTTTCCAGCTCCTTTAAAGCTGCACCGGACTCAACAACCACTACGGGAAGATTGAACAAGATTTTTAATTGGCTGTTGACAAGAAGACGCTTGTTTTCAAAACGGTCACAAAGCGCGGTCCAAGCCGATTCAAAACCGTCATGCGTAAGTGGAGATTTTGCTACTATAGCCTTCGCTTCTCCCTCTGTTTTGGCATTTAAATGGAATAACTTTTCCACCGGCGTCAACCTCGGATTGTTGACATAGATTGCAGTGAAAAGGTCGCGGAACGTTGGCCACTGTAAGTAATCCCCCCTGAAAACTTCAGTGTCACAGGGCGGAAGTCGGCATCCGCTAGACATGGACAGTTGGGCAGTACTTGATGCCCTTGTAAGAGTTGGAACGGACATTCTTTCGATAACCTCTGTTAGCTGGGCTACACAGCGTTCATAAACGGAATAGCAGTAGTCATACTTGGCTTCTATTGCCTGCCACTCACCACTGCTGGAGGCTTCCTGCTGGAGAACTTGGGAACATTGGTCGTACTCGCTCTCAATCGTCTCCCAAAGTTTCTTTACGTGGTCACGGCGGACGGGTTCCTATTGGGGTTCGTGAGATGCTCTGCGGTTTTGGTAGCGTTGGCGTCAGGGACTCGCTCTTGGATCTGGTATTCGCAGATCTTGCTAACGGATGCGAAGGAGGAACTGGAGATGAGGATGTACTCCTTCTTATAATTTTGACGGGTGCAAAACCTTTTGGTTTTGTCTCTCGTCCAGAGGACATAATATGGGAGCCTTGGATAAGTTCAGAGGATACGAACCCCCCTGCAAACGCGATAGGAATTAATGGAATTTAATAGGAATTTTAACCAAATAATTTAATTTATTAAAAATTTTTTTTTTTTTTTTTTTTTATACGTACAAAGGTTTCGGGTTATTTTTTCCTCTTTTATTTTCTTTCTCTCAACGCGTTAAATGGAGTAGTAATTTATAGGATATATATATTATAGGAATAATATATAGGAATAATAGGAATAATATATAGGAGAACTTTTCTAGCAGCCCTCGGCAACAATTTGTATGTATGTATATATGCAGAAGTTGATTTATTTTCTTTCTCTCAACGCGTTAAATGGAGTAGTAATATATAGGATATATAGGAATAATAGGAATAATATATATAGGAGAACTTTTCTAGCAGCCCTCGGCAACAATTTGTATGTATGTATATATGCAGAAGTTGATTTATTTTCTTTCTCTCAACGCGTTAAATGGAGTAGTAATATATAGGATATATAGGAGATGATGATATTTTTATATACATATATTTTGAAGATGATAGTAGGAATGAATAAATGTGGGTAAATATGTTTCGGTTGTTATATGTCTCAACCAAAAATAATTTAGCCACCTGAATAGTGAACTTGCCGTTTTGTGTCGGTGATATCCGGCTCGAAGGACCAATGTTTTGCCAGGAATGAGGCGAACAGTAGAAACAAAGATTTTAGGATGGTTTTAAAGACACTCCGGTCTCTTTATTATGCAAAACAAATTTTGCCGGCAAAAATAACTCCAAAAAACTTCAAAATCATGCTAGAGATGGAAAAAATCTCTAGAGATGGTACAGTCGGTGATATCGATTATATTATTAGTATTATTAGATTATATATTAGTATATTATTATTAATTCAGCATGAACATAAAATAATCATATTCGTTGAAGCAGATGGATATTTTCACGGCACACAAGCACACAGCGGCACACAAAATATGTTCAAAGTGCAAAAGTATGTTCCTCCCACTTGGCCTTGGTAGCTGGATCTAATCCTTGGAGCATGATGTAAGACATAATTCTCTTCGGAGATTTCCAGGGAACGAACTGCTTCTAAGGCTGCGTCGCTTAGACAAGATAGCAACCTCTGCAGCTTTTCCACCTTACTAGTGTGAGGATTGCAGCCCACGATTGTTCGTGTAGTAAATTCGTATAGCTTACCTTTATCTGTCGAATGTAATTCTGTCGATAATTAAAATTGTGTAATGCAACTTGTTGATAGTTCAAGAGCACAAAAGTCAAAAATAAATTTAAAATCTCCGAAAAAGTCTGGTTGTTAACCCAAGTCTACACCATCTCTGAGCCTGGGCCTACCTTTTAGTTGTTGCATTGGCAATAACTATGAAGGCAAGGGTTTTGTCTTGTAATAAGCCGAAGATCCCATAGCAGGACCGTCCGCAGGGTTCCTCCTCTCAAATAAAAAGCCCCGGAAATCTATCGGGTATTCGCACCGTATGCGCTTGGGATGCACCTCTAAAAAGTAGCACCTGCTACTGCACCTAACCACTTCCCATCCCAAAACACCATCTTGCAACGGGCCGGACTAGGTCCGGACTCAGCTGCCAGGAAGTGCGTTCAGAATTTTTGTTTTCCCACAGAACCTGCGGGTAACAATCACACATTATGGTTATAACTTGTTTTGAATATATATTTTAATTTTTATTTAATAAGTGACGTTATATGGGGGTATTTGGAGAAGGTCCCATTTGAAATGAATAAACAAAAGATTGGATTGAACATATTGAATTAATAAAAAAAAAACATAATAAAAAAAAATGTACCACCCGTTACTCCTTTATGGCTTACTCCACCTTACTCCACCTTTTATTTTGTCTAGGCACTGTTTTACTGGATTAAAGTTAAAGTGGGATTTGACCACGTGACGAGTCATTAAAAGGGGCCCATAAAGTGTGGAAGTGATAACTTTACAGGCAATAGCTATTTAAAGTTTTCAAAGTAGTATTTTAAAAAAGGGAGGGTCCCAACCTTCATTCTTTTGACGATCATTTAAGGACCAACTTGGAAAAAAAAAATAAAAATAAACAAAACATAGGGAAACCAAATAAAATAACAAATGTTTTCATTGCTTTGGATAAATAAAAAAGAAAACAAGGCAGATCGGCCAGGTATCTTACTCCTAGGGCGATTGCTAGATAATATATATATCAGATAATCAAAATGTGATGACAGAATCGTATCTGCTGAAAATCTAAAGACTTGACACGTAGTTATTGTAAAATAAAAATATCTCTGAAGATCTCAAGGGGAATAATAGGATGTTCAGCGATTGAACATTAAAATAAGTAAAGGAAATAAATTTAAGAAAATAATATGATTTATTTTAGAAATACCCAAAATATATTCCCCGCCTTTGTTTGTGATTTTTTGCTAAGCGATTTCGAATCCTAGAGTGGATTAACGATTGGTTCGTAAAACTAAGCCTTAATACAAAAAATAAATAAAAAATAAAATGAGGTAAGAAGGATGTCAGAGTCGTAACTGCTCAGGTTATGACAAGAGCGAGGAAACCTCGGAGCCCATTAGATTACCCAATTCAAAGACCATAAGAATTCAAAATATTTCGGAAGAACTAAACGAAATATCTGGATGTGATTGCTCATCTTGATGAATTAAATAAAGTAAAATAAATAATATAAAAAATTGAATAAGAAAATAAAAATGTTTTTTTGTTTGAAATAAAAATATATTTTCACACGTTGTCGGCCAGAGGCAGACTGAGCTCTGGAAATATTTTCAAAGCGGTCCACAAACTTTCTAAAAGGAACGGCCTACTAAGACAGAAAAAATGTTAATAACATAAATCCTTAGGTTACTATGATGCTTTTTTCGGTTGGCATGGAAACGGGCTACTGGTATAAAAGGACTTATATAAGTTTACATGTTTGGGGCAGACAATCCGTTTGGGTCAGCGATTGGGGAAAAAGCTTTTTATCTTGCTTGGCACAAATTATGTATAAGGTGCTCTAAAATTATTTACCTTCGAAATCAAATTTAATGAATTTTTAATTGTTTTTCCTTTGGGACGAGCAGGCAAGTGGAAAAATGGACAAATAGGAAGTTCAATAGCTTAGATAGAACTCAATTTAACAGACAAAGAATAAGGTCTTCTCACCTTTGTGACACCTGTCCAAAAATAACCATATTAATTGCAATCACGAAATAGATAATATTTTATTCAAATAACGACTAGACCCCTGAATACTGTGAGGGTACGAAGATAATTTTTTTTTTGAAAAATAAATAGAGAAGATAAACTGTAGTGTTATAATATTATATAATATAGCTTCTTTTTCTTTATTATTTTTTATAACGGTCACCGGGTTGTGACCGGTCATATTTTCCCACGGTGCCACTTTAAGTTGGCTGATTTTGTGCATACCGGCTTGCTTTTCAAGCCTTTGAAAGAATTGACCTAAGTCAAGGGTTCCATTAGTATACAAATCGCTAACATTATATCTTGCTGTAATTTTCATTCCGTGCTTAAATAAACACATATTATCATTTACATGCAAGGTCACTACTTGGGATGATGTACTTAGAAGTCTGAATTTCAATAGAAGTTATGCCTTTTGATTTGGTAACCTCTTGGCTTATACCCTGTATGTTTATGATATGATTATCTTGAATGTTTTGAAAATTATCAGAATTTTCCTTTAATATGAAAATTTCTGCACCTGTATCTAGTATAAAAATTAATTATTTTCCTGTTGCTGCGTTTATGAAACTAACGAATGTACTTTGACTGAGATTTATAGTGTGAATCTTGTTATTTTTTACTGACGTGTATCTAAAGGTGTTTGGGAGTTTTCCGAATTCGTTTGGGCTATCCTTATATTGTTATTTTGGTTGTTATTATTATTACCGTTATTATTGTTGTTTCCCCCACGGCTATTTCCGCCGCTGTTGTTTCCACCACGGTTATTTCCGCCGCGGTTGTTGTTTGTGTAATAACTGTTATTCTGGTTACCGTTATGTCTGTAGTAGTCATTGTTTTGATTATAACCGTTATTCTGGTAATATCTGGTATTATTATAATTACCTCGATTATTACCTCTACCGCGATAATTGTTTCTGAAATTATTACCGCGATAATTATTTCCTCGTTGGGTGTACAATATTGAATTGGCATTACCTGTCATTTCAGTACTGCATTGTGTGTACTTTGTGACGGCTTCATTCATAGTTATGAAAGTGCCTGCTTCCAATATTGTTTTGAGGCGGCCATGCTCACAGTTTTTAACCATTGTGGTTATGGCCTCCTTGGTACTGAATTTGTCAGCGTGTTCGGCCGTTAGGCCTTCGTCAATGTACGAAGCTTCTAGGAGCTTTCTTAGGTTGTCTATTTCCGTCGTGAATTTTTCTGCAGTTTTGCCTTTCTGGGTTGTTTTCGCCATTTTGGCTTTAATTATGTCAGAGGTTTCTCCGACTATAGTGTCTTGTAGTTTTTTGATTATTGCTTCTATCGTTGTTTCATTTTGGACTCTGTATAAAATTGATCCAATTATTTTGGATTTAATTACTTCTACAGCCAAATTCTCGAATGTGCCTTTCGTTAGGTTAACTAACCTCAAAGCTGCTATAAATCTTTGAAGGTGTAACCTTTGCCCGTTAAATTCAGGGATGGCATTCGATATTTCTCTAATGTATGCCCTTTGGGCAATGCTCTCGTCAGCCATTGCGGTTGGTTTTAATTCTACAACGCTGTCGTTAAATTCAGAGTCGGACAAGTCCTGGTCTGATAATTCAGATTGAATAAGGATTGCCGGAACCGTAAGGTTGTTAATATCCCTTTCTTCTATTTCTTGTTGGTCAATAACTTCTTTTGATTCTGGTTCGTCATCAGCTTCAATTGTTATTGAAGTATTGAGAATAGTAGGTATTAAAATATCAAGCTTGAACCTTTCTTTAACAGATGTTAGATTAGATCTTAGTCTGATCAAAAACTTTGATACTCGAGACCAGTGATCCGGATTTAACTTTTCTCTGTGTTCATATATTAATATTCGAGCTTCATTAAAGCATTTAACTAATATTTCTACGTGTTTATTGACCGTTGTTTTTTGTATCGGTCTATTCTGTGTTAGTGACTTATGAGATTTGTCGAATTCTGCTTTAATGCTTGATAGTTCTTTCGATAATTCATTCCATTCCATTATATTAAGGGTATGGATTATCTTTTAGAAACCATCATAACAATCGTTCTACCTAAAAGTAGATGCTCGTCTATTCTTGATTTCACTAGCACACCCGGAATTGTTGTTAATACTATTCCTTTTTGGGTTGCGGTGCAGTGAAACAATGGTGAAACGTGGCAGTTAAATGTTTCTATATAAAGTATTTCTAACTCATACACACTAACTGGGGTTGTTGATACTAACTGCTTGATCCTTTCTTTGAAATAGGGGTCCTTTTCATATGTTTTGTCTATGGCTCTTTGTGTACTCATACTGGAATTATTTTCTTTTAAACTTTCTTTATTTTATTTATTTTTATTTTATTTTCATTGTACGTAAAGATAAGATTATTCATGAACATATGAAATCGTATTTTTTTTTTTTGTATATATCATAGGTGCATCTTTAATATATCAGAATTTGGCATTGAGCGTTGTTATTATTTTTTTTTTTATATATGTCTAAAAATTAATTTTTATTTTTCGTTATGTTTTTTTTATATTTTGTCCAGATCGATAGCCTGGCTTTTATTAATCGCTCTTTTTGCTATACATTTATTATGGAAAATGTATGCTTTATACAAAATGAATGCGATCAAAATGAATACAATAATTGATAATAGGATATTTGTCAATTCTGTGTTCGTAGTGCTGGACTCAATTTTATTTATTACATTTACTGTGGAGTCCACTTGTTTTACATCTACTAAACCCATTTTGGGTATTTTCTCTAGAATTGGTATATAATTTTTTGTGTGAATTGTATGATTTAATTTATTATTTATTTGCCATTCAGTTTGGCTCATTTAAAGACTTGCCTTATTTGGCTATATGTATATTGCTTTTTTTTTTTTTTTACATATATATTGGTAGTTTTTCTTTGTTGTTCATTGTATTTTTTTTTTTTTACATAAAAACCTGCCTATTTTTTTTGTATGGTTTTCAGACCACACGCTAATCGGGCAACTTTAATGTCGCTTACAAAGGATTCTTTATACTAAAAAAAAAATATGCATCGCAGTGCAATACAAAAAAATATGCAACGCAGTGCATGGGGAAAAAAAAATTTTGCGCTCTTGGTAGCGCTGTCGGTTCACTGTTCCGGGCTTAGCTTGGAGCGCTAAAGGGGGCCGGTGCCTGCTGCACAGGCTTGTCTTCTTTATTTGGTCGTTGGGGCACCGGTGCTGGCACAGGTTTGTTCGCAGAAGCGTGATTCCAGGGGTCCTCTGCAGTCATTGGGGCATTTTTTCTTTATTCTCGGTAATTCCTGTTTTGGTGGTGGATTAAGTTTTATCTTGTCTTTGGATATGTTAGGTATTGCAGTGTAGGTGGATGTGTGAGTGGCTGTGGTTTTATTATTTCTTTGCGTTAGTAGGTTTTTGATGTGTTCAACTTCGGCGATTATTTTCACCGAGTTGTTCCATTCTAATTTACTTCCGCTATTTAGTAGCTTCAGTAATTCAGCCTTTCTGGCTTTTAAACGTTTAACCACGCCACTACGTTTTGCACACATCACACTCTACTTACTGCGATATTCTGTTTTCCATTTACATCATTGGAATTCCATTTAAAAGTGGCTGCTGCTGTGTGTGTTTTTTTTTTCTCGTTGATGTTTTTTTTCCCAGTTGTTGATCCTATGATGCCTTCTGCGTTGGGGATCCTTCGATGCCCTTTGGTCCTGTCACGGTCGCCATGTAGTGTTATCTTGAAGGCTCCCCAGGTTTGTGGTCGTCTTCCCAGTTTTATTGATTACATCGGTTGGTTTGAAGGTTTAGCATATCTTTATTTTATTTAAGGTTTGCTTTGTATTCGGAGCAGCTGTTGTTGCCGCTCCGAGCTCATGGGAGTTTCTGATTTTACAAATTTACTTATGAGTTAAAGGAAGTCTAAGTCTCGTAGCTGCGCTGCCCAAAGCGGCAGCGGAGAGACGGTTATGTATTCTTAAATATTTATATATGAATATATATTTATGTTATGTTCGCTTAGGCGGAGATATGTGGACATGCAAAGGGGTCCACTCGTGTTACGTATATGCGGACATATGCACTTTTCGGCGTACAGCAAAGGCACAGCGCGCGATTCAAATTTCGGTGCGCTTAGGTTTATGACCGATACCTTGGATAACATAAACACTGCGACAAAGTGTTACAGTGTGTACCCTTTAAGTACTCTTGGTACAGTGGGTGCTCGATATATAAATATATGATATTAATAGTGCATATATGTGCATATTACAAAACCCTAAAGTAAACAAACTGTAGTCGATGGTCAGTAGACGATAGTTAATAGTCAAATATAAAACGCCAAAGTGAAAAGTTGTATATAACGCATAATAAATAGTGAATATCACCAACGTGGAAATTGGGATAGTACCGAACACGGTACACCAGTGAGACTGAGAGCAGCAGCCGAACGTTGGCTGTGGATGAGCCCAGCCGTTCGCCGCTGCACGTGTGTTGTGGTTGTGGCGAAAGAGACTCCAGGTGAGCCGACTAATATGTCGCTAAGTAGAGTAATAATAAAAGTGTTCTTGGAAGTGTTAGAAACCAAGTGGAAGAGACCAAGTGATGGGATAGCCGACGATCGCTGAGGCAGACATCTCGTCCATAGTGACGATTCAACAATAACAACAACAACCAGGAGAGAAGCGCGACAAGCTGTGCCAGGATTAGTGTATTATTAAGTAGAATTTAATTTTTTATTATTTTTTTTTGTAAATCATTTTGGATCGTACCTAGACTCATCTTCTTTTCCTGTACAGCATTGATAAGATTTTGGCAACATGTACATCAAAACTCCATAATCTAATTCGCATTTAACCTGCTCACCCCAAAACATCCAGCGTTCTCGTCTACAGGCCTGCGGACTTCGAGGAATGGTTGCGTGAGTAAACATTGTGACTTGATCATGTAACAGTGCCTCTAGAGGAAAACATATGAAACATATGAATAGTCAGTCCATATCCATATGATTGGGTAGACGTTCTACCTTAACTTCTACTTTACATACATACATATAATTCTATATCTCCACATTTTTATATAACATTCCAATTTGTTAATTAAGCTATATTAAACTCATTTTGTAAAATTAGGACCAATTAGGAGTAAGGGTTTAGGTTAAGCATGAGTCTGAAGAAGAAGCAATTATGTTTTTGTATTGAAGTTTGATTTTGAAATGAAGTAAATTTATAATTTTTATGGGCACCTGAGCTGATCAATTTCAATATAGATGGGTAAGGGCAGCAGCCATTCGTTGTTGATTCTTTACAGGTAGGGCGGGCAAAGCAGAAGAACCTCACCACCTTAGTTCTTCCAACAGCAAGGTTTCCTGTCTCGACTTCGTATCATTCCAGAGGACTGTAGCCCCTTTCCTAACTCTGTCTACAAATTTTTATTGTGTGGCGGTGATGCTGATTAGGAAGTAACCGACCCACTTGCCTCTTCTCTGAGCTAGGCCGTTCCCGTAGGCAGAGTATGCAACCAGTCGGTATCCACTACACCGTGTTCGTCACAGAATAAAATGGCGCCCAACGTGGGGCTAGCGAAACATCTAGCTAAGCAAAAAACAAAACACCAAATCGCAGCCCCTGCTCTTCCAACCTATCCTAACAGTCAGCCTTCCAAACAAGTTTCTTTAGTTTCAGAAAACCCTTCTTTTTGATTCCACTAGGACTGCTGTGTTTTGGGAAATCCTCAGAACCAGACCAAGGAACAAATTAAGGATTAGGAAAGATGTTTCTCTTGAAATATACTTTTGTTTATATATGTATTTAAGGAACAAGGAGTCGAGACTGTATTGGCTGGAATGTTTCAGCAATAACTCCTTCTTAGCCCTTGATCAACTCATCAATCCATAAATATTCATAAATTCGAGAATTGTAATTGTTGGAAAATTCAGCAATACCTCATTTTTCAATATTTTGGCTTCAATTTTCACCCTTTATTATTGACAGTAAGTTGCTTAAATGAAATTGAGAATTATATTGGTTGGAATATTCAGCTGTATACTCTTTCATTTATCGCAATGAGCACATAAGGTTGTTTTAGATTCAATAGAAATATGAATAAACAGACAGAAAACCTTGTAATATGTATAATTAATGTAGATAATAAGTGGAATTTTATGAAGTCTAGTATAAGTTAGTTTAGGGCGGAGCGGGAGCGCAAGTGAAACTCTCATTTGCGCTCTCCCATGAATTCGCCCCGCTTCGCCGCATTAGATAAGCTAGGCTTAAGTTGTTGCTGATTGAATATAATCGAATTTATAACGTCGAAGAGTGCACGCATTTTCGTTTTCGTTCGTTTTTTTCACAATTTAATTTAATTTCTACAGCCACCTATTTTTCCTTTCGTTTTCGCGACGAGATAAAATAATCTCAATAAACATTTTAGCGCCCCCGGGTGGACTGTAGTATAATTAAATAAAAAAAAAAAAAGCAAAAAAAAATAGTGACAGTGACACATAACATATATAAACAATATATGTAACATATATACATTCAAGAAAAAAAAAGAGTTGCTCGCGACGGTTGTGCCAGTGAATTCAAAATACAAATTAATAAATTCTCCGCGTCGCGAAACTTCTCCAATCAACTACATAGCTGCTACTGGAAGGATTTGTCGTCCCCATGCACTGCACCTGCATCAATTGTGAAAGGAAAGTGGCCGCAGGATTAAAGGATCCGAAAGCAGAACCCCAGGCATTTGTGCAAAAAATTGAAAGTTGAGATAAGACAAATTAAAATCCGTCTTGTGCTGGAGTATTGCACCCTCCTTTCAATTCTTGGCGCATACGTACGTAGAAAAAATAGTAGAGCAAAAATAAATAACAACATATATAAAAATTCCTAAATTTTAATTATAAATATATCTGCTAACCTAAATGTACTGCCTGTGGATAAAATAAAAAAAAGAATATTTATATTATTTGCAATCACTGTCGCCCCCTACCCCTCGTTCTCGAATTTACAAATCTTCCAAATAAATACTAAAGTGCAGCCAAAAATTATTTTATTTATTACAGATAAAATAAAGGTGCATATATATTTGGTTTACATACATACAAATAGATGCAGCGATAATATTCTCGTTTTCGTTTCCCACCGTTATCCGCTGCTGTATGTATGTATGTACATATGCACTTTTTGGCGCGTATAGTTTACCGGTCCGCCAAGTGACGCGCTCCCCTACAATTTGGTCGAGCATATTGGTTTCGGTGTCATTGGCGACCAACTATTTTTTTGGATACTCTGTGCCTCGACTATCAATAATTCGTTATCAATTAATTAATCAATTTAGATTTGGTTAAATTTAATAAATTATTTATTATATTGAAATAAGATTAATGAATTAATTTCGTTTTCGCATTTTCTTGTTGTTGAATTAAATTCAATAAATTTTTAAATAAATTTTAGAAAAATTTAATAAATAAAAATTTAATACATTTTTAATATTATTATTTTAAAATTAATAAAAAATTTTAAATAAATTATTAAATCTTAAATTTGCATTGTTTTCGTTTTTGTATTGAAAGAACAAGTTTTTTTAAAATGGAAAGTACTAAACAAAAACTTAATTCCACGACTCTTATTGACTTAAAAAGAAGATTAAATGTCAAAGTTAAAAGCATTCGCCGGTTGGAGGAACGTTTGGAAGATGGATCACTTCCTCTAAATAAAACCGAGCTAGAGTGCAGGCTTCAGGTTTTAGATGAGGCAATTTCTAAAGCAAATGAGTTGCAAGACCAGATCGAGCAAATAGATGAATTGGATGATTTCGGAGCCGAGTTGGAAGAATTAGGAATAACTACCAAGGCAAGGATCATGTCCTTATGTAATGCCTTTAATTCAGCTGAAGACTCCCGTTCAGCTACTGCAATTTCTGCAGCCCCAACTCGAGCTCGACTTCCTAGTTTGGCATTGCCAAAATTCAGAGGAAATTATTCGGATTTTAAAAATTTCATAAGTCTTTTCGAGACATTAGTTGACAAAGATGTGAACATTCCAGTTATCGAGAAATTTAATCATTTAATTTCTTGCCTCTCTGGTGAAGCCTTAGGAACTGTCAAGGCATTCCAAGTCACCGAGAGTAATTACGACAAAGCTATCGCTAGTCTAAAGAGAGTTTATGATAACGAATGTCTCATCTTTGCGAACCAAATACGTCAACTGTTCAGCCTTCCGAAAATTTCCCAGCCGTCTGCGTCGTCGTTGAGGGGTCTCATCGACACTGTATCATCAATTTATGGATCACTATTATCCATAGGAGATGATACTTAAATTGCAAACTCAATGATTATTCATTTAGTTTTGAGTAGAGTGGATCCGAGTGACCAAGCAAAAATGGGAAGAGTCACTGGATTATGAGGAATTGCCGCTGTGGTCCGATTTCGAAAATATACTAAATCGTAGATACCAGCATCTGTCCGCTGAAGACACTGGCAAACCAAAACAAGAAAGTACTGGGTTCGGCAAGCAACTAAATAGAACTTCGTTGGCTTGTTCTTTTACCAACGCCAAACCAGCTTGCAGTTATTGTAACGCGAAAACCCATTTTTTGGCCCAGTGCAGTCCGTTCGCTCGCCTTGCTGTAATGCAAAGGTTTGAGTTTGTTAAGTCAGCCTCCCTATGTTTGAATTGTCTGCGAAAAGGTCACACGGTAGCGAAGTGCAAATCGACCAGGTGTCAAATCTGTGCAAGATCGCACCATAAACTTCTGCACCGATTTACAGTGACTGAAAATAACTTAGCGTTACCACCACCCACACAAAATCCTCCTCCCCCTTCTACTTCACATGCTTTGCATGCGTCGTCTGTAGAAAGGTTTTTGTTAGCAAAGTCGATCGTAAGCGTTCGAACAAAAAATGGTGAGCACATCTTGGCCCGAGCATTACTTGACTCAGGGTCACAAATGAATTTTATTACAGAAGATCTTGCTCAACGCTTACAGATCCGTAGGGAGGAATCGTGCATCAACTTGCTTGGTATTGGTCAAACTAATTCACAAGTCAAGAAAAAGATACACACCGAGGTGAAGTCGAGAGTCAATGGTAGCGAGTTTCAGTTCGACTTTTGGGTTTTGAAAACAATTTCAGGCTATCACCCTGACCAGTCGGTGAACGTGAAAGATTGGACCCTACCAAAGAACTTGCCGTTAGCAGACCCATATTTTTACAAACCTCAGCGGATAGATATGCTAATTGGAGCTGAGTCATTTTTCGAACTGTTGTCCGTTGGCCAAATAAAACAAGGTCCGAACCATCCCATCCTTCAAAAAACTCTCCTTGGGTGGATAGTATCGGGAAAATATCTGGCAAATTCCTCAACTCCTCCACAGCCAGTCTCTAGTCTGAATTGCCAAGAGGAAGTATTAGAGTCAATAGACAAAAACTTGAAAAAATTCTGGTCGTTGGAAGAAGTTCCTTCTTCTAAAAAGATGTTGTCGCCAGAACAAGAGCTATGTGAGGAACATTATCGGAAGACTACAAGAATACTGACATCAGGTCGATTTGAAGTGAAACTTCCATTTAAGTCGGATCCAAGCGTTTTGGGCAATTCATTCGAGATAGCCAAACGCCGATTCCAGTCGCTCGAGAGAAGATTATCTCGAGATCCGAACTTAAAGAAAATGTATTTGGAATTTATGGAAGAATACGAATCCCTAAGCCATATGTCCCCTGCAAGCAATGACGTTCTTGCTTCTCCACACTACGTCATACCCCACCAGTGTTTCTTGCGGCCGCAAAGTACAACGACCAAACTTCGAGTCGTTTTCGATGCGTCCTGCAAGACATCCACACAAAAGTGTTTAAATGAGTTGTTGATGGTGGGTCCAACAATTCAGGAAGAGCTTTACTCAACTCTTCTTAGATTTTGGCTAAACAAATTCGCTCTGGTAGCCGACATAAAAAAGATGTAACGTCAAGTTTATAGTGTGGATAAAAGACCCGTCTGAGTCCTTGAAATTGTGCAAGCTCAACACCGTTACATATGGCACTGCACCAGCCCCATTCCTGGCCATAAGGTGTTTGAAGAGGTTGAGAGGTTGAATCCGCGAAAAATACATTCCCTCGAGCTGCTAAAGTTATTGGGTCTGACTTTTACGTCGACGACATGTTAACGGGTGCTGGTTGCGTGGAGGAGCTAAAGACAATTAAGTCTGAAGTAACTCAGGTTCTTCAAAACGCTGGGTTTTAATTAAGCAAGTGGTTTTCAAACTCTCCTGAAGTTACTGCATCCGAGAGCTCGGTTAAGCCAATAACACTTTCGGACTCAGAGCTGACAAAAACATTAGGAATCGTTTGGGTTCCTAAAGATGATGTATTTAAATTCGAAGCGGAATTCGACTAAGCGGAATATTCTTTCGGTGACGTCAAAGCTTTTCGACCCTCTTGGCTTATTAAGCCCGATCCTTATTAAAGGAAAGATCCTGTTACAGGAACTTTGGCTCAATAAGCTAGATTGGGATGAGTCCATTCCACTGCACTTGGAAACCGCATGGAACAAGATTCAGCTTGCCTTGTCACAGTTAGAAGAGATCTCAATACCGAGATTTGTGATGAGTGAGCCAATGTCACCAATTGAAATTCATGCCTTTTCTGACGCATCGATGACGATATTAAGTTTGAATTTTATTGAAGTCTAGTATAAGTTAGTATAGGGCGGAGCGGGAGCGCAAGAATAGCTCACTTGCACTCTCTCGTGAATTCGCCCCGCTTCGCCGCAATAGATAAGCTAGGCTTAAGTTCTTTTGATAGAAATATATTCGAATTTATAAAGTTGAACCGAGTACACGTATGTATTTCTCGTAGTTGCCATATTTAAATTTTACAACCACCCTTTTGTCTTTCGGTTTTTCGCGACGAGATAAACTAATCTCAGTGAACATTTTGGCGCCCCCGGGTGGACTCTAGTTAATTTAATCAAATAAAAAAGCAACAAAAACAGTGACAGTGACACAATACATATACAATAAACAATATACAACATATATATATTCAAAAAAAAAGAGTTGCTCGCGACGGTTGTGGTTGAAAGTTGAGATAAGACAAATTAAAATCCGTCTTGTGCTGGAATATTGCACCCTCCTTTCAATTCTTGGCGCATACGCCCGTTGAAAAAATAGTAGAGCAAAAATAAATAACAACATATATAAAAGTTCTAAAAATTTAATTATAAATATATGTGCTAACCTACATGTACTGCCTGTGGACAAAATAAAACAGAATATATATATATTATTAGCAATCACTGCCGCTCCCTACCCCTCGTTCCCGATTGTACGAATCTTCCAAATAAATACTAAAGTGCAGCCAAAAATATTTTATTTATTACAGATAAAATAATTTGGTTGTGCATATTGGTTTCGGTGTCATTGGCGACCAACTATTTTTTTGGATACTCTATGCCTCGACTATCAAATAATTCGTTTATCAATTAATTAATCAATTTAGATTTTGTTTTGGTTAAATTTAATAAATTGTTTATTACATTTAAATAAGATTAATTAATTATTTTCGTTTTCGCATTTTCTTGATATCAAATTAAAATTTATTTAACAAAATTTAAATAAAATATTAAATCTTAAATTTGCATTGTTTTCGTTTTTGTATTGAAAAAATAAATTATTTATAATGGAAAGTTTTAAACAAAAACTTAATTCCACAACTCTTATTGACTTAAAGAGAAGATTAAATGTCAAAGTTAAAAGCATTTGCCGGTTGGAGAAACGTTTGGAAGATGGATTACTCCCTCTAAACAAAACCGAGCTAGAGTGCAGGCTTCAGGTTTTAGATGAGGCAATTTCTAAAGAAAATGAGTTGCAAGACCAGATCGATCAAATAGGTGAATTGGATGATTTTGGAGCCGAGTTGGAAGAATTAGGAAGAACTACCAAGGCAAGGATCATGTCCTTATGTAATGCCTTTAATTCAGCTGAAGACTCCCGTCCAGCTACTGCAATTTCTGCAGCCCCAACTCGAGCTCGACTTCCCAGTTTGGAATTGCCAAAATTCAGTGGAAATTATTCGGATTTCAAAAATTTCATAAGTCTTTTCGAGACATTAGTTCATAAAGATGTAAACATTCCTGTTATTGAGAAATGTTATCACTTAATTTCTTGCCTCTCTGGTGAAGGCTTAGGAACTATCAAGGCATTCCAAGTTACCGAGAGTAATTACGACAAAGCTATCGCTAGTCTAAAAAGAGTTTATGATAACGAATGTCTCATCTTTGCGAACCAAATATGTCAACTGTTTAGCCTTCCGAAAATTTCTCAGCCGTCTGCGTCGTCGTTAAGGGGTCTCATCGACACTGTGTCATCAATTTGTGGATCACTATTATCCATAGGAGATGATACTAAAATTGCAAACTCAATGATTATCCATTTAGTTTTGAGTAGAGTGGATCCAGTGACCAAGCAAATATGGGAAGAGTCACTGGATTATGAGGAATTGCCGCTGTGGTCCCATTTCAAAAAAAAATACTAAATCATAGATACCAGCATCTGTCCGCTGAAGAGACTGGCAAACCCAAACAAGATAAAACTGGGTTCAGCAAGCAACTGAATAGAACTTCGATGGCTTGTTCTTCCACCAACGCCAAACCAGCTTGCAGTTATTGTAACGCTAACAACCATTTTTTGGCCCAGTGCAGTCCGTTCGCTCGCCTTGCTGTAATGCAAAGGTTTGAGTTTGTTAAGTCAGCCTCCCTATGTTTGAATTGTCTGCGAAAAGGTCACACGGTAGCGAAGTGCAAATCGACCAGGTGTCAAATCTGTGCAAGATCGCACCATAAACTTCGGCACCGATTTACATTGACTGAAAATAACTTAGCGTTACCACCACCCACACAAAATCCTCCTCCAGCGTTAACGAATGATTGCCCTTTTTTTTGCAAACTTTGCGACTTTTTGTTAGCAAAGTCGATCGTAAGCGTTCGAACAAAAAATGGTGAGCACATATTGGCCCGAGCATTACTTGACTCAGGGTCACAAATGAATTTTATTACAGAAGATCTTGCTCAACGCTTACAGATCCGTAGGGAGGAATCGTGCATCAACTTGCTTGGAATTGGTCAAACTAATTCACAAGTCAAGAAAAAGATACACACCGAGGTGAAGTCGAGAGTCAATAGTAGCGAGTTTCCGTTCGACTTTTGGGTTTTGAAAACAATTTTAGGCTATCACCCTGACCAGTCAGTCAACATGAAAGATTGGACCCTACCAAACAACTTGCCATTAGCAGACCCATATTTTTACAAACCTCAGCGGATAGATATGCTGATTGGAGCTGAGTCATTTTTCGAACTGTTGTCCGTTGGCCAAATAAAGCAAGGCCCGAACCATCCCATCCTTCAAAAAACTCTCCTTGGGTGGATAGTAACGGGAAAATATCTGGCAAATTCCTCAACTCCTCAAGAGCCGGTCTCTAGTCTGAAATGCCAAGAAGAAATATTAGGGTCAATAGACAAAAACTTTCTGGTCGTTGGAAGAAGTTCCATCTTCTAAAAAGATGTTGTCGCCAGAACAAGAGCTATGTGAGGAACATTATCGGAAGACTACTGCCTTCAGGTCGATTTGAAGTTAAACTTCCATTTAAGTTGGATCCAAGCGTTTTGGGCAACTCATTCGAGGCAGCCAAACGCCGATTTCTGTCGCTCGAGAGAAGATTATCTCGAGATCCGAACATAAAGAAAATGTATTTGGAATCCCTAGGCCATATGTCCCCTGCAAGCAATGACGTTCTTGCTTCTCCACACTACGTTATTCCCCAACAGTGTGTCTTACGGCCTCAAAGTACAACGACCAAACTCCGAGTCGTTTTTGATGCGTCCTGCAAGACATCCACACAGAAGTGTTTAAATGAGTTGTTGATGGTGGGTCCAACAATTCAGGAAGAGCTTTACTCAACTCTTCTTAGATTTCGGCTAATCAAATTCGCTCTGGTAACCGACATAAAAAAGATGTATCGTCAAGTGATGGTAAATGAACCAGATCGGCGATACCAGTCGATAGTGTGGAGAAAAGACCCGTCTGAGTCCTTGAAATTGTGCAAGCTCAACACCGTTACTTATGCACCACTGCACCAGCCCCATTCCTGGCCATAAGGTGTTTGAAGAGGTTGAGTGAATCCGCGAAGAATACATTTCCTCGAGCTGCTAAAGTTATTGGGTCTGACTTTTACGTCGACGACATGTTAACGGGTGCTGGTTGCGTGGAGGAGCTAAAGATAATTAAGTCTGAAGTAACTCAGGTTCTTTAAAACGCTGGGTTTGAGTTGAGTAAGTGGTTTTCAAACTCGCCTGAAGTTACTGCATCCGAGAGCACGGTTAAGCCAATAACACTTTCGGACTCAGAGCTGACAAAAACACTAGGAATCGTTTGGGTTCCTAAAGATGACGTGTTTAAATTCGAAATTGATATGTCAGTCATGGGTCAAAGGGCGACTAAGCGGAATATTCTTTCGGTGACATCAAAGCTTTTCGACCCCCTTGGCTTATTAAGCCCGATCCTTATTAAAGGAAAGATCCTGTTACAGGAACTTTGGCTTAATAAGCTAGATTGGGATGAGTCGATTCGACTTGGAGACTATTTGATCGTCTCACGGACAAAAATTATGACGTCGTATTGGAGTTGCTAGGCAGCAGAACGAAGCACAACGAAGCAGATTGCTATCTGCATCATAATTCAAGTGCTGTTGCAGAAAGTGGACGATGCCACGCAGTCTAAGTGGAAGGAAAGGCAAGCTGTAGAATTAATGTAGAATATTAAGTTTGAATTTTATTGAAGTCTAGTATAAGTTAGTATAGGGCGGAGCGGGAGCGCAAGAATAGCTCACTTGCGCTCTCTCGTGAATTCGCCCCGCTTCGCCGCAATAGATAAGCTAGGCTTAAGTTCTTTTGATAGAAATATATTCGAATTTATAAAGTTGAACCGAGTGCACGTATGTATTTCTCGTAGTTGCCATATTTAAATTTTACAACCACCCTTTTGTCTTTCGGTTTTTCGCGACGAGATAAACTAATCTCAGTGAACATTTTGGCGCCCCCGGGTGGACTCTAGTTAATTTAATCAAATAAAAAAGCAACAAAAACAGTGACAGTGACACAATACATATACAATAAACAATATACAACATACATATATTCAAAAAAAAAGAGTTGCTCGCGACGGTTGTGGTTGAAAGTTGAGATAAGACAAATTAAAATCCGTCTTGTGCTGGAATATTGCACCCTCCTTTCCTTTCCGTTGAAAAAATAGTAGAGCAAAAATAAATAACAACATATATAAAAGTTCTAAAAATTTAATTATAAATATATGTGCTTACCTACATGTACTGCCTGTGGACAAAATAAAACAGAATATATATATATTATTAGCAATCACTGCCGCTCCCTACCCCTCGTTCCCGATTGTACGAATCTTCCAAATAAATACTAAAGTGCAGCCAAAAATATTTTATTTATTACAGATAAAATAATTTGGTTGTGCATATTGGTTTCGGTGTCATTGGCGACCAACTATTTTTTTGGATACTCTATGCCTCGACTATCAAATAATTCGTTTATCAATTAATTAATCAATTTAGATTTTGTTTTGGTTAAATTTAATAAATTGTTTATTACATTTAAATAAGATTAATTAATTATTTTCGTTTTCGCATTTTCTTGATATCAAATTAAAATTCATTTAACAAAATTTAAATAAAATATTAAATCTTAAATTTGCATTGTTTTCGTTTTTGTATCGAAAAAATAAATTATTTATAATGGAAAGTTCTAAACAAAAACTTAATTCCACAACTCTTATTGACTTAAAGAGAAGATTAAATGTCAAAGTTAAAAGCATTTGCCGGTTGGAGAAACGTTTGGAAGATGGATCACTCCCTCTAAACAAAACCGAGCTAGAGTGCTAGAATTAGGAAGAACTACCAAGACAAGGATCATGTCCTTATGTAATGCCTTTAATTCTCAGCCGTCTGCGTCGTCGTTAAGGGGTCTCATCGACACTGTGTCATCAATTTATGGATCACTATTATCCATAGGAGATGATACTAAAATTGCAAACTTAATGATTATCCATTTAGTTTTGAGTAGAGTGGATCCAGTGACCAAGCAAATATGGGAAGAGTCACTGGATTATGAGGAATTGCCGCTGGCAAATTGAGACTGGCAAACCCAAACAATATAAAACTGGGTTCAGCAAGCAACTAAATAGAACTTCGTTGGCTTGTTCTTAGACCAACGCCAAACCAGCTTGCAGTTATTGTAACGCTAACAACCATTTTTTGGCCCAGTGCAGTCCGTTCCCTCGCCTTGCTGTAATGCAAAGGTTTGAGTTTGTTAAGTCAGCCTCCCTATGTTTTAATTGTCTGCGAAAAGGTCACACGGTAGCGAAGTGCAAATCGACCAGGTGTCAAATCTGTGCAAGATCGCACCATAAACTTCTGCACCGATTTACAGTGACTGAAAATAACTTAGCGTTACCACCACCCACACAAAATCCTCCTCCAGCGTTAACGAATGATTGCCCTTCTATGATTGCCTTCTAGAAAGGTTTTTGTTAGCAAAGTCGATCGTAAGCGTTCGAACAAAAAATGGTGAGCACATATTGGCCCGAGCATTACTTGACTCAGGGTAACAAATGAATTTTATTACAGAAGATCTTGCTCAACGTTTACAGATCCGTAGGGAGGAATCGTGCATCAACTTGCTTGGAATTGGTCAAACTAATTCACAAGTCAAGAAAAAAATTCACACCGTGGTGAAGTCGAGAGTCAATAGTAGCGAGTTTCCGTTCGACTTTTGGGTTTTGAAAACAATTTCAGGCTATCACCCTGACCAGTCAGTCAACGTGAAAGATTGGACCCTACCAAACAACTTGCCATTAGCAGACCTCAGCGGATAGATATGCTGATTGGAGCTGAGTCATTTTTCGAACTGTTGTCCGTTGGCCAAAAAAAAGAAAGGTCCGAACCATCCCATCCTTCAAAAAACTCTCCTTGGGTGGATAGTAACTGAAATGCCAAGAAGAAATATTAGAGTCAATAGGCAAAAACTTGAAAAAATTCTGGTCCTTGGAAGAAGTTCCATCTTCTAAAAAGATGTTGTCGCCAGAACAAGAGCTATGTGAGGAACATTATCGGAAGAATACTGCCTTCAGGTCGATTTGAAGTTAAACTTCCATTTAAGTCGGATCCAAGCGTTTTGGGCAACTCATTCGAGGCAGCCAAACGCCGATTTCTGTCGCTCGAGAGAAGATTATGTATTTGGAATCCCTAGGCCATATGTCCCCTGCAAGCAATGACGTTCTTGCTTCTCCACACTACGTTATTCCCCAGCTTCAGCCTCCCCAGCCCCAGCCTCAGCCTCCCCAGCCCCAGCCTCAAAGTACAACGACCAAACTCCGAGTCGTTTTTGATGCGTCCTGCAAGACATCCACACAGAAGTGTTTAAATGAGTTGTTGATGGTGGGTCCAACAATTCAGGAAGAGCTTTACTCAACTCTTCTTAGATTTTGGCTAAACAAATTCGCTCTGGTAGCCGACATAAAAAAGATGTATCGTCAAGTGATGGTAAATGAACCAGATCGGCGATACCAGTCGATAGTGTGGAGAAAAGACCCGTCTGAGTCCTTGAAATTGTGCAAGCTCAACACCGTTACTTATGCACCACTGCACCAGCCCCATTCCTGGCCATAAGGTGTTTGAAGAGGTTGAGTGAATCCGCGAAAAATACATTCCCTCGAGCTGCTAAAGTTATTGGGTCTGACTTTTACGTCGACGGCATGTTAACGGGTGCTGGTTGCGTGGAGGAGCTAAAGATAATTAAGTCTGAAGTAACTCAGGTTCTTCAAAACGCTGGGTTTGAGTTGAGTAAGTGGTTTTCAAACTCGCCTGAAGTTACTGCATCCGAGAGCACGGTTAAGCCAATAACACTTTCGGACTCAGAGCTGACAAAAACACTAGGAATCGTTTGGGTTCCTAAAGATGACGTGTTTAAATTCGAAATTGATATGTCAGTCATGGGTCAAAGGGCGACTAAGCGGAATATTCTTTCGGTGACATCAAAGTTTTTCGACCCCCTTGGCTTATTAAGCCCGATCCTTATTAAAGGAAAGATCCTGTTGCAGGAACTTTGGCTTAATAAGCTAGATTGGGATGAGTCGATTCCATTGCACTTGGAAACCGGGTGGAACAAAATTCAGCTTGCCTTGTCACAGTTAGAAGATATCTCAATACCGCAAAGTCGAAAGTAGCGCCGCTCAAGACAAAGACCAAGTGTATGTTGGTCAGATTCGGAAGTTTGTCTTCATTGGATTCGTTCCCATCCATCGTCGTTGACTACGTTCTTATCAAATAGAGTTACTGAGATTCAAGAGTGGTCAGAGGATAGCACGTGGCAAGTGATTGAAAGATTTTCCTCTCACTTAAAACTGCTGCGAGTGTTCGTTTACATGGTCCGCTTTATAAAGAAGTGTAAAAAGTTAGTAGTTGCTTTGATAATGTACCTTCACCTGTCGAATACGAAGAAGCTTTTAATAAAATTGAGTTGGATGAGATAAAAAATATTCGAAAAAATCTTATTGTTAGCCCAAGCCTACAGAAGTTAAGTCCATTTGTCCATGAAACCTCTCAGGCTGGGCTTACCTTTTCGTTGTTGCGGGTCGGGGGGCGACTAGCTAATGCTCCTATTTCGTAGGATGCCAAGTTTCCATTGTTGTTGACGAAGCGCTCTGAATTTGTTCAGAGCTACGTCCGATACTTGCACGAGTCGAATTTTCATGTGGGTCCACGAGCACTGGTGAGTCTCTTGCGACAGCGCGTTTCGATAGTAAACGCGGAGGAAGTCTGTAGTCAGATGGTGCGGTCATGCATACGCTGTTTTTAATGCAAGCCTCATCTGATGACTCAAATCATGGGAGATTTACCCTTAGATCGAATCCGTGCTCTCCGCCTATTCTCCATATGTGGCGTGGATTTCTGTGGCCCTATTGAAACGACGTTAAAAATTCGTGGTAGACCACCCTACAAGTCTTACATTGCCCTTTTTGTTTGTTTTGCGTCCAAGGCGTCCATTTAGAAGTAGTTTCCGATTTGTCAACTGATTTCTTTTTATTGGCCTTCCAAAGGTTCGTTGGGCGCCGAGGATGTCCGCAGATCGTGCACTGCGACAACGCGACGACCTTCGTCGGGGCTAGTCGCCACTTCGCGGCACTGCGGGAGCGAATCGAGCTGCGGCAATACGCATCAAGAAAAGGATGCGTATTTGCATTCATACCGCCGCGGGCTCGGCACATGGGCGGGCTATGGGAGGCAGGTGTGAAGTCTGCAAAGCACTTACTCCTACGAGCGGTGGGCAGCGCGAAGTTGAACGCAGAGGAGCTGCAGACCGTCCTCATTGGAGTCGAGGCCGTCTTGAACTCGAGGCCCCAGGGCGCCCTCAGTCAGGACCCAAGCGACGGCGAGGCGTTGACTCCCGGGCACCTATTGACAGGTGGGCCGCTCATCGCCCCACCAGCACCGCGGACCCCGGACCAGCAGGGTCTAACGTGCTTGCTGCGATGGCGGCTTGTCTCGTCAATCAAGCAAACGTTTTGGCAGCGTTGGTCCCGGGAGCCCGGGGGCCTACAGGCGCGGTCGAAGTGGCAGCGGGAGCAGGAGGACTCCAGGAAGGGCGATCTGGTCCTGGTCGCCGAGGACAACCAGCCGCCCCAGCAGTGGATCACCGCCAGGGTCGTCGAGACTCACGCCGGCGCGGACGGAAGGGTCAGGGTCGCCGACGTCAGGACTAGTGCAGGAGCAGTCTTCAGGAGAGCAGTCCACAAGCTGGCGAGGTTGCCAGTGGTTGAAGCCTGATGGACCCCTTCAACGGGGCCGGTGTAGAATTAATATAGAATAATAATGTAGAATAACCACTGGCAACCTCGCCAGCTTGAAGCCTGATGGAGGCCTTCAACGGGGCCGGTGTAGAATTAATGTAGAATATTAAGTTTGAATTTTATTGAAGTCTAGTATAAGTTAGTATAGGGCGGAGCGGGAGCGCAAGAATAGCTCACTTGCACTCTCTCGTGAATTCGCCCCGCTTCGCCGCAATAGATAAGCTAGGCTTAAGTTCTTTTGATAGAAATATATTCGAATTTATAAAGTTGAACCGAGTGCACGAATTTCTCGTAGTTGCTATATTTAAATTTTACAGCCACCCTTTTGTCTTTCGGTTTTTCGCGCCGAGATAAACTAATCTCAGTAAACACAAGCTGACTCGGATTCCTTGGATTCCATTCCAAAGCGGGAGTCTATCGCAAATTCCTTGAGCGGAGATGCCGGATTTTGAAGAGCTTTGATTTGACGACGACATCACATGCACCAAACTTTGCGGTAGGACGGCGGAGTCATTTTCATCCAGGTAACTCTTCATTTGTGATCACAAACTCTGTGATGGCCATTCTCACGTGATAAACTCCTGCCCAAGGTTTTTAAGCTTGTCGTCTAAGGATCGTTTAGGCAAAGTTATGCAATTGGATTTATGCCGTAAGTGCCTTGGATCCGGGCACCTTGCAATGCAGGCCTCATAGTCTGCTGCATTTGGCTGGCAATTCACCAGCTCAAGGCCAACACCCCTCTCCCGAGGTTTCCACATCTAGCGACGCTGTTTTTCGTTCAGCGCCCGCCGCCGCCAATACTCTCGTCGCTAAGGATCGTTTTGGTGATGTGGTGTTGCTAGCCACTGCCAATATTCTGGTTAGGAACCGCTCCGGAGTTCTACTGCCCTGACGAGCGCTGCTCGATTCTGGCTCGCAGGTGCATCTAGTCACTTGAACGGTCACTTGACGGACCAGTTGCAGCTACGTAAAATAAGTTCTCCGGCAGGGTTCTCTACAGCTGGGTTTTTCGCAATTCAGCTTGCAATCCCAAAGCTCTGACTACTCGGCACAATTAACTGCGATCATAGCATCCAACATCACTGACTTTCAGCCACATTTTGACATTGGACGTCAGCTCTTGGAGGCGCTATCGTTGCCTCGCTCTCTCGCGGTATCTCTATTATTCTAATTCGGTCGTCAACCCTACGCAGTCACATACATATGTCATATGTTCTATATATAAACCAAATCATTTAAATAAATTGTAATCATACATAGAAATCTAAAGGTCCTGGTTTTTTATTACAGCCTAGATTTGGAACATTAAATAAAGCTCCCGAAAATGCTCGGTAACTGAACACAGGTTAAGTAACACAACTAAATGAAAACACTATGAGGATATAAATAGAGGTAGGCAAATTATTCACTATAAATCAAAATACAAAAAGAAACAGAAAAATAACAAGAGTAAATACTATACCGGAGCTAGTGATCTCGGCGTCTTGCCATATTGTGGAAGAACTCCTGCGGATGTTTTTCCGATTTGGGCCTTTCATGGCTGCGCAGAATCTGCCCTACAGTTCTCTTTTCGGCGTGAGATTATCTGTTTTGGACAAGTTTCTAGCCCTCCAGGTTCGCTACCCTCTCCCGCACCGGTAGGAGGCATCAAGGCACTTGCTAAAAGTACGCTAAGGAATAATCGTGGGCTGCTATCCTCACATAAGTAAGGTTGAAAAGCTGCAGAGGTTGCGGTCTTGTCTTCGGGACTCAGCCTTAGGGTTCGTTCCTTCGAAATCTCCAATAAGAATTATGTCATACATCATTGTCCTTGTGCTCCTTCAAGGATTGGACTCAGCTACCCAGGCCAAGTGGGAGGAAGGTGGAATTTTGACCTTCTTCCCACTTGGCCTAATCGACTACTTGGGAGTCGATGGCTGAATTTTTGGAGCAGCGATTTTAGAGTACTGCAGGCTATGGATGCGGCCATGGATACCTACGCGCCGGATAAGCTAAAGCTAAATGGAAAGCTAAATCACATATTTCACAGTGTAATCTATTTATACACATAATCTATTTATCTATTTATTTATACGCAGGTCCAAGTAAAAGCTTAAGAATGGAGCATGTAACAATGTCTTCGGACTTTGGGTTCTAAGCCTGAACTCTGGGAAGACTTGGATTTTTAGGGTTTCTGGTTTGATTGCGATTTTGGGATCCATGTATTCAGGTGTCTAGTCGTTATTTGAATTAAATATTATCTTTTTCGTGATGATTGCAATTAATATGGCTATTTTTGGACAGGTGAGAAGACCTTATTCATTGTCTGTTAAATTGAGTTCTATCTAAGCTATTGAACTTCATATTTCTCCATTTTTCCACTTGCCTGCTCGTCCCAAAGGAAAATCAATAAAAAATTCATTAAATTTGATTTCGAAGGTAAATAATTTTAGAGCACCGTATACATAATTTGTGCCGAGCAAGATAAAAAGCTTTTTCCCCAATCGCTGACCCAAACGGATTGTCTGCCCCAAACATGTAAACTTATATAAGTCCTTTTTATGCCAGTAGCCCGTTTCCATGCCAACCGAAAAAAGCATTAGAGTAACCTTAGGATTTATGTTACTAATATTTTTTGTGTCTTAGAAGGCCGTTCCATTTAAAAAGTCTGTAGACCGCTTTGAAAATATTTCCCGAACTCAGTCTGCCTCTGACCGACAACGTGTGAACATATATTTTTATTTCAAACAAAAAAAACATTTTTATTTTCTTATTCAATTTTTTATATTATTTATTTTACTTTATTTAATTCATCAAGATGAGCAATCACATCCAGATATTTCGTTTAGTTCTTCCGAAATATTTTGTATTTTTATTGGCTCTGAATTGGGTAATCTAATGGGCTCCGAGGTTTCCTCGCTCTTGTCATAATCTGAGCAGTTACGACTCTGACATCCTTTCCTCATTTTTTTTTTATTTATTTTTTGTATTAAGGCTTAGTTTTACAAACCAATCGTTAATCCACTCTAGGATTCAAAATTGCTTATCAAAAAAACACAAAAAAGGCGGGGAATATATTTTGGGTACTCCTAAAATAAATCATATTATTTTCTTAAATTTATTTCCTTTACTTATTTTAATGTTAAATCGCTGAACATCCAATTATTCCCCTTGAGATCTTCAGAGATATTTTTTTTTACAATAACTACCTGCCATGTCTTTCGCTTTTCAGCAGATACGATTCTGTCATCACATTTTGATTATCTGATTTATATATTATCTAGCAATCGCCCTACCTCTGCCTTGTTTTCTTCTTTTTTATTTTTCCAAAGCAATAAAAACTTTTATTATTTTATTTAGTTTCCTTATTATACCCTTGCAGAGGGTATTATAATTTTGGTCAAAAGTTGTACCTTATACCTTACCTTACCTTATTTATTTCTTATAGTTTTATACCTTACCTTATTTAAACATATATACTATACTCATTATACTAACTCGAATTTATTCCCGCGATTCGAGCCGTACGTTATGCGGCAGGCGACCCTCGGTCGGTTGGGCGGGAGGTGGGGTGTACGTATGCAGTGGGAACCGCGCGAAAAAAAAAAAAAAAATAAAGTATATATATTCTTGATCAGGATCACCTCCTGAGTCGATATGAGCATGTCCGTCTGTCCGTCTGTTTCTATGCAAACTAGTCTCTCAGTTTTAAAGTTGAAACTTTGCACACACCCTTCTTTCCTTTGCAGGCAGTATATAAGTCGGAATGGCCGGGATCGGTCGACTATATCCTATAGCTGCCATATAACTGATTGATCGGAGATGCCATAACTTCGAGCTACTTATCTGGGAGAACAAAACGTGTTTCTCGCGTTTAGTCCGCGCAACATCTGGGTGCCCCATGGAAGCCATCTTGGACCCCTACTTATTGCACATTGTTATATACATCATTGGTCCGTCCGATTCTTGAGTATGGATCGTGTGTCGTGAGTCCTCAGTATGGAGTTCACCAAGATCACATTGAATCTGTATAAAAAAACTTTCGCTCTTAGTGGACCTAATTGGGATGAAAATCTTTACCTTCCCTCTTATCGTATTTTTACTAAACACTTTAGACTTTTACTAAACAACTTACCATCATTAACAAACCGTTAACCCATAATCTTATTTATGGAAATGTAGACAGCCAGCACTTACTAACAAGCGTTAATTTTAACGTTCCTAGTAGAAGGACTAGAAACTTTCGTCCTCTACTCCTCAGCCATTGTAGTTCGACATATGCCCAACACGGTCCACTCAGGGACTACATATGTTGTTATGTTCGGACTACAATGGCCTCTACCACATCTTGTCACTTTGCTCCACTAACAATCTTAAATCGCTCATATTAACCGCATATTGCTGCCTCTGCCACTTCCCACTTTTGAAGTGGAGGTTCACTGTTCTCGACCACGGTGGACACTAACCCATTCATAGGTCGGGTCGAGAAGCTTCAGCGGTTGCGGTCCTGCCTCGTGAGTCTGCCTTGGAGACTGTTTGATCGTCTCACGGACAAAAATTATGACGTTACATTGGAGTTGCTAGGCAGCAGAACGAAGCACAACGAAGCAGATTGCTAGCTGCATCATAATTCAAGTGCTGTTGCAGAAAGTGGACAATGCCACGCAGTCTAAGTGGAAGGAAAGGCAAGCTGACTCGGATTCCCTGGATTCCATTCCAACGCGGGAGTCTATCGCAAAATCCTTGCGGGGCGATGCCGGATTTTGAAGAGCTTGGATTTGACGACGTCTTCATTTGTGATCACAAACTCTGTTATGGCCATTCTCACGTGATAAACTCCTGCCCAAGGTTTTTAAGCTTGTCGCCTAAGGTCAATTAGCGCCTAGGGTCGCTGTTTTTCGTTCAGCGCCCGCCGCCGTCAATTCTCTCGTCGCTAAGGATCGTTTTGGTGATGTGGTGTTGCTAGCTACTGCCAATATTCTGGTTAGGAACTCGATTCTGGCTCGCAGGTGCATCTAGTCACTTGAACGCTGACGGACCAGTTGCAGCTACGGAAGATAAGTTCTCCGGTGACTGTATCCGGTATAGGTTACGCAGGGTTCTCTACAGCTGGGTTTTCTGCGCAAGTCAGCTTGCAATCCCAAAGCTTTGACTACTCGGCACAATTATCTGCGATCATAGTCTCCAACATCACTGACTTTTCTAGCATTCCCGCCAATGTAAACCTAGCGGATCTTCATTTTCACCATCCTTACCCAGTTGATTTGCTAATTGAAGCTGGATTATTTTACGAGCTGCTTTGTGTGGGGCAAATTCATCTGCCTCCTGGTTTGCTTTCAATCCAAAAAACTCGGCTCGGTTGGATTGTTTGGGGAGGCGGACGCCCTGACGATGGTAAGGTCCTCATGACAGCTGAGCATTTAGAGTTGCTAGTCCGTATTATTCAGTTTTACCCAGCGGCGTACGGAGCTATAAGGCGGGCAGTCAACAACTTGTGCCTGCTGCCCCTTCATGATGCTGTTGAAAGCTCATCTTCCAATGGGGGGGGTATGTCGGGTAAAGCAGCCGCCCGAAAGTTTGGCCGGCAATAATTTATTAAATTTGTTTATCTTTTTTTTATCTTTGTCTCTATTCACGTCTCCCGCTCTCGTGCATTCGATCGGCCACCTGCATCTGCCGTCAGGCGCTATCGTTGGCTGGCTCTCTCGCGGTATCTCTATTATTCTAATTCGGTCGTCAACCAACATACATATGTCATTTGTGCCGAGCAAGATAAAAAGCTTTTTCCCCAATCGCTGACCCAAACGGATTGTCTGGCCCAAAAATGCAAACTTATACAAGTCTTTTTTATAGCAGTAGCCCGTTTTCATGCCAACCGAAAAAAGCATCAGAGTAACCTTAGGATTTTTTCAGAGCTCAGTCTGCCTCTGGCCGACAATGTGTGAACAGATATTTTTTGGTCGATTTTGGTAATTTTGGTCAAAAGTGTGCAACGCAGTGAAGGAGACATCTCCGGCCCTATAAAGTATATATATTCTTGATCATGATCACCTCCTGAGTCGATATGAGCATGTCCGTCTGTCCGTCTGTTTCTATGCAAACTAGTCTCTCAGTTTTAAAGTTGAAACTTTGCACACACCCTTCTTTCCTTTGCAGGCAGTATATAAGTCGGAATGGCCGGGATCGGTCGACTATATCCTATAGCTGCCATATAACTGATTGATCGGAGATGCCATAACTTCGTCGTTTTTCATGTTAGAAGGATGGGACTTTCTGGCTTCTAATTTGGGCAAACGTATACGATCTGCAAAATTTCATAAGGATCGGCCGTCTATAACCTATAGCTGTCATATAACTGATTAATCGGAAATGCCATAGCTTGGTTGTTTTTCAAGATAGAAGGATGGGATTTTCAATGGATGCCTCTTTGGTCAAAATAATTCGATATGCCAAATAATATAAGATGCGGACTGCGACTGTAACTGCAAGGGTATATAAACTTCGGCTCCGCCCGAAGTTAGCTTTCCTTCCTTGTTTTTTTCTTTATTTCTATTTTTTCTCCAAGTTGTTCCTTAACTGATCGCCAAAATAATGAAGGTTGGGACCCTCCTCATTTTACTCACTTTATGGGCCCCCTTTTAATGACTCATCACGTGGTCAACTCCCCCTTTAACTTTAATCCAATAAAACAGAGCCTAGACAAAATAAAAGGGTGAGTATGGCGGTTTAAGGTGGAGTAAGCCATAAAGGAGTCACGGGTGGTAATACCCTCCATATAACGTCACTTATTAAATTAAAATTAAAATATATATTCAAAATAGGTTATAACCATAATGTGTGATTTTTACCCGCAGGTTCTGTGGGAAAACAAAAATCCTGAACGCACTTCTTGGCAGCCGAGTCCGGCCCTAGTCCGGCCCGTTGCAAGATGGTGTTTTGGGATGGGAAGTGGGTAAGTGCAGTAGTAGGTGCTACTTTTTAGAGGCGGCAACCCAAGCGCATACGATGCGATTACTCGCTAGATGTCCGGGGCTATTTATTTGACAGGAGGAACCCTGAGGAGGGTCCTGCTATGGGATCTTCGGCTTATTACAAGACAAAATCCTTGCCTTCATAGTTATTGCCAATGCAACAACAAAAAGGTAGGCCTAGGCTCAAGGATTTTGTAGACTTGGGTTAACAACCAGACTTTTTCGGAGCTTTTAAATTTATTTTTGACTTTTGTGCTCTTGAACTATCAACAATTTGCATTACACAATTTTTATTATCGACAGAATTACATTCGACAGATAAAGGTAAGCTATATGAATTTACTACCCGAACAATCGTGGGCTGCAATCCTCACACAAGTAAGGTGGAAAAGCTGCAGAGGTTGCTATCTTGTCTAAGCGACTCAGCCTTAGAAGCAGTTCGTTCCTTGGAAATCTCCGAAGAGAATTATGTCATACATCTGTAACGAACTTTTTTTGCTAATGTTTTGTTCGCAACAAATGCCGCGACTAGCTCACAGAGTTTTGGGGTACGTTCCACCGAATTTATAGATTCACGTGATTGCCCGAGCTCAGATATAACACAGTATGCTTCGTTTAAAACAAATCCTCTTTATTATGCTAAGTTTACAAAAAGGGTGAATCTTACCGGCCGCTTGGCTCAGCCGACCGACCGCGCGTCCTCCCGTCGATCCCCGATCCCCGCTCCGGGTTGGTGCCAATACACACGGCCTCCCAAAGCTTGCGCCCGGCAGGTCGTATGGTCTTGGTGCCTGGCGCCGAAACGGCTCACGGTTCCCTTCGTTTGGACTCACGAGCTCTGGGTTGCGGGGCCTATGTTTTTTGCTGTTGTCTTCTTCTGCCGCTGCTCCCTCGTCGTCGCTGCTGCTCCCTCGTCGTCGCGGCTACTCCCTCGTCGTCACTGCTGCTCCCTCGTCGTCGCTGCTTCTGTTGCTGCTCATCCGTTGCGGGTGCCGTGGACCTTTGGTATCTTTGGCTCACCGTGGATGCCCTTTCGCCGTGGCCGGCACCTAATCAGTGTTAACAGACCGATCGGCTCACCTCCCAGGCATACGCCAGGCAGGATATGCTTTTCCCTGCTTAGCGGCCGGATCAGGGCACGAAGGGCCTACCTACCCCGCAGGACACCCCTTTGTTGCGTTCGTCAGTCGCCTCCAAACACCTGCGTGCATACGCCCCGCAGGATCTATGGCAGGCCAGAGGTTTTGCCGTCGCGTCTCCGTTAACTCCAGGTTTTACGCTGTGCATTGGCCCCAGCGCCTGGATCAGGATTCTAATGACTCTCCCGGGGTGTCCCTGCTTGGTTTGAATGTTGGGCCTGAGTTCCCGAGCTGGCTATCCCTTTCTTCACAGGATCACACCTGGACTTATTGATCAGGAACCGACAAGGCGTACGGCAGGCCAATCCGTCGCTATCGCCAGGATACCTGTCGTGTCCGGGAAAAACCTATCCCGACTCGATTTACCCTTGGGCTTCGGTTCCGCCGCGGATCCTTGATCCTGTTCCCACTTGCTCCTGACTTCTATTGCTTGATTGACTCGCGTGCCGCCGCTGGACATACCCACAGGGGGTCCTTTGGCGACTGACTCGCAGATCCTTCACACTCGCTCTAAATACTCCACTTGAGACTGTCGGACTTACCCACGGGGGGCCTATACTCCTAATTCCTCCAAGGAAACTTTCCCGCTTGAATGTCAGACTTACCCACGGGGGTCTTCCATTCAACTCTTCCAGCTTCCCTAGAAGACTCGGTCCCGATTTGCTCCTTATATAGTGCCAGAGGCACCCGTTAATCCTTGCAAATCTACTTCCTGCCGTTAATCTTCCGCTCATTTACTTTATCCGTTAGCTTTGTCCGCGGCCGCATCATTCCCCGCCTTCCCCGCTCTCTCCTATCATCTTCGAGCGTGGCCGCGGAGGCCGACCGGGACCGTTACGTTCCACGGTGATTCCTCCTCCTCCTTCTTTCGTGGCCGACGCCGTGCTGGTTCCTCTTGCCCTTGCGTGCTGGAGTTTTTCCTTCCGATGTATATTTTATCCTTCATCCTTTTTTCTAGTATCTTTTAAATTTTGTTTTTTTTTTTGTCATGCATTTTTTATATTTATTTCCCATGCATATTTTTCATATTTTCATTTTTCTAATATATATATTTTTTTGTATATTTTTTTTTTATTATACCCTTGCAGAGGGTATTATAATTTTGGTCAAAAGTGTGCAACGCAGTGAAGGAGACATCTCCGACCCTTTTAGGAGTTTTATTCTGAAATTTATACCCCCATCCATCTTAAGTTTTTTTTCCGACTCCGACCCGAAAACTCTCCTGCCCCACCTGCCAGACCCCGCTCCACCTTCTTCTTTCTCCTCCTCCTGGCCTCTTCCTCCACTTTCTGTCGCAGCTCTGGCGGCCAGTTGTGCTCGGGCACCGCTCCTCCGTCTCCTGCCGATTCCGCTCTTTTGAGCACCGGCCTAGGAGGCCTCTACTCCGGGCAGGAAACTTGCCTCTCCAACCTCTTCGGAGTATTGCGGCACGCCCTGCAGCTGCCTCCGCCTTCCATTGACGGACCGCTTCTTTGGCCATCTCCTCGGCCAACCTTCCTCTGGCTCTTGTTAGCGCCAGAGTTGCGTCCTTCTCCCTTCTCTCCTGGCCCCCTGGGCTATCACCCGGAGGACCCTCCTTGTGGCCTGGAGCCGCCCGACGTCCCATCCTGGCAAGTCCAGTATCTAGAGGTCGCTTTCGCCGGAGGAGACTACTGGCGAAGCGTGCGATGACGTCGTGTCCATTGTTTGTAACAAACTGTTTTTGCTATATTTTGTTCGCAACAAATGCCGCGACTAGCTCACAGAGGTTGAGGGTACGTTCCACCGAATTTATAGATTTGACGTGATTGCCCGAGTCCAGAAATAACACGGAATGCTTCGTTTCAATCAAATCCCCTTAATTGTCTTTACTTTACAAAAACAAGAAAATCTCACCGGCTGTTTGGCTCAGCCGACCGACCGCTCGCCCTCCCGTCGATCCCTGATCCCCGCTCCGGATTGGTGCCAATAAAGCTTGCGCCCGGCAGGTCGTGTGGTCTTGGTGCCTGGCACCGAAACGGCTCACGGTTCCCTTCGTTCGGACTCACGGACTCTGGTTGCGGGGCCTGTGTTGTTGCTGCAGTCTTCCGCGCTGACCTTCTGCTGCCGCTGCTCGACCGTCGCTGCTGCTCCTTCGTCGATGCTGCTGCTTTCTCGTTGTCGCCGTCGCTCCCTCGTCGTCGCCTCTGCTGTTGCTGCTCCTCCTTTATGGGTGCCGTGGACCTTCGGAATCTTTGGCTCGCTGTGATGGCCCTTTCTCTGTGGCCGGCACCTAATCCGTGTTAACAGATCGAATGTCTCACCTCCCAGGCATACGCCGGGCAGGATATGCTCCTCGCTCGCAGGATCTATAGTAGGCCAAAGGTTTGGGCGTCGCGTCTCCTTTAACTCCAGGTGATACGCTGTGCATACGCTCCAGCGCCTGGATCAGGATTCTACTGACTTTCCCGGGGTGTCCCTGCGTGGTTTTACTTGTGGGCTTGAGTTCACGAGCTGGCTATCCCTCGGGTTACAGGATCACACCTGGTTCGAACGGACAGGAGCAGGCAAGGCGTACGCCAGGCTGATCCGTCGTTGCCGCTACTACACCAGGATACCTGTTGTGTCCGGGAATAATGGGCCTCAGTATTGCCGCGGATCCTTGATCCTTTCCGCTTGCTCCTTGCTTGACTCGCGTACCGCCGCCGGACTTACCCACAGGGGGTCCTTAAGCTATTAATCGAAGATCCTTGCTCACTCGCTTTAAAGCCCGCACTTAAGACTGTCGGACTTACCCACGGGGGGTCCTTCAGCCTGTTCTCCTAACTCTTCAAGGAAGCTTTCCAACTTGAATGGGAGACTTACCCACGGGGGGTCTTTCACTCACTCTCCCAGCTTCCCTAGAAGACTCGGCCTCGATTCGCTCCAGGGGCCCTCCTTATATAGTGCCAGAGGCGCCCGTTAATCTTTGCGAATCCACTTCCTGCCGTTAATCCTCCGCTCCTTCACTTTCTCCGTTAGCTTTCTCCAATCCCGCCGTCTTTCTATTGGCGAGCTTTCTTTATTGTCCCTGCCCCGATTGCCCTGCTTGGGCCTCCGATCCGCATTATTTTTGTGCCGGCCATCGGACTTCGTCCCGATACCCCGCGATCCCCCCCTGGACATTCAAAAGCATTTCTGTGTTTTTGTGCATTTTGTAAACACAGCTGCGCGGTCGCCGGCCGCTTCGTTCCCCGCCGTCCCCGCTGTTTCCTATGACCTTCGAGCGCGGCCGCGGAGGCCCGGCCGGGACCGTTACGTTCCACGGTGACTCCTCTTTCGCCCTCTTCCGTGCGCGACGCCGTGCTGGTTCCTCTTGCCCCCGCTGCTGCCCCCGCATGCCGTCTGTGCTCGACGCATTTCTCCCTTGATACCTTTCTCTTCTTCCGTATTTCTAAACACAGCAGCGCTGGCCCATTCGACGCTGCAGTGCTGACTTGCATGTTCCCCCCTTGCTGTTGCCCCTCTTGCCACCTGTCTTGGTGTGTGGGAGATCTAATCTCCTCACAATATATATATAAACTAGAAGTACCCTGCCACGTTTCGCTGTGGCATATTGTTGTTGCACGCATAAAAAATAAGTCAAACAAAAAAGAATAATTTCTGCTTTGATGACAACTTTATAGTCATCATTTGGCATGCGCTCTAAAGCACTCTTAAACAACCTGACCAACGCATGATGTTCATGAAGCAGACACTGCAAGTCTTGAAGAATTGCTCGCTTCATTCCTGCATTGATCCCTAGGCGTCGATCAAGTTGTTCTTCCATGTTGCCCATGAAATATATTTGTAAAAATTTATTCTGTGTATCTTCGAAAGGTAGTAATGATCCAATTCGATGGTGAATCTGTCCTTGTATCTACAAAATAAAAACCAGATTCTTTAACTACATTCTATGTAAGTACAAAAATAAATACCTTAAATGTCGGATTAAAACCTCCTTCTTCGATAATGTCTGCCCCAAATGACGTCATTTGGAAACAACTATTGTATTTTCGAGTATTTGCAAGAAAGTGGCGTGATTCTTGTGTTTCGCCGCAAAGCAATGAATACAATGGCTCTTGTGGCGGAGTCAACACTGGCAATTTCACTTTACCATTAACGCAGCATAATCCAGGCGTTTCTCCGGAAAACTTTAATGCACCACAATACTCGCAAACAACGTCCATTTGCAATGCAAACGCTAGGATGCAAGCTGTAATCATTGCTGCAATCGTATCGAAACGCAGCTCGATTCAAATCAGCTAAATATCTGCGTCGCAAATTGAAATCTATTTGAGAAGCACGAAGTCGAGCCATACTATTGCGGCGCTGTTCACGTGCAATTTCTCGTTCTTCTTCAGTCCTTTCATATGCAATATTTTGTATTCTTCTTGCATTACGGCTTTGTCGGGAAAGATTCGACCGTCTTGGTCGCGGCATTATTAATTAAACTTCACTTCACTTCAATCCACTTGTTAATTATTTATTTAATAGAAATAGTTTTAATATTGATTTCAGCGCAACACAATCTTTTTGGTTCGTTGTTAAATTTGAGAGCCTGACTATGAATTTGACTTCGTTTGTAACTGACATTTTGACATTTGACATTTTCTTCTTAGCTGTCTGCCTAAATAAAAAAGTATGGGCCAGGGAGGAACGCTGTCGAACGGGACAAAAAGTATCCTATGTCCTTCTCCTGGCTCTAAGCTACCTCCCTACCAATTTTCACTCAAATCTGTTCTTCCGTTCTTGATTTATAAGTGGTGTAACATAAAACACGATGTTCTTTTATATATAGATATAGATGTAATAATTATAGTTTAGCATATAATCATTTTCTCATCGCTGTTGTTAGTCGCAAGCCGACTCTTCCCGGCCGCTCGGCTTTAATTTATTTTTGTCATTAAGTTAACGAGCTTTCGCCCGTCCTATGCTAAAAGGCGGGCCCACTTGTACTCTCTATCTCAGTGCATACGCATTCTAAATTGGAACTTTCTAGCACTCCATTTCATATGCAAACAAAATAAACATTTTATAACGTTGTGAAACAAATAATTTTTTGTTATTTTGGAAAAAAGGAAAAAGTCATTGAAAAGCCTCAAGGACCAAACACCCTGATTTCAGCAAAAATTTTTTCATAATAACGGATGGAAGTAAGCAAGCGTGTGGAGCGGTTTTAGCTCAAAACAAAAATGAACTCCAACTTCCAATTGATTATGCATCAAGATCGTTTACTAAGGGTGAAAGTAATATAAGTGCAACAGAACAAGAATTGACAGCAATTCATTGGGCAATAACTTTGTCGGGTCAAGCAGCCGCCGGAAAGAAGTTTGGCCGGCAATAATTTATTGAGTTCGTGACGTCACTTTCTTTTATACTTATGTTCGCGTCGCCCGCTCTCGTGCATTCGATCGGCCACCTGCATCTGCCGTCATGCACTAGCGTTTGTCTCGCTCTCTCTCGGGCTCTCTCGGGCTCTCTCGATCGCTCCGCAGCATCTTGATGCTTGCGTTGAGCCGCGCTCCCGCATTTGTATTCTTATTCGGTCTTTACCACCACGCAGTTGCATCTATGCATATATCACTTTGTATAAAGCTTTACTGTCAGCTTTACTGTAGACACTTTACTGTCAAGACTGATCATAGACCTTTAATTTACCTGTTTTCAATGATTAATCCAAGCTCTAAGCTAACGCGCATGCGACTTGAGCTGAAAGAATATAATTTCACTGTGGAATATCTGAAGGGAAAAGACAACTATGTAGCTGATGCGTTATCAAGAATAACCATCAAAGACCTACAAAATATAACTAGAAATATCAATAAAGTCACTACAAGATATCAGAATAGACAGAAAATCCGCGCGAAAAATAAAGAAAAAGAATTGCCTACGCAATCTTTAGATTCAGCTTCTAGGCCCAACGTATATGAAGTCATAAACAATGACGAAGTACGTAAAGTAGTGACATTGCATGTAAAAGATATGTTATGTTTATTTAAACATGGCAGAAAAATTACTGCAAGATTCGATGTTTGCGATTTATGTACCAATGAAATTTTAGACTTAGGTAAATTTTTTACTGTCGCTAAAGCAATATTTGAATCTTTTATTCTGAAGTACGGTCCAATGAAGACGTTCTTTAGGGACATGGGAACAGAATACAAGTGATTCACTAACAGAATATAGTGATATCCGGTAATTTTACCGAATATGTCACTGATGACGAGCTCCGTGAAATGTTCAACCCTTTCGGCGAAATTGTAGATATATTTTCAAATGTGGACAAAAAACTTAAAATTCTTTAAGGTTGACTACCATATAATCGTCGAGAAAGCCCAACGCCCTCTTGACGGTTCAATGAGGAAGGGACAGCAATTGTGTGTCCGTTTCGCTCCCAACGCTACTTATTTCGCTTCTCAATCTTTGAGTTATAAAGAAGTCTTCTCCGCCACGGGAACCACTGCCACCTCCGTCCCGTTCTTCCATAGTGTCATTGGGGCCACCAGGGCCACCTGAACTTTGGCCACGGTTTCTGTTTTCCCACTGCTGCTGTTGAATATGTGGTTTCCACCACCACCTATAATAATAGAATAGAAGAAAATATTGTTTAACCACCTATAATAATTTCAATAAAATTATTTCGAGTTTTTCCTTAAATCCAAAATTAAAACATGGTATGATCTACTGATTTCAATAAGAAAATAAAAATCTTCCATGGGAAAATGTTTGGAAAAAAATCGTAGAAGACCAAAAATTAATGTAGAAAATCTGAGATTTCAACTTTGGATGAGTATTCCAAAGATATGGTAACTGCTACCAGTTTTTAATATTAGTTGGTACACATACATTTCAAAAATGATATGTACTGGAAACAATGATGGTCATCGCCATTACACGGCCTACATAATTCAATATATAATAAAATTTGATCAATTTCTTTCCTTAAGTGTACTGCGGAAACTGTGGGTGATAGAACCTATGTTTGTTCTGGACTTTGGTTCAGGGGTTCAGGGCTTTGGTTCAGGGCTTAAAGGTTATGGAGCAGGTGAAATTATGCGTGGAGATTTTTTGCTGTTGGCTTGTGTAATTTATATTCGAAATCTGAGCAGCAGCGGCGGGTTAATCAGCAGTTTTGTTTTTTATTAATTTGTCCCCCGTTCGTATGCGCTGCATTGGTATTTGTAGCGCTTGCGCTTTGGGGAGCTTTTTTTAGAGCTGCTGCTAGCTCATCTTGCATTTTTGTGCGTTCCCCCGCCTTGCCTCTTGCCAGCGAAATGATAAACAAATGCATTGTTCTGAGTCTCTATTGCTAAGCTCTGATTTACTTGTATTTTTCGCACTGATTTGAGCGGCTGCGAGTTTGGTTAGATTGAATCCTCGAATAAAAGCATTAACATTTAATTGAAATTGAATTGTGGAATCGTCATACCTTGCAAATAACTGTTAACCGATTCGAGCGGTCTCAAAATAAGTGTTTGTCACTGAGACTTTGAGCAAAAAGTCTGAGAGCAACCGGTTGAGTTGCTCGTATACAAATTTTGCTCGCGCTCAGTCAAAGCACACTTTTTTCTGTTTTCGTTTGGTCTGCTCATTCTAGGATTCTAGGTGAAGTTTAATGGGCTCAACTTGTCAATTTGCTTTGTAAATCTCTCGTGTAAACCGTGATTCATCAAATTTATTGAAAATGGGAGAGAACTTAATAAAAAAGTGCATCAATTTTTTATATTTAACAAAATGGACAGCAAAGTTGTCCAAAGTTTAGTTGTTAAGCTTAACTCAAAATAAATGAATTTAAAAGGAAAATATTCATTTTTTAATTAAAATAATCAATATATTAGTTTGAAATTGGAAAATTCACGTTTAAAATTTTAATAAGTTTTTTCGTCAAATTTCATGTACCATGTGCCACTGTGCAGCAAAACGAAAACAAATTATTGAAAAGACTTTTTGCGCTGACTTTTTCAGTCAATCGGTCTTTTACTGAGTCTCTCTGTGCGAGTGTCACACAAATCTCTCATTGAGCGATGTTCGGTAGATGAGAGTTTCATGATTTGCTCATTGTAATTCGTTCAACAGAAAACCGAAACAAAACAAAACAAAGCCTACTGCTCAGAGAGGAACCGAAACGGCATGCTTTGTTTCGGTTGCTCTAGCAAACAGAGCGTAAGCAAAAAAACGGTTAACAGTTATTTGCAAGCTATGGGAATCGTTTATTTATTTGGCCGCTATTAAAAATATTATTAGCTCAACAAAAATCAAAAGCCATATCATTGCCGGGACCGCGGAGCCGGCGGAGCCGAAGTTGATATACCCTTGCATTTCGATAGCAGCTAATATTATTATATATATATCTGATTGTATATAGTTGATCCTTATGAAAGTTTCACCATCAAATCACTTTTCTACAAAAAATGTTGGAAACACCTTGACGTCCTTTTTCCGCCACGCCGCACAGGCGGCCGAATGGCGAGGTTCGCTCCGCTTTTGAGACTCACTACGTTTCAAAGATTCACTCTGCTTCTTCTGGCTGAGCGCCACAATTCTCTGCTTCCTCTGCGCGCGCGGCTCAAATCACGCCTCGCTGCCATCTAACTTGTACGCCAAGACCCTTGACCTAATGAATCAAAAACAACTACGTCAGGCTCACACGACCATGACCTAACATCATGACTTACCTCGCTTCTGCGATCCGCGGCCTGCCTCAACTTAAATCCGCGTAGGCCGGCAAACGGCCGCTTGTGGCCTTTTGATTGATGCCGGTCCCACGTCAGCTTCTTAAACGCGATGATCCCTCAGAAGGTAAACCTTCGCTCTAGCACTTTTTTGAACTTCTCGATATCTGTGGTTAAAACGCTAAAGAAAGCTGCTCCCACGCGGTTTTTCTAACCTACGCTTTAAGTTTGTTGCCAGATCGTCAGAACCCCCTGTGGAATAGCTAATTATGGTCGTACTATGCGATCGGGCTGCCACGTAGGCCACTTTCCCACCGCCTCGGGTTGTCACCCCAGCCGAACTATCGCCGACGTTACAACGTTATTATAATTATATAAAAAATATTAATTATAATTATAATATAATTATTTTCATATTTTTTTTAGTCATTTGATAGCGTTTCAAATAAATTTATCCAAAGGGTGGTTTCAAATTGTTTGCGCATGTCCACAGCTCCGTTCTCACGCGTTTCCTACTCCGTCTTCTTACGTCTTCTGCAAAATCTAAAAAATTTTAATTTAATCAAATTTATCAATCAATTTAGTCTGTTTAAGTTGCATTCATTAAAATTTAAAAGAAAAAAAAGGAAATTTTACAATAATTAAATATGTAATACATATTATACATATAATATACATGTACGTGTACATGTAATACATATTGTGTAATACACAATGTGTATTTACACTAGTATATATTTTTAACATAGTCACTTCAAATTTATAAAAACTAAATTTTTTTTTCAGTTCAATTAATAGTTCAAAAATATTTGGTATTATTATTTTAGAAAGTATTTTGAAATAAAAAGTACAGTGCTAACAGAGAAAACTCTGTAGATTTGAAACTGAGCGAGTGCAGACGGAGATTCTACATTTTGATTTTTTCCTTACTAATGAAGAGTATATATACTTTATAGGGTATGTGTGATTTTGCTACATTAACATCTGGACAAAATGACCAGGGTAAAGGTGTAGAAATTATAAAGCTAATCCTATATTTTATAGTTATATACTAACCTTGTTGCAGGAGCTCTGTTTCCATTTCAATCTCTAACTTCTCCTCTTCCATTTTAAGCACGCGATTAAGATCACCCAGCTTACTCTTTTTGTTATCATGTAACTGCTTCCACCGCGATCCGTACTTAAGCTCTACCGAGTTGATATCTGCAAATCTGAGACCAATGCTACGTTCATTGCTGAACTCTGGCATCTCCTTGTTCAACGCCTTCTCCTTAAACCCTGCATTATCGTCATTAACCTCCATCGGTTCTACCAGGTTGGGTCGAAGTGACCTAGTCAAAAAGAAACATTTCTCGTTGCACAAACGAAGACAAGCACTAGCCGATGACTTATTAGCAAAACCCAACAATGCGGTCACCAAGATGCTTTTCGCGGTCATCGACTGTGATGCTAGCCCGCTCGATAGGCTCAAAAATCTCGAACTGACATCTCCCGTAAGATTACCGGAGATGTCACTGTCATCTCCTGTAAGATTAAAGGTAGGAGTCTTCTAAGGTTGACTACCATATAAACGTCGAGAAAGTCCAACGCCCTCTTGACGGTTCAATGAGGAAGGGACAGCAATTGTGTGCCTGTTTCGCTCCCAACGCTACTTATTTTGCGAGTAAGAATTGGTCCAAGATAGGTCCAGCAATGCTTCTCAATCTTTGAGTTATAAAGAAGTCTTATCCGCCACGGGAACGACTGCCACCTCCGTACCGTTCTTCCATGGTGTCATTGGGGCCCTGCTCATTGAGGAAGGGACGGTAATTGTGTCTCTGTTTCGCTCCCAACGCTACTATTTTGCGAGTAAGAAACCTTACTCCATTGGTAGTGTCCAACGAACTGCTTTACAAGTCATTCGAGATTTTTGAGCCTATCGAGCGGGCTAGCATCACAGACGATGACCGCGGAAAGCATCTCGGTGACCGCATTGTTGGGTTTTGCTAATAAGTCATCGGCTAGTGCTTGTCTTCGTTTGTGCAACGAGAAATATTTCTTTTTGACTAGGTCACTTCGACCCAACCTGGTAGAACCGATGGAGGTTAATGGCGATAATGACGGGTTTAAGGAGAAGGCGTTGAACAAGGAGATGCCAGAGTTCAGCAATGAACGTAGCATTGGTTTCAGATTTGGAGATATCAACTCGATAGATCATAAGTAAGGATCGCGATGGAAGCAGTTACATGATATCTACAAGAGTAAGCTGGGTGATATTAATCGCGTGCTTAAAATGGAAGAGGAGAAGTTAGAGACTACCGGTACGAGTCAACCGATAATTAAGGTTGACTACCATATAAACGCCGAGAAAGCCCAACGCCCTCTTGACGGTTCAATGAGAAAGGACAGCAATGGTGTGTCTGTTTTGCTCTAAACGCATCTTATGTGCGAGTAAGAATTGGTCCAAGGTAGGTCCAGTGCTTCTCAACATTTGAGTTATAAAGAAGTCTTCTCCGCCACGGGAACCACTGCCACCTCCGTCCCGTTCTTCCACAGTGTCATTGGGGCCACCAGGGCCACCTGAACTTTGGCTTCGGTTTCTGTTTTCACGCCGCTGCTGTTAAATATGTTGTTGGTTTCCACCACCACCTCCTCCGCCACCACCTTGGTTGGAGCCGCCGCCACCGCATCTGCCGCTATCGTTTTTACCAGCACCACCTACTCCAGGACCTTCCAAACCTTGTCCTTGACCTTGCTGCCCCTGGCCTTGGCCTTGCCCTTGGTTTTCATTTTGATTCGGTTGATTCTGATTAGCCGGGGGTGTATTGTTTTGTTTTTCGGGTCCATTTCCTGCATTCGGTTTTGATGCTTCATTAGAGGATTTCTGGTGAGTATACAATATATACTCAGTCATATATGGTCCATCAGCAATGCTGATCTTTGTGATCTTTGTGAACTATGTCTAGTGCTATTGTATGGTAAACAAGAAAGGAAACCTAACTTCGAATGGAAACAGAGTTTCCAGAGATAAAGTATATATATACTTTATAGGGTCAGAGACGCCTCCTTCATTGCGTTGCACACTTTTGACCAAAATTATAAGGGCAAGGGTATAAAAACTTTTTTAAATATGTTTACGTGTACGTTTTTATGTAGTATTTGTTATATATATTTTGTAGGATTGGAGGTGTGTCGTTTACTTCGTTGCACACATTTGATAAAATCAGAAATTACTCTTTCAGTTTCTTGCAAAATTTTAATCAATATTATAAAATCTAAAATTTAAAATTTTTTTTTACAATCGTGCAAAATATATAGTTATAGTTCCGTGCAGAACTATTATAGCTTTTGCACCAAATATTGTGCGAAATTAAACTTTGAACAACCCTGCCTTATCGCAACATATCTTTTCTTTCTAATCCATTGGTCTAATAAGACATGTACAGCAACTTTCTATTAATTAATTAGTTGATATTACTAAAATTTTGTAATGAAAACATAATTTCAAGTAATATATATATATAAAAGAAAGTCGTTTTAGTTACACCACTAATAACTCAAGAACGGCAGAACAGATTTGGCTGAAAATTGGTAGGGAGGTAGCTTAGAGCCAGGAGACGGACATAGGATACTTTTTAACCCGTTCGACAGCGTTCCCGTGTGACTTGACATGAAACGTCAGTCACTATAAAACGTGGTATAACAAAAAAGAATCAGGCTTGGAATAACAAAACGCAAATGACAGCCATGTAATTGACGTTATCATGGAAGCAGCAGAAAGGCGTGGAGTCAGGCTTGAAAATCAACAGCAATAGATTTAATTCGCTTGCAAAGACATGAACACGATAGGGCAAGGTCTGTTGAATTCCATGCACAGATAACAGTAGATCGAAATCAGCAATTTCCTGCATTTCTATATGATCCAGCTGTTGATTATAGCTCCAGTCGCCATGTCGTCATTGGCCAGATGAGCCATGTCCGCACTTGCTGCCAGGCTCTGAAGTTTAATGAAATGAAAGAAATGTGTTGTTCTGCCGGGAAAATCAAATTACGTCAACTTGGAACACCACCAGAGCCACTGCGAACTCTGCTTGCTGGAACCACTGCTGAATCGAAGCATTTCCTATTAAATATTAGGAAATATAATTCATGCTTACAAATGACATCTTTTGGTTCGTAAATTGTAACTGACGAATTCATGCCAACTTTCAAAATCATATCACAAAGCTGGCGCCCTGCTCCCGTTCCCAGTCAGTGAAATTTCTTCAAATGTACTTCAACATCAGGTATGGGAAAATAACTGCGAGCATATAAACTCATTGTTTGGGATGAATGTACCAAGGCACACAAAAAAGCGTATCTGTCGTGTTCTTCATTTCTTGATCGTCCAACCACAATACGGCATAGAGAAGCATGGCAGGGTACAGCTAGTTTGTTGATAAAAGTCACAATTACCAAGCCAATCACGTATAGAACTTAAAGGCCGTTTTGATTGAGCTACACCTAAACAAATTTTACTAAGGCGAGCATTTCATTTTAATATTTGAATATAATTATACCCTTACCCTTATAATTTTGGTCAAAAGTGTGCAACGCAGTGAAGGAGACATCTCCGACCCTATAAAGTATACACTATAATATATACATATTCTTGATCCGGATCACCTCCTGACTCGATAAAAGCATGTCCGTCTGTCCTTCTGTCTGTCCGTCCGTCTGTCTGTCGGTTTTTACGCAAACTAGTCTCTCAGTTTTTGTGCTCTCGAGTTGAAACTTTGCACATATCCATCTTTTTTTTGCAGGTAGTATATAAGTCGGAACGGACGGGATCGGTCGACTATATCCTATAGCTGCCATGGGAAGCAAAGGAAAGACTATCAGAATAAAGTCTACGGAGCTTGCAACGTAGGCCCCGACATTTTTTTTTCTTTACCTTACTCGGCTAATGCTCTTGTACAAATATGTCCTCTGGCCAGAAGTCAGGCGAACATATCGTCACAAACATCGGCACTGGCACACGTATCATGAAGGATGACATGCGCCTCGAGTAGGAGTATTTAAATTTCCTAATGACTTCCACTCTAATAACGGCCTTGGTTTTGGCTTTGATATAAGCCGAGATATCAAACTCCGAGGTATCGGGGCCTAGCCGTGACACAAATATTTGTCTAACAGGTGGTATTACCTGTAATGGTTTTGGTGCCACGGTCGGTAATACCGCGGTATCAGTCCGTTCCGGGGATCCGGGCGGCGGGTTACCATTTCTAGAGGAAGCTATGGGGGTTAATTCAAGGGTATTCCTGGGAATCACTTGGAGTGATGCCATGGAGGTAAAAGCAGACAAGTTATGCTCTTGGACATGCATCTTGGACAGCTCGGCACCCACTGCAGCAATAATGGAGGCCAACACGGCGGGATATGGCATCCGAGACAGATGCAGTAAGGGGCCAGCACAATGGAATAACCTAACTGCAAGGGTATGTCAACTTCGGCTCCGCCCGAAGTTAGCTTTCCTTTCTTGTTTTAAATTAGAAATGAACTTTTATTCAAACAAATATAAAACAAAATGAATCACTATCATTTATACCAATACACAAATTTTATTCCGTTCTATACTCAATGAGTATTACCACTAACCATACAACATATGTTGAGTCTGAATGACTCCAATATACTCCATATAAAAAATATGGAGTATACCTTTTCAGCTTTTAGTTTATTTATTTAAAAATAAAATCCAAATAAAAAAAGGGCTTAAAAAGTAAAATATTGGCTCAACTAGGACTCGAACTCATGACCTCCGTGTAAGGGACCACAACGCTCTCCACTCGGCTAACCTCGAACTTTGTTACTTGATGGCAAATTATGATGTAATTCTGCTTTGTGTTTCAGTGTCTCATGTCTTAATAAGAAGACTCACAAATGCACAATTTTACGAGTAAAAAGCGTTATATGCATATGCCCCCATTGAACATGTAATGCAAAAAATAAAACCCTGCTTTACTTAAATTACAGCCACCATCGTTTTTGGGCCAACTCATGGATTAAAAGCTATAAAAAACTAGGCAATTCAACTCCACGAATACTTTTCTAATATTTATTATTTTATATCTCACACACAAAATAAACATTCAAATTCGGCTTCGCTCGAAGTTAGCTTTCCTTTCTTGTTTTTTGATACCCTTGCAGAGGGTATTATAATTTTGGTCAAAAGTGTGCAACGCAGTGATGGAGACATCACCGACCCTATAAAGTATATATATTCTTGATCAGTATCGCCTCCTGAGTTGATATGAGCAAGTCCGTCTGTCCGTCTGCCTGTCTTTATGTTTCTACGCAAACTAGTCTCTCCGTTTTAAAGCTATCGAGTTGAAACTTTGCACACGTAATTATTTCCTTTGCAGGCAGTATATAAGTCGAAACGGCCGGGATCAGTCGACTATAACCTATAGGTGCCATATAACTGATTGATCGGAAATGCCATAACTTCGTTGTTTATCAAGTTAGAAGGATGAGAGTTTCAATGGATTCCAGTTTGGGCAAAATAATTGGATATGCCAAATTTCATAGGGATCGGCCGACTATATACGATACGCTATATATCTAATTATATAAGATGCGTGTCGCCACCTTGCGGACTGCGACTCAACTGCAAGGCTATATAAACTCCGGCTGCGCCCGAATTTAGCTTTCTTTTCTTGTTTTGTAATAATTTATTATATAGTGAACCTCTCATAAGGAGAGGCCTAATGAGAGACCTAATCTGTTAATTTGTTTAATGTGTAAAGTCCCAGTCTAACTTAAAAAACACCAAAGTTATGGCATTTCCGATCAATCAGTTACGTGTCAGCTATAGGATTTAGTTGACCGATCTCGGCCGTTCCGACTTATGTACTACCTGCAAGAAAAAGAAGGATGTGTGCAAAGTTTCAACTAGATAGCTCTAAAACTGAGAGACAAGTTTGCGTAGAAGCCGACAGACAGACGGACATGCTTATATCGATTCAGGAGGTGATTCTGATCAAGAATATATATACTTTATAGGGTCGGAGATGTCTCCTTTACTGCTTTGCACACTTTTGACCAAAATTATAACACCTTCTGCAAGGGTATAAAAACCTTTTGACGAGGTAAAATACCGGTGACGAACCTGCGTGCGAAACCAAAAATATCTGATATAAATTTTTGTGACGAAAATATGCTATATAGGTGTACAAAATTGCATATAAATTATATTCTTATTCGGCACGTGCCTGATTTTGTTTGTTTTTTTGGCTGATTTAGTTTGTTTTTCTTGCAATTGCCGAACAAGAATATTTTTTAAATGCAATTTTGTTCACCTATATAGCACATTTTCGTCACAAAAATTTATATCAGATATTTTTGTTTTCACATTTTCGTCACAAAAATTTATATCAGATATTTTTGTTTTCGCATGCAGGTTCGTCACCGGTATTTTACATCGTCATGAGGTTTTTTTTATATTATTAATCAATAAACTTACATTTGGATTATTTTGATTCGGTCCCTGAAAATTGTGACGATTCTAATTTCCTCCGCGGTTCCGGTTGCGATTCGCAGCAGATCCACCCTCATTAGGCAAATTCCTAATTTTTTGGGTTTTCATTGCAAATACATTTTTTTTTTTAAATCTTTTTGGAGCAAATACAGACAAACTTTCTCAAAATAGTACTTACAATGAATGAAACCTACTGACCTACTTGATTACAAGGAATTCGCAAACTCGATTGGGGAGAGAGTCATACAAGTTTTTCAGATAGTCCAATTTTATTGTTTTATACTGTGAATTAAATCCTCCTTAATAGCATTTTGCTTGCAACCATCGTACACCTACCATCCCCAGGGATGGTTAGCCAGGGGATGGTTAGCTAACCATCCCCAGATGTTTTCTATTATGTTCAAGTCTGGGGAGTATGGGGACAACTCCAGGACACCGACATTTTCCTTTTTGCAAATGTAAATAAATTGAAATAAAAACAAATTAAACGCAGTGAATTTTTTTCGAGTCCGAAAAGGCTTTATATTTATGATTTTTTATTTTATTTATTTCTAAATTAACGCAAACTTACAACTAATTTAAATTGGAATGCAAACACATAATTGTTTTTTTTTTCTGAGTTAAGCTATTTGACAACGCTTCTCTGTTATTAAATTTCTTGCGTTTGAAAAGGAAATTAAATTAACTTTTGTAGTATCCAGTTAGTAAGAGCAAGTATTCGTACGTTGCTGTTCCCTTTCGCTTTCGCCGTCGATCCCAGGGTGAATACCGACACTAAGCCCCTTCGCAACCAGGTTTTCCGTAACGATGTGGTTTACGGAAAACCTGGTTGCGAAGGGGCTTAGTGTCGGTATTCACCCTGGGATCGACGGGTCGTCTTTACCCACGGTGCGTAGAAGGTTTCGGCTTCCTACATAACACCACTCTACTCTTATAATTATTTAAGTGCACTTCATTGTTCGTCAATGATCGGGAAAATATTAGAATTGAGACCTGTTGGAAACGAACGGACACGGGTTGAGATGTTGGACGCTCCCCTGGTCTTTACCCTCCCAGCCTTGATACCTCGACGTGAATCTATTTGGTATCCCTAAAGTAATGCACTCTTCAGACTCAAACGATTTCGGAGTTTCCTGAAAACCATAAGCCCCAGACCCAGGGGCTTAACTCTTCTATTCCGTTATAATATACATTATCTTTACTGAACCAAATCAAAATACACTTCATACGCCTTAGAGCTATAGCAAAATAAGGAAACTCAAAAGAAAACTACAAATTCATCTTTTATTTTTAACAATTCAATACTTTAATTTAGCCTATCTGTCATATGTACCAATTGTCACCTCATGCACTAATATCTCATATATTTATATATGTATACATTGTATACTATACATATATATTGTATACTTGTGTATACTATGTGTATACATTGTATACTATACGTTTCCGGTGATGCAGGTTCGTTGGGCCCATCAAAGATGCAGATCTCTGTAAAAATGTTGCTTCTATCGTTGCAAGTGAAGGCAAGTGAAGGCGGTTGTCGGGTGCATGTGCAGTTACATTTAAACTAAATGAAAGTAGAAATTACCCTATATAACTATCTCTAGCAAAATCTTAATTCTAATTTTAATTGATCCAACGCATTGATACTTCTCACATCCTAGTTCGTGATTGCTTTTCTCGGGGTCTTTTGCTGAGTTTGGGTCGCTGCGGGGGGAGTGCGGAGTGGAAGAATAGGATCGGTTGATCTGCGAGATCACGTGGTTACGAGTTAATGCCACACCGGCACAAGGATGAGTGAGTCCCAAGCTTGGCTGCTGTGGTAACTGCTGCTTTAGCCTACTCTGCTTATGGCTCTGTTACGTCATCAGTTGAGGTTAGGTTGCCACGTGTACTCGACCGCTTACACTCGATCTTTTTCCAATCCTTTTTCCTCACTTCCTTCCTTTCCTACCGATTGCCTTTGTTTCTGCCAGTGGCAACTTGCCACATTGATGAGAAGCGCGAACACGCTACGCGACATGCGCAAGGCTAACCGGCCGGTGGAGATCACACCACAGGTTGCTTTCTCATTGTGTATCTATCCACAATATTTTCCTTTCAGCAATCTAAATATTCCCAACTGATGCAAGAGATGTTCCCAATACTGATGTTAGAGATGTTGGAAATTTTGTAAATTACAAAGCTGCTTTAGCACATGGTTGCTGCCTTCGTTCAATTTAGGCAGGTCAGTTTTTTTACGTCTGGTGCTCTCTCTTTCGCAAATTCAAATGAACGACCTGACAATAAGCTAACTTCGTTGCTACGCAACCGTGAAAATCTCCAAAACTTCCAATAACGGGACAATTCCTGATCTCCGTTTTCATCTATCTCTCAGCGCTCCCGCATGCGTATGCCAGAAAGAGAGCGTACCGTGTGCCAGAGCGGGACGATTATATTGCCCTTTTCGTCGCTACGCTCCGTACCCTACATTTCGGATTCGGCATTTCCGACTATCCTTGGTGAAGACTGATACAAAATAATTTCTTGGTTCTCTCTACCGCTTCGACCCCCACAACCACAGTGAATAAAGCCGTAGCTCGATCGAGGATGCATTAATTGAAAGGGGTCGGATGATGCATTTCGCCTTCTATTCGTTATGTTTTGATGTCCTTCCAAAGGTGCACTCCAAGTTATTTCTCCGTGTCGCTAACTAATTCATAATAAATCGGACTTATCTTCTTCGTAAACTTTGCTTTGACAAATACTGGTGCAAGCTTACTGCTGAACTTCTTTGCCGCATTGCTTTGCGTGAAACTACGGTCATAAACAGTGTCTCCTTCTTTCAGCTTGACCGCACGACTGCGCAAGTTATAAACTTTGGCATTTGCTTCATGACACTGACTGATCCTCTCCTTAGCCGTTTTCCTAGCTAATGCTAATAAATCCGGTGTTTTTAAAGCTACATCGTCCGTCAAAGCCTTTAACTTCCTAATTAACTCATAATCTCGTCCGTCTACCATCATGTTCTGACCAAAACAATGGAAATACGGCGAAAAGCCCGTACTTCGATGTGTACTTGCTCTCAAAGAGGCACTGAACTGATCAATGCTTGAATCCCAGTTTGTATGATCGGTATCTATATATGCCCTGATTGTTGCTAATACAGATCGATTTACACGTTCCCTTGCATTCGCTTGTGGTGAGTAGATCACGGTACATATATGTCTGACTCCAAACCGCGTCAAAAATGCTTTAAAATGTCCTGACTTGAATTGAGATTCTTTATCCATTAGGATTGACTCCGGAACACCGAATGTATAAAACACTTGTGACTCTAGATAATCGCAAATCCTTTCAGAGGTGAACTTTCGCAAAGGCTGCAAGAAATGAAACTTCGTATTATGATCCAATATGATCAATAATCCTATGTTTCCCTTCTTGGATCTCGGCATCCGCATCTCAGCATCCTTGATCGTGAGCTTGTTTACTTCTCTGGAATCTAAGCATAGATGAACCTTGGGTCCCTTTCTAACAAGAACGCAATTCCTGCTCCACGGACTCTTGAATTCTTCTATAATTCCCAATGCCAACATGTTCTCTACTTCTTTGAACAGTAAATCCTTCTTTGCTGGTGAGATCGGCCAGTGTCGTTGCTTGACGGGTTTTGCATCTCTAACATCAATGCTATGCTCCAGGACATGTGTTCTCCCTAAACCATTTTTTTCACTGAATCTAGCCTCTGTTTCTGATTGGTCGACAGTGCGTGAGTTTTAGCTACTTCACACGCTGTTTCCTCCTTATATTCCGTTAGTTCAGATACTGACTGCTTTTGTTCCATTATTTTATAAAGTAATCCAAACTCTCGCCAAAAATCTATGCCTAAATAGATCTATGCCTTGAGATCCCGGTGCGCTATCTCCGTTCTGATTCTTCCCGTGACGTTGCACTGTGCATCGTTAGCTGTTATAATCCTGCCTGAACACTTGAGCATTTTCGATTGAGTTGCTAATTCTTTGGCTGCTGTACCGCCTATGTAACTAATGGACGCACCTGAGTCCAGTAACGCTACGTATCGATTCTTCTCTATTTGCTAATAGCCTGTTACCTGAGTTTAAAAATATCGCCGAAACTAATTTCTGTCGACAAGTCTGAACTTCCCCCCAAAATCAAAATCTTCCAAATTGTTATTACTGCCGGATGGTGCCGTATCGACTGCGCATTCCGCAGCTGATAACTCTGCTTACAAATTGTTGCGCGATAAGGAAAGTTGATGAGCTGTGCACTCGGTGTAACACACGGGGCACTGACTCGCTTGCATCAAGCATTCTCGTATACATTGATTATGGAACGTGTGAACGCAACGCGTAGTTGCTTAAAGCTCCTTTGCTACTATAGGCATCGTACATATTGCACAAGCCGTCATGTCCTCGTTGGTGGCTGCTGCCAGTTTCGAATTACTGTGAGTAACTGACATTTTGCTTGTAAAAACTACAAAAAGTGTTCTTTCTTAGGGTCTGTGCTTTGGACTGATGCTTACAGTATAACTTATACTGTTGATTCATCAATCATCAAAGATCGTAAAAATCATCAAAGTTAATGTTGATTTAGCGGCTGAATTATGGCTTCTTTGATCCGATACCACTCAATCGAAGCAAATATTCCATGCTTCCACCGCTAGACTGCAAGAAATTATCCGGTATGATGGGTCGACTTGATCTGGTCGATCATTCCGATTATCTCGAAATAAGGCGCTATTCCTAGATACAGAATCCTAAATCACCACATCGATTCCACAATAAAATCTTCAACTAAATCTCATTTCCAAGTTAAGAAAATCGGTTTAGTCACTGTTGTCGCGTGGTCACCCGATCCAATGTGACTCTTAGCTTGTTCCTGAACGCTAAACTGAAATTAACTACTTAAAAAAAACCTATGAAACAATAGGGCAATACAGTGAGTCTCACAACTCACTTTCGGGGCCTACTCCAAACTAGAATCCTCGCTTCAACGTCCGCTCTGGGCGTTAAATCAAGTAATCGTAGTCATGCCTTCTTTATAAAATGTCCTCGGGCCCTGCACGTTTAGGCGCCAAATTATTATATATAGTATCCATTTAATTTAGCCTATCTGTCATATGTACCAATTGTCACCCCATTCACTAATACCTTATATATTTATCTTAATATATATAAATCTCGTGTCACAATGTTTGTCCTCAATGGACTCCTAAACCACTTAACCGATTATAATAAAATTCGCACACCATGTGCAGTTCGATCCAACTTGAGAGATAGATATGCACCGAGGAACGTAAAGCGCAACATAAATGATTGATGTGTTCGTTCCAGTCCTTTTGATCTGAACGAACGACGAAAAGCTGACTCTGTGAATAGTGAACGAAATACCGTATGATCCTAACAGATGGCGTTCGCAGCTCCGAAAAGCTGACTCGGTGAATAGTGAACGAAATACCGTTTTAAATTTTTGGTGTCATATGTTACTTAGACTGAAGTGTAAATTAAATGGAAGATAATACAGTGAATATGCCACCAAAAAAATCGAACCTCAACAACGCGAGCAGCAGAGGTTCACGTCGTAAACGTGTTGAAAGAGCTCAGCATTTACCACAACAAATCGAAACCATGAATGCAGCTCAAAGAATCAGGACTGCAGAAAGTCGTGCACAAGAATCTCAAGAACACAGAACAGAATATTACGATTATAAGAGCGGCACGAGAACCAAACATAGCTACAGTACGAATACTAGATTGACGAAGGCAATCAGCCGCTCATTAACACGTGCATCATTCGTTCGGCTTGCCTTTGAATATGCACCAGATATTAACTACTCAACGCATTCAAAAATAGCTATCGGTGGAATGGATAAAGTATGTCAATATTGTCAGGCATTGAAATTTCGGAATGAAGCAGCCGGCATGTGCTGCGCATCAGGCAAAGTTGTGCTGTCAACTCTACCCGCTCCGCCGGAGCCTTTATTATCCCTTCTTACTGGCAATTCAGATGATTCCAAATTATTTTTGCGTAAGATCCGCAAATTTAATTCTTGCTTCCAAATGACGTCATTTGGGGCAACCAAAATTTTCGATCGTGCATCCGATGGACGTAATTTTGAAACTACATTCAAAATTCTAGGCCAGGTGTACCATAAAATCATACCTTAACGCTTGCTGGTGCTGCATTGACATCGACACCGAATAACATTCGTCAGTTGTTTGCAATTATTTTAACGACATGTTATTCCTCGCAAGCACAAACTTTGTGTGAAAAATATAAAAATTGTATGACAGAAGACATCTTGCATCGAATTGGACAAACAAATCGATGCCAAAATATAGATTATACACCAGAGATGTACAATGAAGCATTGGTCTTAATCGAGGATTTATGTGCTCTTATTTCAAATTTATCACTTAATCATTATGGTATGCCATCACAAAATCGTCCAGCCACCGACTTACTCAATACCGATTGATTGCAACCTCCTCCAGAAACTACCCATCCAAAACGTGTTTTCTGCAACAGAGGCAGACCGTCTCCTAGCTGGATTTGCCCGACTGAGAGCAGATAAAAAAACAGCTTTCTCCAATCAGCTGATCCACACGCTGAGCTCTGTGGTTCCAATTGGACACATCTATGTTCAGGCCAGGTTGACGCTCCTAAAGGGAAAACGAGACTTCAGGCAAACGATGCTCCATCCGTAGTAAACTCAGCGTCTCCAAGGGCAGTCACTGCTACAGACCATTTGGACCGATGAAGATGAAGTTGACTGCCCAGCCGTGATGTGATGAGATGAACTTGGGAGCCGGAGTCAAGTAGCGCTCGACAAGGAAGAAAGGCTCCTGATCTGCCACGGACGAGAATGTGGGCGGTGGGCAAGAACACTATTTTAGCGCTGCGATCCTGTGCAACAAGAGCATTAGCAGGAGGAGCCTGAGAGGTCGCAACCCCAGATACATTGGCCGGATTAAGGCTGGGCTGACAGTCCGCAATATGAGACACTATAACCGCCTCTAGGTTCGCACAATATATGGTTAGTCGAGACTTCACACACACATTAACGGAGGATCCATCCGTAGCAAACTCATTGCCGCCGAGACCGGCGACCGCTACACAGCTTTTGGTGCGACGAAGCTGAAGTTGACTTGCCAGCCGCGATGAGATAAGGTGAACTTGTGAACCAGAGTCCAATAACACTCTGCAAGGCAGGTGGCACCTCCTCCAGAAACTACCCTGGAGCAAATCGGGACCGAGTCTTCCAGGGAAGCTGGAAGAGTTGAGTGAAAGACCCCCGTGGGTAAGTCTGTCAGTGAACCGAGAAAGTTTCCTTAAAGGAATTAGGAGTATAGGCTGAAGGACCCCCCGTGGGTAAGTCCTACAGTCTCAAGTGCGGGATTTAAAGCGAGTGCGCAAGGATCTGCGATCTGTGGCTCAAGGACACCCTGTGGGTAAGTCCGGCGGCTGTACGCGAATCATCGAAGGAGTAGAGATCAATACACCTTGTCAATTCCCAACCGTTAAGACCAGGTGTGATCCTGTAAATCGAGAGGTAGCCAGCTCGAGATCTCAAGCCCAACAGTGAATCCAAACAGGGACACCCCGGTATAGTTAATATCAGGATCAGGATTCATCCAGGCGCTGGGGCGCGACGTAAAAACCATAGGCAGCGGACACAGCATTGACACCGCACGCTTAGTCGTTTCAACCGCTGTCTTAAGTATGGCTACACGCCCAGGGTCCAGCTCCAGTATCCTGGCCAGAGGCCACTTCATTGGGGGTAGATTCTAATCTTTCACCAGGAAAGTATTAAGTACGGATTTTTGCAATTAGTGCCCAAGGGCCAGAGGGCAGGTTCTTCTCATCAAAGTGAGTCACTATAGCCGAAGTGACGGGATGGTCTCTGGGAAGAATGATCGGATGTCGTCCATTAAAATCCAGCGCAGAGTTCCGCAATCGCCCGTCAACAAAAAGTCAACCAGCATCAACCCCTAATGGTTAATGAGGGCGGAACCAATCTGCGCTATTTTAGTAAGCTTATCTCTTCCTTAAACTTGGTAAGCTGGATGACGCGCAACAGCAGATGAGTTCCTCCTTTGAAATCCTGGACAGAAATCCCTTCGTGACGGATGCGCCGGCAAAATTAGTAAATGTAGGCGAACACTCTCTGTAGGGCGGGAAACGATTTGGCAGTCTTTGACAATGCGGCGATATCCCTGGGTGGAGCCGAAGCCACTAAGGTCCTGGCACGATGGCGATGGGCCAATCATCTTTGGAACCACGAAGAAATGGAGGGCCTTGGGATCGAAGCTGGGAGTTTAATAGCTCAGTGGGAAGAGAACCTCTTCACAGTAGAACGGCTGGGTTAAAAGCAGTAGGAACATAACGCCATTTCATTTTCTTTGTGAGCAATCCTATATGGAAGAGACGCGATTAGAAAGAAACAAGTAGCATAATTAAATTGGAGGCATAATTAAATACTGAAGTCGAAAACAAATTGAAGTCTGGTCTAAGTTAGCATAGGGCGGAGCGGGGGCGAAAGAAAAGCTCAGTTCCGTGAATTCGCCCCTCTTCGCCGCTAGGCTTAAGTTATAGAATTATAACGTAGAATTATATCGACGTTATAAGAATTATAACGTCTAGCCGAGAGCATGTACTTTTTTTTCCATCGTTTTTTCCATCGAAATTTATAGTAAACAGCCACGTTTAGTTTTTTTTTTAAATTGTTGAGATAAACTAATCTCATTTTACATTTTGGCGCCCTCGGTTGGACTTTTTTATTGTAATTTGTAAATTAAAGCAACTAGTGACAGTGACATAAAGAATACATGGAAAACAATAAAAAAATAAAAAAGTTGCTCGCGACGGTAGTGCTGTGAACTTTGAAAACCATAAACAAAAAACAATTTAAAGTTCGCGTCGCGAAACAACATTAATTTATCAACTGGATTTATTCAGCGTCTTTATTGAAGAAGTCATCGTCATCCCCATGCCCTGCACTTGCATCGTGTGTACTACGAAAGTAGCCGCAGGATTAAAGGATCCAAACTCAGAACCGCAGGTATTTGTGCAAAAAATTGAAAGTAGAGAAAAGACAAACTAATATTCGTCTTGTGCTGGAATATACATGGAATATACAGCAAAAAAATATACATATACTAGCTGACCCGGACACGCGTTGCTGTGACTTCTTCACACATATGGTATTTGTAAGAAAATATAGTGATCTCCTTATTTGACTTTCTACTACTATAATCCTTTAGTACAATAAAATTATTTACGAACAAAGACGAAAATGTTGATGTTGGTGTACAAATTCACTGGACTGAGATTCGAAGGTGTAGTACGTTGAACACAATTAATCAAAATGTTCTTACACTTCGTATTAAGCAGAAATCAATAGGTAAAACAAAACAAATTTTTTCAGATTTATTATTTTCATTTAAATTTATAACAAATACAGTATATTACATTTAATTTAACACCAATCGGTGCACAATGTTTTTGGTTAACCTGTCTGTTGAGCGATCAGAGTTTTGATAGCGACCGAATTAAAGACGAGATTCAATAGTTTATATTCAATTTATTGAGCTAATTCCGCACAATAAAACAAATAGCGGCCCGTCAATAACAACTCCCAAAATACAACAAAAAGAAGAACAGCTTTGGCGCAGAAGCTCTTCCAAAGCTCCCAAAAGCGCATGCGCTAAAAAAATGACAACAAAGTGCATGCGAATCTGGGAGACAAAAGAGAAGATTAAATGCCGCTGCAGATAAAAAAATTATCAATATTCTAATTAGCCTATCTGGTGGCTGCTTAGCCCAACATCCTCCCCCTATTGAAGGGTGGGCCTTCAATAACAATTTTTGAAGGGCAGCAGACACATCTTTTTCATTAGGAAGATTTAGAACTCACAGGGCGAAAAAGGCACACCAACTTCATCCAAACCCTTGACCATGCATTGCTCCCCCCAATAGACCAATGCGGGAATCGAGTTCTCCTAACGAGTGCAGGGGGTCCGGAACGTTGATTCTTCTCCTCTTCTCCTTTTGCATAGGGCAATCCAGCCTCCCGCGATAGTCCAATGCGTTCAGAAACCCATCCAAACAGTGTATTTTGTGCAACTGGGAGGCAGTGACCTAATTGGATTTGGCCAACTGACAATAGGTTGAAGAAAAGGCTGGCTCCAATTAGCAAGTCCACACCCTGCGGTCTGTGGAAGTTGGGATCAGCCAGCGCTATGCCGTGAGGAATCTTCCATTTGGAAATATCAATTTTAAGGCTGGGCTGACAGTCCGCAATATGAGACACTATAACCGCCTCTAGGTTCGCACAATATATGGTTAGTCGAGACTTCACACACACATTAACGGAGGATCCATCCGTAGCAAACTCAGTGCCGCCGAGACCGGCGACCGCTACACAGCTTTTGGTGCGACGAAGCTGAAGTTGACTTGCCAGCCGCGATGAGATAAGGTGAACTTGTGAACCAGAGTCCAATAACACTCTGCAAGGCAGGTGGCACCTCCTCCAGAAACTACCCTGGAGCAAATCGGGACCGAGTCTTCCAGGGAAGCTGGAAGAGTTGAGTGAAAGACCTCCGTGGGTAAGTCTGACAGTGAACCGAGAAAGTTTCCTTAAAGGAATTAGGAGTATAGGCTGAAGGACCCCCCGTGGGTAAGTCCGACAGTCTCAAGTGCGGGATTTAAAGCGAGTGCGCAAGGATCTGCGATCCGTGGCTCAAGGACACCCTGTGGGTAAGTCCGGCGGCTGTACGCGAATCATCGAAGGAGTAGAGATCAATACACCTTGTCAATTCCCAACCGTTAAGACCAGGTGTGATCCTGTAAATCGAGAGGTAGCCAGCTCGAGATCTCAAGCCCAACAGTGAAACCAAACAGGGACACCCCGGTATAGTTAATATCAGGATCAGGATTCATCCAGGCGCTGGGGCGCGACGTAAAAACCATAGGCAGCGGACACAGCATTGACACCGCACGCTTAGTCGTTTCAACCGCTGTCTTAAGTATGGCTACACGCCCAGGGTCCAGCTCCAGTATCCTGGCCAGAGGCCACTTCATTGGGGGTAGATTCTAATCTTTCACCAGGAAAGTATTAAGTACGGATTTTTGCAATTAGTGCCCAAGGGCCAGAGGGCAGGTTCTTCTCATCAAAGTGAGTCACTATAGCCGAAGTGACGGGATGGTCTCTGGGAAGAATGATCGGATGACGTCCATTAAAATCCAGCGCAGAGTTCCGCAATCGCCCGTCAACATGAAGTCAACCAGCATCAACCCCTAATGGTTAATGAGGGCGGAACCAATCTGCGCTATTTTAGTAAGATTATCTCTTCCTGAAACTTGGTAAGTTTTTTCCGTCGAAATTTATAGTAAACAGCCACGTTTAGTTTTTTTTTAATTGTTGAGATAAACTAATCTCATTTTACATTTTTGGCGCTACTACTTCGGCCGACTGTCGTCGCATGCAGACGTGTTTTTTATTGTGCTCCGGGAAAAAATATTCAATAAAATTATAAAAGTGTAGTGACTGGTCTAAGAAATCTACAATAACGCGAAAAGACGCTTTTTGCGATGAAATCGCTAATGTTTATATTGATTAATTAATTAATATAAAACACAACTCTCAAAACTCAAACTAAATCAACCTCGACTGCAATGAGCTTAAACGACGTTCGCACACAACGTCAACGTGAGCAAGACGAGAGACGGCTCTCAGTACAAAGAAACAACGCGTACTTCTCTTTTAAAGCAACCGAAAACCATGCAAGCTCTGATCAATCGCGGTCAATTACCCCCAACTTGACCGAATTCTTAAACGTAGAGAGCGAGAGAGCGCGTTCCTGCTCCCCCTCGATACCATCGATGTCTCTGCAGCCAAAGAGTGCAGTAACTAGCACCTCAATTTCTTTGACAACGTCAACAGTAACAACAACAACAACCGCAACTGCATCGACAGCGCGTTTAACGACGTCATCGTGCCCGAAAACCAAAACAAAAACAATGACTATATTAAGCCGGCTGTGCAGACTGCCACGGATCGCTACATCCAAATCAAAAGGAAGCTGAGCCCCCTCAATTCCAAATGCAAAATAACCCGTAGCAATGCTAGCCTAGCAGCAAAAGAAACGCCCATTAACTCAAACCGATTTAAAATCTTGGCAGACGCCGATGAGGTTGAGGCGGGCGAATCCACTGAAGTTGAGAAAAGGAAGCCAAATCCTCCGCCTATCTATATAGGCGAAAAAAGTTCCAATGTTCTTGTCAACAAAATTATTGAGCTTATTGGTAAGGATAACTTCCACATAATACCCCTTGTAAAGGGCAACATTCAAGAAAAAAAAGTTCAAATGAAGTCTGAAGATAACTACAGAGTATTATCAAAATATCTTACCGAGAATAAAAAGAACTTTTGCACATATCAGCTAAAAAGCAGCAAGGGCCTGCAAGTCGTACTTAAGGGCATAGAGCCCGAAGTAACGCCTGCAGAGATAAAAAAGGCGCTACAGGAGAAGGGTTTTAGCGCCAAGACAGTCTTTAATATCCTTAACAGGGATAGAAAGCCGCAGCCACTCTTTAAGGTTGAGCTCGAACCAGAAACCAAGCTCCTGAAGAAATACGAAGTGCACCCAATATACAATCTTCAGTACCTGCTGCACCGCAGAATTACAGTTGAGGAACCGCACAAACGCAATGGCCCGGTACAATGTGCGAACTGCCAGGAATATGGCCATACAAGGTCATACTGTAAACTGCGCCCGGTGTGTGTAGTTTGCGGAGAGCTTCATGACTCCGCACACTGCACAGCGAGCAAAGATGACAGCAACTCGAAAAAGTGCGGCAACTGCGATGGCAACCACACTGCTAATTATAGAGGATGCCCAGTCTATAAGGAGCTGAATAGCTGCCCGCACCCAAAATGGACAGTTCACGGCGTCCAGATCAAACCCTGAAGTCTTCTTCTCGACTGCAGCCAGATCCTCACTAGGACCCATTAACTCTGACAAAAATGTGACATACGCAAGCGCCTTAAAATCAGGACCGACGACACCTGCCTCAAGAAGCTCATTTCTGCAATCAGCATATCAAGAACCGAACACGGCTCAGCAACATCAACCAACATAGCAGCCAAAAAGCAACTTTGAAGCTATGATATGCAGCCTACAACAAAGCCTGACGGAATTTATGTCGTTTATGCGCACAACTATGCAAGATTTAATGCGAAACCAAAATCTATTGATTCAAATGCTGGTTTCACAACAATTCAAATAATGGCTGGTGGAACGCTAACGGCGTTTCGCAACATAAACTTTAGTTAGCTCAATTCCTACTCGACAATCATATCGATGTAATGCTGCTTTCGGAAACATACCTTACAAACAAATACAATTTTCAACTACGAGGATATTCATTCTACGGAACAAATCATCCAGATGGTAAAGCACATGGTGGGACTGGAATTCGAATCAGAAGCCGCATAAAGCACCATTATCAAAACAAATTTGCTAAAAACTACATTCAGGCCACATCTATAAATATACAACTAAATTCTGGCAACCAACTTACACTAGCCGCCGTATACTGCCCCTCCTCGCTTCAATATAGCTGAAGATGAGTTTATGCAGTTTTTCAACACACTTGGAGACCACTTAATAGCAGCAGGAGACTACAATGCCAAGCACACACACTGGGGATCCCGTCTCGTGACTCCAAAAGGGAAGCAACTCTATAATGCAATTATCAAAGCCAAGAACAAGCTCGACTATGTTTCTTCTGGCACACCAACATACTGGCCGGCAGACCCAAGGAAACTACCAGATTTAATAGACTTTGCGATTACCAAAAACATCCCTAAAAATCTGATAAGCGCCAATTGCCTATCGGATCTCTCATCTGATCACTCGCCTGTCCTGTTTATTCTACTGCGACATCCAGGAAAATTGGAACAACCATTAAAATTGACCTCACAGAAAACCAATTGGGTTAAGTACAGAAAATATATCAGCTCACACATTGAGCTAAGTCCTCATCTCCACGATGAAGCCAACGTAGACAGCTTTGTTAATTCACTTGAGTCTGTACTCGTCTCTGCAGCTCGAGCCTCAACAGCGCAGCGATGCAGACAGAGCCAGCACGTTTGCCAATCACCTTAAAAATATCTTCCAACCAAATCCGGCCACTAGTGCCTTTACTTTGCCGACTTTACCATATGAGCCTCAGCCTCAACATGAACCAATCGAGTTTCGCCCAAACGAAATCGCTAATATCATCAAAAACCAACTAAATCCGCTCTAGCCACTTTCCAGCGAGATGGAAAAAGTCAATTATAATAATGATAGCAAAGCCGGGAAAAGACCACACAATTCCCACGTCGTATAGACCTATAAGCCTACTTTCATGCTTATCTAAACTCTTTGAGAAATGCATTCTGACTCGAATAAACACATACCTAAGGATCCAGGAAGGAATCCCGTCACATCAGTTTGGGTTTCGTGAAAAGCACGGAACAATTGAGCAGGTCAACCGGATAACAGCAGAAATTCGGAATGCATTCGAAAAACGCGAGTACTGTACCGCAATATTTCTAGATGTCTCTCAAGCATTTGATAGAGTCTGGCTAGAAGGTCTAATGTACAAGATCAAGACAACGCTCCCTTGTAATACCCACAAGCTTTTAGAGTCTTACCTTTACGACAGAAAATTTTCTGTGAGGTGCAACACTGATATATCTGACGAATTCACTGTTGGAGCTGGAGTTCCTCAAGGAAGTGTACTCGGACCAACATTATATGTTCTCTACACAGCAGACATGCCGACAAGCACACGACTAACAACATCTACGTTTGCTGATGATACAGCTATTCTAAGCCGCTCAAAATGCCCGATGCAAGCAACTGCGCAGCTAGCTCTTCATCTGGTGGATGTTGAAAAATGGCTATCAGACTGGCGAATTAAAGTAAACGAACAAAAATGCGAGCACGTTACGTTCACCTTGAATAGGCAAAACTGCCCGCCCCTTACGCTAAACAACAACCTACTCCCGCAAGCAAACGAGGTAACATATCTAGGAGTACACCTCGATAGAAGACTCACATGGCGTCGGCATAGAAGCTAAAAGAACCCACCTAAAGCTAAAAGCCAGCAGCCTTCATTGGCTTATCAACGCTCGGTCTCCCCTTTGCCTTGAATATAAAGTCCTGCTGTATAACTCGGTACTTAAACCTATATGGATGTAGTCCAGCGAGCTCAGTCGAAGATCTTGTGAACAATCACCGGGGCACCGTGGTACGTTCGCAACGAAAACATACATCGCGACTTAAACATTCTTCCAGTCAAAGATGTAACCGCAGAACAGAAGGAAAAACTTTAGCAAGCTATTGTCGCACCCTAACCACCTGGCGAGAGGTCTAACAAGGTTGAGCAACCAATCACGACTTCGTCGCAATGACCTACCCACCCAGCGACCGTCTTGAGGAACGCGCAACCAGAATTCAGTCTTAGTCTACTGTTAGTTAAATGTTAATGTTAAGATTTGAAAACTTATTGTTAGTCTCAAAATTAAGAGAAGATCCAATAAATAAAAGCAAAGTTTAAAAAAAAAAAAAAAACATTTTGGCGCCCCCGGTTGGACTTTTTTATTATAATTTGTAAATTAAAGCAACTAGTGACAGTGTCACAAAGAATACATGGAAAACAATAAAAAAATAAAAAAGTTGCTCGCGACGGTAGTGCTGTGAACTTTGAAAACTATAAACAAAAAACAATTTAAAGTTCGCGTCGCGAAACAACATTAATTTATCAACTGGATTTATTCAGCGTCTTTATTGAAGAAGTCATCGTCATCCCCATGCCCTGCACTTGCATCGTGTGTACTAGGAAAGTAGCCGCAGGATTAAAGGATCCGAACTCAGAACCGCAGGTATTTGTGCAAAAAATTGAAAGTAGAGAAAAGACAAACTAATGTTCGTCTTGTGCTGGAATATTGCACCCTTCTTTCAATTCGTGGTGCATACGTACTTTAAAATAGTAGAGCTAAAGTGAATTATAACGTTGTATTTAAATTTCAATAAAATATTGCCAATATAAAGAAACAATTGCCTGTGGCCAAAGTTAATACGCATAAATTATTTCAAAATCACTTTCGCCCCTACCCCTCGTTCTCGATATTGTAAATATTTGCTAATAAATATTTGCTAATAAAAGATAAAGTGCAGCCAAAAAATTATTTTATATTTGTGCATAAATAATTTGGTACAAACAAATAGATGCAGCGGTGAACTTATCGTTTTCGCCTCCCTACGTTATCCGCTGCTGTATGTATGCACGTATATCTATGCACTATCAATTAATTAATTAATTATTTTCGTTGGTTAAAAAATAATAATTTATTTTTTATTATAAAAAATAAAAAATTATAATACGCAGAATTACTTTAAAATAAAAATTTAAATAAAAGTAATATTTATTAAATTAATTAATTATTATTGTTTTCGTTTTTTGTACCGGAATTGAAACTAAAATTTATTTAAATTTATTATTTAAAAAAAAAAAAGCAAAAAAATATACATATACTAGCTGACCCGGACACGCGTTGCTGTGACTTCTTCACACATATGGTATTTGTAAGAAAATATAGTGATCTCCTTATTAGACTTTCTACTACTATAATCCTTTAGTACAATAAAATTATTTACGAACAAAGACGAAAATGTTGATGTTGGTATACAAATTCACTGGACTGAGATTCGAAGGGGTAGTACGTTGAACACAATTAATCAAAATGTTCTTACACTTCGTATTAAGCAGAAATCAATAGGTAAAAAATAAAATTTTTTTCAGATTTATTATTTTCATTTAAATTTATAACAAATACAGTATATAACATTTAATTTAACACCAATCGGTGCACAATGTTTTTGGTTAACCTGTCTGTTGAGCGATCAGAGTTTTGATAGCGACCGAATTAAAGACGAGATTCTATAGTTTATATTCAATTTATTGAGCTAATTCCGCACAATAAAACAAATAGCGGCCCGTCAATAACAACTCCCAAAATACAACAAAAAGAAGAAAAGCTTTGGCGCAGAAGCTCTTCCAAAGCTCCCAAAAGCGCATGCGCTACAAATGACAACAAAGTGCATGCGAATCTGGGAGACAAAAGAGAAGATTAAATGCCGCTGCAGATAAAAAATTTATCAATATTCTAATTAGCCTATCTGGTGGCTGCTTAGCCCAACATCCTCCCCCTTATTGAAGGGTGGGCCTTCAATAACAATTTTGGAAGGGCAGCAGACACATCTTTTTCATTAAGAAGATTTAGAACTCACAGGGCGAAAAAGGCACACTAACTTCTTCCAAACCCTTGACCATGCATTGCTTCCCCAATAGACCAATGCGGGAATCGAGTTCACCTAACGAGTGCAGGGGGTCCGGAACGTTGATTCTTCTCCTCTTCTCCTTTTGCATAGGACAATCCAGCCTCCCGCGATAGTCCAATGCGTTCAGAAACCACCCATCCAAACAGTGTATTTTGGGCAACTGGGAGGCAGTGACCTAATTGGATTTGGCCAACTGACAATAGGTTGAAGAAAAGGCTGGCTCCAATTAGAAAGTCCACACCCTGCGGTCTGTGAAAGTTGGGATCAGCCAGCGCTATGCCGTGAGGAATGTTCCATTTGGAAATATCAATTTTAAGGCTGGGCTGACAGTCCGCAATATGAGACACTATAACCGCCTCTAGGTTCGCACAATATATGGTTAGTCGAGACTTCACACACACATTAACGGAGGATCCATCCGTAGCAAACTCAGTGCCGCCGAGACCGGCGACCGCTACACAGCTTTTGGTGCGACGAAGCTGAAGTTGACTTGCCAGCCGCGATGAGATAAGGTGAACTTGTGAACCAGAGTCCAATAACACTCTGCAAGGCAGGTGGCACCTCCTCCAGAAACTACCCTGGAGGAAATCGGGACCGAGTCTTCCAGGGAAGCTGGAAGAGTTGAGTGAAAGACCCCCGTGGGTAAGTCTGACAGTGAACCGAGAAAGTTTCCTTAAAGGAATTAGGAGTATAGGCTGAAGGACCCCCCGTGGGTAAGTCCGACAGTCTCAAGTGCGGGATTTAAAGCGAGTGCGCAAGGATCTGCGATCCGTGGCTCAAGGACACCCTGTGGGTAAGTCCGGCGGCTGTACGCGAATCATCGAAGGAGTAGAGATCAATACACCTTGTCAATTCCCAACCGTTAAGACCAGGTGTGATCCTGTAAATCGAGAGGTAGCCAGCTCGAGATCTCAAGCCCAACAGTGAAACCAAACAGGGACACCCCGGTATAGTTAATATCAGGATCAGGATTCATCCAGGCGCTGGGGCGCGACGTAAAAACCATAGGCAGCGGACACAGCATTGACACCGCACGCTTAGTCGTTTCAACCGCTGTCTTAAGTATGGCTACACGCCCAGGGTCCAGCTCCAGTATCCTGGCCAGAGGCCACTTCATTGGGGGTAGATTCTAATCTTTCACCAGGAAAGTATTAAGTACGGATTTTTGCAATTAGTGCCCAAGGGCCAGAGGGCAGGTTCTTCTCATCAAAGTGAGTCACTATAGCCGAAGTGACGGGATGGTCTCTGGGAAGAATGATCGGATGACGTCCATTAAAATCCAGCGCAGAGTTCCGCAATCGCCCGTCAACATGAAGTCAACCAGCATCAACCCCTAATGGTTAATGAGGGCGGAACCAATCTGCGCTATTTTAGTAAGCTTATCTCTTCCTTAAACTTGGTAAGCTGGATGACGCGCAACAGCAGATGAGTTCCTCCTTTGAAATCCTGGACAGAAATCCCTTCGTGACGGATGCGCCGGCAAAATTAGTAAATGTAGGCGAACACTCTCTGTAGGGCGGGAAACGATTTGGCAGTCTTTGACAATGCGGCGATATCTCTGGGTGGAGCCGAAGCCACTAAGGTCCTGGCACGATGGCGATGGGCCAATCATCTTTGGAACCACGAAGAAATGGAGGGCCTTGGGATCGAAGCTGGGAGTTTAATAGCTCAGTGGGAAGAGAACCTCTTCACAGTAGAACGGCTGGGTTAAAAGCAGTAGGAACATAACGCCATTTCATTTTCTTTGTGAGCAATCCTATATGGAAGAGACGCGATTAGAAAGAAACAAGTAGCATAATTAAATTGGTAGCATAATTAAATACTGAAGTCGAAAACAAATTGAAGTCTGGTCTAAGTTAGCATAGGGCGGAGCGGGGGCGAAATAAAAGCTCAGTTCCGTGAATTCGCCCCCAAGAAACAATTGCCTGTGGCCAAAATTAATACGCATAAATTATTTCAAAATCACTTTCGCCCCCTACCCCTCGTTCTCGATATTGTAAATATTTGCTAATAAATTAGATAAAGTGCAGCCAAAAAATTATTTTATATTTGTGCATAAATAATTTGGTACAAACAAATAGATGCAGCGGTGAACTTATCGTTTTCGCCCCCCTACGTTATCCGCTGCTGTATGTATGCACGTATATGCATTTTTGGCGCCTTTGGTTCAACGGAACGCCAAGTGACGCGATACCCTACAATTTGGTTCGGTGTATTGTTTTCGGTATCACTGGCGAACAAATATTTAAAATCTGAGTGCCTCGACTATAGATTTATTCGACAATCAATTAATTAATTAATTATTTTCGTTGGTTAAAAATTAATAATTTATTTTTTATTATAAAAAATAAAAAATTATAATACGCAGAATTACTTTAAAATAAAAATTTAAATAAAAGTAATATTTATTAAATTAATTAATTATTATTGTTTTCGTTTTTTGTACTGGAATTGAAACTAAAATTTATTTAAATTTTTTATTTAAAAAAAAAAAGCAAAAAAATATACATATACTAGCTGACCCGGACACGCGTTGCTGTGACTTCTTCACACATATGGTATTTGTAAAAAAATATAGTGATCTCCTTATTTGACTTTCTACTACTTCTACTTATTGTAATCCTTCAGTACAATAAAATTATTTACGAACACAGACGAAAATGTTGATGTTGGTATACAAATTCACTGGACTGAGATTCGAAGGGGTAGTACGTTGAACACAATTAATCAAAATGTTCTTACACTTCTTATTAAGCAGATATCAATAGGTAAAAAATAAAAATTTTTTCAGATTTATTATTTTTATTTAAATTTATAACAAATACAGTATATTACATTTAATTTAACACCAATCGGTGCACAATGTTTTTGGTTAACCTGTCTGTTGAGCGATCAGAGTTTTGATAGCGACCGAATTAAAGGCGAGATTCAGGTCACGGGCTCAACATTGCTCAGAACACTCGATTTGGCTGGGTGTTTTCTGGCCGCGGTGGACTACCTCGGGATGTGTCGGCGCTCTGTGGTAGGGAGGACAACCCACGGAATAACCTCTGCATTAATGTGACTGCTGCCCCTTCCATCATTGTTATTGAAGGCCCAACCTTCAATGGGGAGAGGATGTGGGCCAAGCAGCCACCAAAAAATGCATATAAAATAATTATAATATGCTAAGCTGCAGCTGTTGTTATCAGCATGTTTTGGTCTCTGTTTTGTCTCCCAGTTTCGCATGCGCTTTATTGTTATTTGTAGCGTATGCGCTTTGGGGAACTTTGATTGAGCTTCTGCGCAAGCTCTTGGTTTTGCGTTTGTTGTGTTTTGGAGTTGATTGGAGCCGCATATATTAGGGTTAAATTGAACCCAAAATAAATATATTGAAAATATAATTTGAAACGCGTGTAGTTATTCGGCTGCTATTAAAAACTATTAATAGCTGAATCAATTCATTTTTATCCTGAACAACAGTGGAAAAATTGTCTGGTAGTTTAATGCATTGCGTAATTGGTTGCAGTTCTATTTTACCGATCCCAATATCTAGTTATAATATGAATTCAATTTAAGTAACACGTGGCCGGCTATGCTAACACCAAAAATTAAAAAAAGTGGAAATAATTGAATTATACGGTATTTCACGTTCGTAGATTTACTATAGCAGCGCCATCTATTGATTACTTACTCAAACCAGTCGAAAGGTAGAGACATCTGTTTGGACAATCATTTGGAGTTAACAAATAATTGTGACTGTAAAATAATAATAGACAAATAATTAGCAATAAATTCAAATTGCGACTCTAATTTGAGATTTAAACTATTCTATCTCTCAAGTTGGGTAGAACTGCACATGGTGTGCGAATTTTATTATAATCGGTTAAGTGGTTTAGGAGTCCATTGAAGACAAACATTGTGACACGAGATTTATGTATATTAAGAATGAATGGCTTAGTCAACGGGCGATTTTGGCAGGCAAAAACGTTGATGTTGACGAAATTAACTTCCAGATACAACAGTTGTTACCAGGCGATCTAATGTCATTTAAATCAATCGATACTGTTGTTGATGAAAATGAATGTGTAAATTTTCCGATTGAATTTTTAAATTCATTAGATATCCCTGGAATGCCACCACATAATCTTCGATTAAAGATTGGTTCGCCTATTATTCTCCTCCATAATTTGAATCCACTTCAATTATGTAACGGTCATCAAAAAGATCACCGGAAACATTCTTGAAGCAACCATTTTGGCTGGGAAGTTTAAAGAAAAAGTGGTCCTGCTGCCGTACCCTTCAAATGGCTACAGTTTCCAATTCGTTTAGCTTTCGCCATGTCTATAAATAAATCTCAAGGTCAAATAACGTCCATTTGTGGTTTAGATTTGAGATATCTATGTTTTTCTCATGGGTAACTATATGTTGCGTGTTCACGTGATGGGAAACCGTCGAATCTATTTGTGTTAGGTAAAGACAGTGTTGGGCTAAGCAGCCACCAGATAGGCTAATTAGAATATTGATAATTTGTTTATCTGCAGCGGCATTTAATCTTCTCTTTTGTCTCCCTGATTCGCATGCACTTTGTTGTCATTTTTGTAGCGCATGCGCTTTTGGGAGCTTTGGAAGAGCTTCTGCGCCAAAGCTGTTCTTCTTTTTGTTGTATTTTGGGAGTTGTTATTGACGGGCCGCTATTTGTATTATTGTGCGGAATTAGCTCAATAAATTGAATATAAACTATTGAATCTCGTCTTTAATTCGGTCGCTATTAAAACTCTGATCGCGCAACAGACAGGTTAACCAAAAATATTGTGCACCTATTGGTGTTAAATTAAATGTAATATACTGTATTTGTTATAAATTTAAATAAAAATAATAAATCTGAAAAAATTTGTATTTTTTACCTATTGATTTCTGCTTAATACGAAGTGTAAGAACATTTTGATTAATTGTGTTCAACGTACTACCCCTTCGAATCTCAGTCCAGTGAATTTGTATACCAACATCAACATTTTCGTCTTTGTTCGTAAATAATTTTATTGTACTAAAGGATTATAGTAGTAGAAAGTCAAATAAGGAGATCATTATATTTTCTTAAAAATACCATATGTGTGAAGAAGTCAGCTAGTATATGTATATTTTTTTTCTTTTTTTTTTTAAATAATAAATTTAAATAAATTTTAGTTTCAATTCCAGTACAAAAAACGAAAACAATAATAATTAATTAATTTAATAAATATTACTTTTATTTAAATTTTTATTTTAAAGTAATTCTGCGTATTATAATTTTTTATTTTTTATAATAAAAAATAAATTATTAATTTTTAACCAACGAAAATAATTAATTAATTAATTGATAGTCGAATAAATCTATAGTCGAGGCACTCAGATTTTAAATATTTGTTCGCCAGTGATACCGAAAACAATATACCGAACCAAATTGTAGGGTATCGCGTCACTTGGCGTTCCGTTGAACCAAAGGCGCCAAAAATGCATATACGTGCATACATACAGCATCGGATAACGTAGGGAGGCGAAAACGATAAGTTCACCGCTGCATCTATTTGTTTGTACCAAATTATTTATGCACAAATATAAAATAATTTTTTGGCTGCACTTTATCTAATTTATTAGCAAATATTTACAATATCGAGAACGAGGGGTAGGGGGCGAAAGTGATTTTGAAATAATTTATGCGTATTAATTTTGGCCACGGGCAATTGTTTTTTTATATTGGCAATATTTTATTGAAATTTAAATACAACGTTATAATTCACTTAAGCTCTAATATTTTGAAGTACGTATGCCACCACGAATTGAAAGAAGGGTGCAATATTCCAGCACAAGACGAATATTAGTTTGTCTTTTCTCTACTTTCAATTTTTTGCACAAATACCTGCGGTTCTGAGTTCGGATCCTTTAATCCTGCGGCTACTTTCCTAGTACACACGATGCAAGTGCAGGGCATGGGGATGACGATGACTTCTTCAATAAAGACGCTGAATAAATCCAGTTGATAAATTAATGTTGTTTCGCGACGCGAACTTTAAATTGTTTTTTGTTTATAGTTTTCAAAGTTCACAGCACTACCGTCGCGAGCAACTTTTTTATTTTTTTATTGTTTTCCATGTATTCTTTGTGACACTGTCACTAGTTGCTTTAATTTACAAATTATAATAAAAAAGTCCAACCGGGGGCGCCAAAATGTAAAATAAGATTAGTTTATCTCAACAATTAAAAAAAAAAACTAAACGTGGCTGTTTACTATAAATTTCTACGAAAAAAGCTTACCAAGTTTAAGGAAGAGATAAGCTTACTAAAATAGCGCAGATTGGTTCCGCCCTCATTAACCATTAGGGGTTGATGCTGGTTGACTTCATGTTGACGGGCGATTGCGGAACTCTGCGCTGGATTTTAATGGACGTCATCCGATCATTCTTCCCAGAGACCATCCCGTCACTTAGGCTATAGTGACTCACTTTGATGAGAAGAACCTGCCCTCTGGCCCTTGGGCACTAATTGCAAAAATCCGTACTTAATACTTTCCTGGTGAAAGATTAGAATCTACCCCCAATGAAGTGGCCTCTGGCCAGGATACTGGAGCTGGACCCTGGGCGTGTAGCCATACTTAAGACAGCGGTTGAAACGACTAAGCGTGCGGTGTCAATGCTGTGTCCGCTGCCTATGGTTTTTACGTCGCGCCCCAGCGCCTGGATGAATCTTGATCCTGATATTAACTATACCGGGGTGTCCCTGTTTGGTTTCACTGTTGGGCTTGAGATCTCGAGCTGGCTACCTCTCGATTTACAGGATCACACCTGGTCTTAACGGTTGGGAATTGACAAGGTGTATTGATCTCTACTCCTTCGATGATTCGCGTACAGCCGCCGGACTTACCCACAGGGTGTCCTTGAGCCACGGATCGCAGATCCTTGCGCACTCGCTTTAAATCCCACACTTGAGACTGTCAGACTTACCCACGGGGGGTCCTTCAGCCTGTACTCCTAATTCCTTTAAGGAAACTTTCTTGGTTCACTGTCAGACTTACCCACGGGGGTCTTTCACTCAACTCTTCAAGCTTCCCTGGAAGACTCGGTCCCGATTTGCTCCAGGGTAGTTTCTGGAGGAGGTGCCACCCCAGGAAAACCTAGTTTGGCCGCCTCATGTAAGATCATTCCGCACTCCGCAAACCCCTTTGACGACCTGCGAGTTTGTTGGTTAGATTGAACCCTCAAATAAAAACATTGAAATTGATTGAAATTGAACCGTAAAATTGCTATTTATTATTAAAAAATATTAAAAGATTAATAGAAAAATTTATTCATTTAATTTCTTGCCTCTCTGGTGAAGACTTAGGAACTATCAAGGCATTCCAAATCAACGAGAGTAATTATGACAAAGCCCTCGCTAGTCTAAAAAGAGTCTATGATAACGAATGTCCCATCTTTGCGGATCAAATAAATCAATTGTGTTGGCACCTGTTGCCAAGACCTACTACCCTAGATACACGTTAGTAATTTGAACCAATATACATCAGCATGTCGCAATATACAACCCATTAACCTATTGGCACACCTAGTAATAATTAGCAATAAGCATAAACAATATCCAACCTAATAACCCAGCACTAGTAGACGGCGCCAGAAGCAGAAATCCGCATTATCAGCGGGAGAGTGATCGACTGACCGAAGCAAGCAAAAACCAGCTAGCTAAGCCGAAATGCATGTACAAGCAGTAAATGAACAAACAATCTGAGTCAGCAGACTCAGAGGTGGGTGACCCTTGCATTAACATTAGTTTTAGCACTTCCATAACATTGACCTTCCTTAGATGTAAGTATGTATAATTTGGCATCTTATATAAGAATTGTTCTTCTGAAATAAAGATAGTTGCGAAATCAAAGTGAATCGTCTCGTTACTCAGTGTTTGGACTACGGCACTTAAAACAGACCTACTTCGAGTGATCCTGTTTAAAACGCTTCACAAGTTAGTACCCTAAAACAGATCTACTTCGAGTGGCTCCTGTGTAAACGTACCACAAGTAGAACTCCGCGGCATACCAGTCTAGTTCGAGTGTTGCTCCCGTGAAACGGACCGCCAGTAGGACCGGCCGATAAGGAATCACCCGAACCACCATACCACCGGTACTTGAGAACAAGCAGCCCAGGACCACAAGCACCCCACATCAACTCCAGCCTGATCACAGCAAGACTATTTACGTTTATTCAGACTATTTACGTTCTTTGACTACGACTCCGGGACCTACCGTTACTTCCGCGAGTTCAAGTTTGACGTAGTTGCCGCATAACGCTCTACGGACGAACAAATTGTTCAGCCTCCCGAAAATTTCCCAGCCGTCTGCGTCGTCATTGAGGGGTCTCATCGACACTGTGTCATTACTATCCATAGAAGACGTCACTAAAATGGCAAAAAATGGGAAGATGGCAAAAATGGGAAGAGTCACTGGCAAACTGAAGAAACTGGCAAACAAAATCAGAAGTAAACTGGGTTGGCCAACACCAAACCAGCTTGCAGTTATTGCAACGCTCAAGACAATTTTTTGGGCCAATGCAGTCCGTTTGCTCGCCTTGCTGTAATGCAAAGGTTTGAGTATTTTAAGTCAGCATCTTTCTGTTTAAATTGTCTGCGAAAAGGTCACTAGATGTCAAATCTGTGCAAAATCTCACCACATGAAGGAGCTATGGAAGGAAACCGTTACGGGATACCATGATCTCATCGACCTGGCCATAAAAAATGATGGACACACCGATGACAGATTTCCGGTTGTACGAGAAGAATACTTTTCGTTTCTGAGCGAAGAATCGCAATCGACTTTAGCATCAACACAAAAACCCCGCGATCGCGCCTTCGTTTGTAATACCATTAGTAGAAATTCCAAAGTTTGACGGAGACTACCGACATTGGATACGATTCTACGAAATTTTTACGATCCAAGAGCTTGACACCCCAGAACAAATGGTTCAGCGTATCAGCTGCGCAGCTTACATGATACCGTGCTCTGATCGATCGCCACTCTCAACTGTGAGCCAATCTTGATACTCATCATGGAGGAAAGATTGGATCCACACACGCTATCATCTTTAGAACTAACCATCAATGATCCAACCAATCGACAATCTCTGAAGGAGATGTTAGAAAACCTTGAGCGTCGGGCAACCAGTCAAGTAACAATACAGAATCGATCCAGTTCATCCCGAGTGGTGTGTTCAGCCACATTCCTGCTTACAGATAAGCCCACCGTTCTGTTACCAACCGCCCAAGTGGCAATACACCCGGACCCCCTCAGCAATGCAGCACACTCCTAGATTCTGGATCACAGATTAGCATAATCCCCAGAAGGAGGGCTGACTCACTTGGACTACAATTGGAACCATCAACCCTGAACATCGCTGCAATGGGAGGAACAACTAAAAGATCACGAAATCTGAGTCAGCAGACTCAGAGATGGGTGACTCTGGCATTATCATTAGTTTTAGCCCATTCATAAACATTGACCTTTCTTAGATTTAATTATGTATAAATTAGCATCATATATAAGAATTGTTCTTCTGAAATAAAGATAGTTGCAAATACAGAGTAGATCGGTTCGTTACTTAGTGTCAAGGTAAGGCCTACTTCGAGTGATCCTGCGTAAAACACAAGGTTCACAAGTAGGACTCTCTTAAAGCTATTTACTTCGCGTGGCTCCAGTGTAAACGGACCATAAGTAGAACTTGCATCATCAAACCTACTTCGAGTGGCTCCTGTGAAAGCGGACCACAATTAGAGCTTCATTATCTAATCTACTTAGAGAGTAACTCCCGTGAAACGGATCACAAGTAGAACCCGCGTTACCCACCTACTTCAAGTTTTTCTCCCGTGAACCGGCCACAAGTAGGACCGGCCGATAAGGAATCAAGCAAACCCCGTACCATCTGTACTTAAGGAGAACCTGATCACAGCAAGCGCCTGAGCAACCCGATCAGTGCTTGCAAAATCCAGTTACCTTTAGTCAGAACCTTTATACGTTCTTTTGACTAGGACTCCGGGACCTACCGTTATGCCCGCGAGTTCAAATTCGTCGTAGTGGTGGCCCAGGTACAATAGCTCTTCGTAGAAGAAGTGGCACTTGTCCGTGTTTTCCTTAAGTTTGCCGCCTTCAGTCTACGGAATACTTCCTTCAAATTCGACATATGCTCCTCCCTTGTGCGTCCGATCACGTTGATGTCATCCTGATATGCAAATGCGAGCGGAACCATATCCGGGCCTATGACCTGGTCTAAGGCCCTTTTGAACGTTGCCGAGGCTCAGTGCAAACCGAATGGCATCACCTTCCACTGGTTCAGACCTTTCCCTGGTACCGTAAAGGCCGTGTACTTTCTGCTCCCTTCCTCCAGTGGGATTTGCCAATAGTCATCTTTAAGGTCGAGGCTGCTGAAAAATTTTGCCTCCCGCAATTGTTTCAGTATGAAGTTTACCCGTGGCTTCGGGTACGCATCCTTTACTGATTGTGCGTTTATTTGTCGGAAGTACACGGCCAATCTAAATTGACCCGTTTTTTTCTTTACCATGTCGATGGGTGAGCTGTAAGCGCTTTTTGTAGGCTCGATACCAGCAGCTCTTCTACTTTTTCATGGATCTCCCCCTGTATTTTGGGGTTCATTGGATAATATCTTTGCTTTATCGGGATGTCGTCCTTTATCGTGATCCTATGCTGCGATATGTTCGAACAACCCTTCTGGTTTGTGAACGCCACTGGCTCCTCCTCGATTAACCTTTTGTCCCGCTCGCTCTCCCATTCCTCCGAGGATCCGGTTAAAGCTATGGACAGCCTATCCTCCTGGCATCCGCTCCATCTTTCTCTTCTCGGGATCGTGACTTGTTGGCCTGCGCAGTTTATTGTTGTGCCAAATTCTGCGAGGAAATCCCATCCAAGAACCGCGCTGTCTCCCATGCCTGGCAACACCAACATATTCAAATTTGTTTTTGTTGCCAAAACTTACTGTTGTCTGGAGTACCATTTGCGTCTCTGTTTTGGTGCCTGGCGCTGAATCGGCTCACGGTTCCCTCCGTTTGGACTCACGTGCTCCAGTTGCGGGGCCTGTGCTTTGGCTGTTGTTGTCGTCGCTGCTCTCCTGACGTCGCTGCACTCCTGTCGTCGCTGCTCTCCAGAGGTCGCTGCACTCCTGTCGTCGCTGCTCTCCTGACGTCGCTGCACTCCTGTCGTCGCCGCCGCTCCTGTTGACGCTGCTGCTCCTGATGCTGATCCTGTCGCTGCTCCTGTCGCTGATCCTGTCGGTGATCCTGTCGCTGCTACTGTTGCTGGTTGTCACTGCTTCTCCTCTGTGGGCACCGTGGATCTTCGGTATCCTTGGTTCACTGGGAATGCCTTTTCGCCGTGGCCGACACCTAATCCGTGTTAGCAGACCGATAGGCTCACCTCCCAGGCATACGCCGGGCAGGATGCGCTTCTCGGTGCCTGGCAGCCGGATCAGTGCATGAGGGGCCTACCCACCCCACAGGACACGCCCCCGGTTGCGTTCGCCACTCGCCTCCAAAAACCTGCGTGCCTAAGCTCCGCATAATCTATGGCAGACCAGAGGGTTTGGTGTCGCGTCTCCTTTAACTCCAGGTGATACGCTGTGCGTACGCCCCAGCGCCTGGATCAGGATTCTATTGACTTTACTGGGGTGTCCCTGTTTGGTTCTACTGTTGGGCTTGAGTTTCCGGGGTGGCTACCCCTCGCTTTAAAGGATCACACCTGGTCTTAACGGTCAGGAATCGACAAGGCGTACGCCAGGCCGATCCGTCGCAATCGCTATGGCCCCAGGATACCTGTCGTGTTCGGGAATAACCCAACCCGACTTGATTAACCCTTGGGCTTCAGTTCCTTCAAACTTTCTCGCTTTAATGTCAGACGGGGGGTCTTTCACTCAACTCTTCCAGCTTCCCTAGATGACTCGGTCCCGATTTGCTCCAGGGGCCCTCCTTATATAGCGCCTGAGGCGCCTGTTAAACCTTGCAAATCTCGCTTCCTGCCGTTAATCCTTCGTTCCTCTGTTTCCGCCGTTAACTTTTTCCAATTCCCGCCGCATTTCTATTGGCGGGATCTTTGTTGCCCCCCCCCCCCCCCCTCTTTTGCCCCCCTTGGACCGGACTTTGTTCGGACATCCCCGCGCTCCTCCCTTTGGGCATTCCAAATGCATTTCTGCACTTTCTAAACCTAGCTGCGCTGTCATGGGCCGCTTCATTCCCCGCCGTCCCCACTCTCTCATATGATATTCGAGCGTGGCCGCTGTGGCCCGCCCGGGACCGTTACGTTCCACGGTGATTCCTCTTGCTACTTCTTTCGTGTGCGGAGCCGTGCTAGCTTGCCTGTTCCCCCTCCCGCTGTTGCCCCTTTGCCACCTGCCTTGGCGTGTGGGAGATCTAATCTGCTCACCCGCTTTACTGATATTTATCGCGCATGCGATTTAGGAAGCTTTTTTTAGAGCTGCTGCACTCTAGCTTATCTTGCATTTGTGTACGTCCCCCGCCTCGCCCCTTGCCAACGAAATGATAAAACAAATGCATTATTCTGAGTTTCGGGGGAATTGCTAAGCTTTGATTTTCTTGTATTTTTGTCGCATTTTCTGAGGGGGTGGCTTGTGCTTCTCCTGTCCCCAATGCCCCTTTGTCGAATATCGCTTTCGGCATTCTTGGCTCTCTGCCTTGAATTGCGAAGCATGGTGGGTATCCGGTGGAGTCTGACACCACCAGCATTAATTGTGGCCAGTGCTCGTCCCATTTCCTTTGGTTATTGCCTGCAGACTGGGCGATCATCGTCTTAACTGTCCTGTTTGCCATTTACGATGCCACTTCCTCGCTTCCGGAACTGTGTGTCGGTAAATCAGGCCTGCCTCCTCAACGAATTCCGAATATTTCTGTGGGTTTTCCTTTATCTTCTTCTTCAGTGAGCCTATCCAAATGCATTCTGTGTCTTCGATTGCTGTGGCACTCCTCAGCTTCTCCACTATCGGCTGGCGGGAAAGTGCATCCGCGACAACGTTCAGCTTGCCTTTCCTGTAGTGGGCTTCCAAGTGGGCATTTCAGCGCCATGTGATCCGTGATCACGTCGAACTGGTACCCCTCCAGGTATAGTCTCATCTGCCGAATTGCCCATATTATTGCCAGGCACTCTTTCTCCGTTGCCGAGTAATTCTTCTCCGCGCCTATTAGCGTTCGGCTGGCGTAAGCGACCACTCGTTTGCCCTCGTTTGCGACCACCCCGTGCCCTGCGTCAGCACTGCACCCACGCCGTAGTCGCTGGCATCTGTTTGCAGCACAAACATCTTCGTGAAAGTCTGCTAAACGCGACTTTAACTTCTCAAACGCCTCTTGAGGTCTTGCCATCCACTCCCACTTTGTTCCCTTTCGTAGGAGATCGTTCAAAGTCCTTGCGACCCCAGCGAAATCAGGGACGAATCGCCGATACCACGACGCCATCCCCCTTCACGAACTGCCGTACCCCTTTCACGTTTGTCGGGGGTTCCAATTCCGCGATCGCTGCAACCTTTTCAGGATCCATACCAATTCCCTGACTTGTTATCCGGTGGCCCAAGTACAACAGCTCTTCCCTGAAGAAATGACACTTGTCCGGAACACTTTCTTCAAATTTGCCATATGTTCCTCCTTCGTGCGTCCGATCACGATGATGTCATCCTGATCCTTTACAAAACAACAGGCAGATCGGGTTAGATTGCCCAAAATGGAATCGGCGCCAAGTGCCATCTTTCTAACTTAAAAATCACCAAAGTTGTGTCAACAGGCAGACGGATAGACGGACAGACGAACATGCTCATATCGACTCTTGAGGGGATCCTGATCAAGAATATACCTGCCAGCCCAGCGTGGTTCTGCGGAGGCTTGCCAATTGAACGCCTCTTCTCCTAAAGCCAACTCCTTGAACGCATATGCCCTTATGAAAATTCTCATGTGCTTTATTACAGATTGAAGGTCCACCATATACCCTTTGAAAGGTTCCCCTCTTTATGGCTTTCGCTGCCGAACCTGGTCCGCCAACTTCTCGGCATACGCCGGGCAGGAAACGCTTCCTTGGTGCCTCGCGGTCAGATCAGGGCACGAAGGGCCTTCCTACCCCATAGGACACACCCCCAGTTGCGTTCACCAAAACCCCGGAGTCTTCTTACTTGACCGGGGTGTCCATGTTTGGTTTTATATACGATAAATTAATCAACCAGACTCTTCCGTTCCGGCTTCAATTCTGCCTCGGATCCGTGATCCTTTTCCCACATGCTCTTTGATTTATCCTTGTTCGATGACTCGCGTACAGCCGCCGGATCACAGATCGACTCACAGATCCTTGCGCACTCCCTTTAATTCCCGCACCTGAGTCGGTCGGACTTACCCTCGGGGGGTCCTTCAAAGGAAACCTACTTCCTTAAAGGAAACTTTTACTCTTGAATGTCAGACTTACCCACGGAGGTCCTTCCCAAAACTCTACCAGCTTTCCTAGAAGACTCGGTTACAATTCGCTCTAGTGGCACTCTTTAAATAGCGCCTGAGGCGCCCGTTAATCCATGACGATCTCGCTTCTTTCCGTTAATCTTTCATGCCTTATTTCTCGCCGTCTCTCGCTTTCCCGAAATCCACGCTGTATTTTTTCTTCTTCTTCCTAATATCTATATTTTTCGGGGTTCGCACTGCATACGCACAGCCCCTCAAATCGCGGGAATAGATCCGAGATAGTTTAAGCAAAGAGTAAGGGAAAGATATCACGAGCAAATAAAAGTCAGCCAGAGGCCTTTTTCCTTCTAAAAGGGTACTTTGAGAAACTGGCTGACCAGGTTCGGCAGCGGAAACTGCAACGAGGAGATCCGTTTAAAGTATACATGGTGGACCTTCAGACGCTAATGAAGCCTTTAGGAAAGTCCACGAAGAAGGTCATTGAAAGGCTTGTGGAGAACTGCATGACGCCCATGAAAATGTGATTATGAAACTCCGGCTTTAGCCGTCACATTTATCCTACTTATTGAATTTGGTTATCGTGCCTTAAGGGCCGTAACGGAAGGGCCGGAAGGAGGAAGGAAGTCGAAGGCGACCAACGGCAGCAACCTACCGCCGACCCCCGCTACGGATATTCAACCAGCCGGCACTACCCCTGCCACGGAGACACAGCCAGCCAGCAAAGACAATTAATAATTAATTAATTTATAAATTAATCTCTCTATATATATAAATGATTTGCTTTTCGTTAGACTCGCTAAAACGCGAGAACGGCTGAACGGATTTATCTTATCTTGGTCTTAAATTATTCGAGGAGGTCTAGGGAAGGTTTAAAAGGTGAGAATAATTTGAATAATTGCCGGGAAAATCCTCAAACCGCATTTTTTTTATTTGGAGACTACAATAGTAGTTGGCTTTGGTACGTGATACATTGTTTGACAGCTAATCATTGTTCTCTGCTCAGTTAATTTTATGTGACAAACCAATATTGTGTTTACTGATAGATTGTGAAAAAAATTTGAAAAAATTTTAATTTGAAATTTCCTCACTTCTCAAATTTCGCGGGAAATTTTCTCACTTTGGTTAATTACAATTTACGATGCCGAGTAGAAGACGGCCTGATTTACGGTGCGAAGAGCTACCTCACGTGCTAACCGCACTGATGACCAGAGACAGACAGATCAAGAAAATAGTCGTATTGCTATGTCAGAAATTCAGAATTACAGAAATGTAACAATTGTTTCCAGATAATATCATTTGGTGCTACACATATTATACAAGACAATTTCGTGCCCACTTTTAAGGTATTATATAAAAATATTCAAGTTTGTATTAAAATACATATATAGGAAATAATTAATGGCCAAATTTTGAAAAATCACAGATACTAGGACAATTTTATCACTTACTGGGAACTCTGTTACCACTACCTGATGCAGATCATCAATTTTTACAAATTTATTTTATGGGCAATTCAGTTGCGGAAATTAATAATCGTTGTGCTCACAATCCAACAGTGAAGAGAATCATTGTCCAACAATTACAAATGTTTCTTCATCAGAATAACAATTTAGTAAACATGATCAAAATAGCATTGGATCGGATGCCATTTGATATCCATAATACTGGAAGACTGGCTGTGAAAAGACTGATGAATAACGTCATTGAGGCGACAATCATAGAAGGAAAATACGAAGGAGAGGATGCCTTGATCCCGCGGATACCGATGATTCCAACGGACATACCATTCGATTTTAAACGCTTAAAATTTCCAGTACGTCTGGATTTTGCGATGACCATAAATAAATCGCAAGGACAATCGTTAGAAGTTTGTGGAATCAACTTGGAGTTTCCTTGCTTCGCGCATGGACAATTAGACGTCGCGTGTTCGCGCGTGGGAAAACCGTGTTCTTTGTTTATTTACGCAACACAAAACAAAACAAAAAATATGGCTTATGAGAAAGCTTTAAATTAATTAACAGACTGTATTTTAACAGTATAGGTCTGTGATTATCAAATTTAAATCTTATAAATAGCCAGTATTTCAGGAAAACTCGGTTTTGTAAGTAAGCAACATGATGTATCAAAAATAATAATAAAATTCATGTTTTACTCTTAACAGGGTACTCTTTAATTTTTGGGATTGAAAATGATTAAAATGATAGCTCCGCAAAACTTAATTTTAGCTATCTTCAGTTCTTACTGTAACAGATAATATTTTTAAGTTTAAAAGAAGATTTTGAACGCAACAAAAATAAAAACAACAGCTGGCAGTACGAAGTCTGCCGGGTCAGCTAGTTATAGATAAAAATGAATTGCTGTTCGTTAGTCTCGATAAAATTCGAGAACGGCTGAACGGATTTATCTTATCTTGGTCTAGAATTATTCTTGGAGGTCTAGGGAAGGTTTTAAAGGTGAGGAAAATTCGAATATTGGCCGGGAAAATCCTCAAACAGCTTTTTTCTATTTCCTACACAAACGTTTTATAAATAAAATGGATAGCTGCGAAGCTGCGTAAAATAAGTTACATATATTATAAATCTGAGTAGCGGCGGCGGGCAGTTCTGGTTTTGTTTACTTCTCCCCCGTTCGCTTGCGCTTTGCTGGTATTTGTAGCGGATGCGCTTTGGGGAGCTTTTTTGTAGAGCTGCTGCACATTGCTGCATATTGCTAAATTCATATTGCTAAGCTTTGCCACTTGTAATTTTGTTATTGATTGGCCGCTATTAAAAACTATTAATAGCTCAACATTTTGGTGACCCCGACGTGATTATCATCCCGTTCAATTATCGTGATCAGCATTAAAAGTGCCACTAAAACACCGTTGTTGGTTTTGTTGTCACAAAGTTGCATTTTAATTTAATTACCCAATGGAATCTGGAGCTGAAGCTACTGCATCGGCTGCGTCAAGCCGTGAAAAGATGCTGCGGAGACGCGCAGAGGTTCAAGGATGCCTTCTCATCCAGATCATCTTTCAAAAGCTGGACCCTGCCACAAAGGCCAAATGGGAAGACTCTCTGGCAGGAAGCACTGATGATAGCCTACCAACTTGGGAATCTATGGCTCGGTTTCTGGAACAAAGGTGCCGTACCCTGGAGACGGTGGATTTGGCCTTAGCTCCGCATTTGTCAGCGAATCAAGCGGGCCGACGTAGGCCATTTAACAACCGATCCTGCATGCTCCTGAATGCTCCGCCTGCTTCGTGTGCCCTGTACGGCATCCTGGCACCCGCTGTGCCTTCCTCCCCACATTTCTCGCCTTGTCAGTTGAGGTCCGACGTCTTGCCCTCTGCTTTGTGTGCCTCAAGTCCGATCAAATAGAGAATCTTCTAAAGATTGAGACTCTGCGATGCTTAATTTTTGTTTGTATAAACTGTGACCAGTAGACCCATCAAACCCATAACTAAAAATAAGAGTACACTGAGTAACATCTGAAAGTATTTCACAAACTTCCTTTTGCGCGGTTCCCACTGCATACGTACAGCCCACCTCCCGTCCAACCGACCGAGGGACGCTCCCGCGTAACGTACGGCTCGAATCGCGGGAATAGATCCGAGATAGATAAGCGAGGATTAGGAGAAAGATATTACGAGGGAGAGTGTTGCATAGATAAGGCGGTTAATATAAGCGATTTAAGATTGTTAGTAGAGCAAAGTGACAAGATGTGGTAAAGACCATTGTAGTCCGAACATAATACCCTGAACGGATCGTGTTGGGCATATGTCGAACTACAATGGCTGAGAAGTAGAGGACGAAAGTTTCTGGTCCTTCTACTAGGAATGTTAAAATTTAAGCGTTTTAGTAAATGCTGGCTGTCTATATTTCCATAAATAAGATTATATAGAAACATGACACCCAGCATCGTTCTACGGTTTGTTAATGATGGTAAGTTGATTAGTAAAAGTCTACTATGACAAGAGGGGAGATAAAGATTTGCATTCCAATTAAGCCCCCTAAGAGCAAAAGTAAGGAAGTTTTTTTGTACAGATTCAATGTGATCTTGGTGTACTCCATATTGAGGACTCCAGACACACGATCCATACTCAAGAATCGGACGGACCAGTGATGTATATAACGTTTTAGTTATGTACGGGTCATTAAATTCTTTTTACCATCTTTTAATAAAACCAAGCACACCCATAGCTTTATTAACCATGGTAGATACATGGTCGGTAAATTTAAGTTTCAAATCTAATAGGGCACCTAGATCGTTAACCTGAGTTAATCGTTCTAAGGCGTTCCCATAGAGAAAGTACATAGCCTGGTGGGGACTAGATCGGTAAAAAGACATACGTTTACATTTCGATCCATTAAGCTTTAGGTTATTTGCTAAACACCAATTTTGAAGTTTATCCAAATCGGATTGAAGTCTAGACTGGGCGCTAGTGAATTTATACTGAAGGCATAGCTTAACGTCATCAGCGTACATAAGTACAAGTGAATTAGTTAAGGCAAGGGGCAAGTCGTTAATAAACAGAGTAAAAAGTAGGGGTCCAAGATGGCTTCCTTGGGGCACCCCCGATGTGGCGCGGACTACACGCGAGGTAACATCTTTAAAGAAAACACGTTGGGTTCTCCCTGATAAGTAGCTCGAAATCCACATAAGAAGATCAGTTGGGAATCCCAAAAGACTGAGTTTACTTATAAGAAGCGAATGGTTAACAGAGTCAAATGCTTTACTGAAGTCAGTGTATATGACGTCTGTTTGTAAGCCATTCCGGAAGCCATCCGTGATAAAAGATGTTAGCTCCAATAAGTTGGTAGTGGTGGAGCGGCGCTTCATGAAGCCATGCTGGCACGGGGTTATTATTGAACTACATAGGTGTTGCAAATGTGGAGTGATAAGTTTTTCAAAAAGCTTTGGAATTGCTGACAATTTAGAGATGCCTCTATAATTAGCAGCGTCGGATTTTTTCCCTTTTTTATGCAGCGGAATAATGAAGGATTCCTTCCACATAAAGGGAAAGATCGAAGTTTCCAGCGATAGATTAAAGAGTTTAACAAGCGGTTTGCACAGTGCCTCGGCGCAGTACTTCAGAACACAGCCTGGTACTCCATCAGGGCCTGGCGAATACACGGGCTTAACCTTAAGAAGATCCGATAACACACCACTTTGATCGAAAGATGGGCAAAATATAAGGTTGACTGATTGGATATTATAAGTGTAAGGCTGAGCTAAACTGCTGCTAGGTGAATAGGTAGTTTGAAAAAACTGTGCAAAGAGATCGGCCATTGCCTGATCGGTGTTCGCATAAGAGTTCTCAAACGTAAGCAGTGGGGGAAAAGATACATGTTTACGCTTAGTGTTTACAAAGTTATAAAACTGCTTCGGATCCTGAGTAAACTGAATCCTGCAGCGGCGAATATAACTCCTATAACATTCTGCGTTATGCACGGTGAAATTGGACCGAGCTACTAAGTATCTTGAATAACTAACTGTACAGCCAGATAATCTATGTTTGTTTAAAAGTCTACTCATACTATTCTTTAAATCTATAAGGTGCCTTGAATACCAAGGCGGATTCGTTGAAGCGGACGGATATTTCCACGGCACGCAAGCGTCGAAAAATATGTTCAAAGTGTAATAAAATTTTTGTAATGCGATGTTTATATCCTCGCATGCCAGTAAATCAGACCAATCAAATTCCAAAATTAACTTGTTTAATTTCATAAAGTCAGCCTTACGAAAGAAACGAACTTTCTGAGATTTAACTGTAGACTTAAGGTCAAAAAAGTAATTATTTTCGATTGAAACCTCAAGAGTGGGATGATATGGATCCTCAGGGTCAGAAAGGGGCAAAGTTCTGGAAAGAGTAATTCCATCAGGATCAGAAACGAAACATAAGTCCAGCAGCCGACCTAAAGAATTTCTAACGTGGTTAATTTGCCCGAATGACATGTCAAACATGCCCACAGGAAAGTCGTGGTGGGAGTTAAGCTGTAAAGACGGTGAATTTTCAACATTTGACAATATGTTCCATACAAGTTCTGGGATATTGAAGTCACCCACAGCTGGTCACCATCAGACAGACGATCGAAAACCAAACGAATAGCGGACAAATGTTGCCAGTATGTTGGCGGTTCGGACGAACATACAAAGATTGATCGGACAATGTGATATTGATGCAAAGAAATTCCATGTCACCAAACTCTTGTGATTTTACCTCTTGAGAAGCGAATTTGGAGTCTACAGAAATTAGCACTCCTCCTCCCCTTCGCAAAGTTCTATCACATCTAAAAGTGGTGTACCTACTAGGAAAAACTTCGGAGCTCAAATTCCGATCTTCGGCTTTAACCAAGTTTCTGTAAATACAATAATGTGAGATGCAAAGAAAGAACTATCAGAATACAGTTTGGGAAGTTTACTACGTAACCCTCTTGTATTCTGATAGGTAAGTGTTAGAGAAGACATTAGTTTTTTAAAACAGAGGAAGATAAAGTGGAAGGTTGGTCAGAGGCCATAACATGTGGGAGTTCTAATCCGCGACGATCCGCATGTCTTCACTGATTTCAAGGAGGACAGCACCTGCGGATAACAATCACACATTATGGTTATAACCCTTTTTTATATTTTTTTTTTTTTTTTTTTTTGCGGTTCCCATTGAATAGAATAGATCCGAATAGATCCGAGACAGATTAAGCGAGGAGTAGGAGAAAGATATCACGAGGAAGAGTGTTGCACAGTTAAGGCGGTTAATATGAGCGATTTAAGATTGTTAGTGGAGCAAAGTGACAAGATGTGGTAGAGACCATTATAGTCCAAACATAATGCCCTGAGTGGATCGTGTTGGGCATATATCGAACTACAATGGCTGAGGAGTAGAGGACGAAAGTTTCTAGTCCTTCTACATAAATAAGATTAAGGGTTAACGGTTTGTTAATGATGGTAAGTTGTTTAGTAAAAGTCTAAAGTGTTTAGTAAAAGTACGATAAGAGGGAAGGTAAAGATTTTCATCCCAATTAAGTCCACTAAGAGCGAAAGTTTTTTTGTACAGATTCAATGTGATCTTGGTGAACTCCGTACTGAGGATGTATTGCATGTATTGTAGATATATGGTCGGTAAATTTAAGTCTCAAATCTAATAAGACACATAGATCTTTAACCTGAGTTAATCGTTCTAACGCCTTCCCATAGAGAAAGACATAGCCTGGTGAGGACTAGATCGGTAAAAACACACAAGTTTACATTTCGATCCATTAAGCTTTAGGTTATTTGCAAAACACCAATTTTGAAGTTTATCCTGTGAGGAGATTAGATCTCCCACACGCCAAGACAGGTGGCAAGAGGGGCAGCAGCGGGGGGGGGAACAAGCAAGTCAGCACTGCAGCGTCGGATGGGCCAGCGCTGCTGTGTTTAGAAATACGGAAGAAGAGAAAGGTATCAAGGGCAGACGGCATGCGGGGGCAGCAGCGGGGGCGGGGGAACCAGCACGGCGTCGCGCACGGAAGAGGGCGAAAGAGGAATCACCGTGGAACGTAACGGTCCCGGCCAGGCCTCCGCAGCCGCGCTCGAAGGTCATAGGAAACAGCGGGGACGGCGGGGAACGAAGCGGCCGGCGACCGCGCAGCTGTGTTTACAAAATGCACAAAAACACAGAAATGCATTTGAATGTCCAGGGGGGGATCGCGGGGTATCGGGACGAAGTCCGATGACCGGCACAAAAATAATGCGGATCGGAGGCCCAAACGGGGCAATCGGGGGGGAACAATAAATAAAGCCCGCCGAACAATAAAGAAAGCGAATCGAGGCCGAGTCTTCTAGGGAAGCTGGGAGAGTGAGTGAAAGACCCCCAAGTTGGAAAGCTTCCTTGAAGAGTTAGGAGTACAGGCTGAAGGACCTCCCGTGGGTAAGTCCGACAGTCCTAAAGTGCGGGCTATTAAAGCGAGTGAGCAAGGATATACGAAAATAGCTTAAGGACCCCCTGTGGGTAAGTCCGTCGGCGGTACGCGCATCGAATCGAGCAAGGAGTCAGGGGAAAAGGATCAAGGATCCGCGGCAAAGCTGAGGCCCAAGGGTAAAAGAGTCGGGTGGAGTTATTCCCGGACACAACAGGTATCCTGGTGTAGTGGCGGCAACGACGGATCAGCCTGGCGTACGCCTTGTCTGCTCCTGACCGTTCGATCCAGGTGTGATCCTGTAACGCGAGGAATAGCCAACCCGGAAACTCAAGCCCAATAGTAAACCCGGGATGGACACCCCGGGAAGTCAAGAGAATCCTGATCCAGGCGCTGGAGCGTATGCACAGCAGACCACCTGGAGTCAAAGGAGACGCGACGCCCAAACCTCTGGCCTACCATAGATCCTGCGGGGCGTAGGCACGCAGGTGTTTGGAGGCGAGTGGCGAACGCGACCGGGGGCGTGTCCTGTAGGGTAGGAAGGCCCTTCGTGCCCTGATCCGGCCGCTAAGCAGCGAGGAGCAGATCCTGCCAGGCGTATGCCTGGGAGGTGAGCCACTCGGTCTGTTAACACGGATTAGGTGCCGGCCACGGCGAAAGGGCAAATCCAGGCAAGCCAAAGGTTCCGAGTCCACGGCACCCCAAACGGAGAAACAGCAACGGCAGAGGCGACGACGAGGGAGCAGCGGCAACCGGAGAGCAGCGACGATGAGGGAGCAGCGGCAGCAGCATAGCAGCGACGACGAGGGAACAGCGGCAACCGTAGAGCAGCGACGACGAGGGAGCAGCAGCGACGGACAGGCAGCGGCAGCGGAAGACGACAAGCAGCAACACAGGCCCCGCAACCAGAGTCCGTGAGTCCGAACGAAGGGAACCGAGAGCCGTTTCGGCGCCAGGCACCAAGACCGCACGACCTGCCGGGCGCAAGCTTTGGGAGGGCGTGCGTATTGGCACCAACCCGGAGCGGGGATCGGGGATCGACGAGAGGCGAGCGGTCGGTCGGCTGAGCCAGACAGCCAGTGAGATTCTCTTTATTGCTTTGTAAATTAATTACAATAAAGGGGATTTATTTGAAAAGAAGCAATACCGTGTTATTTCTGGGCTCGGGCAATCACGTCGAATCAATAAATTCGGTGGAGCGTACCCTCAACCTCTGCGAGCAAAACATAGCAAAACAGTTCGTTACACCTGGCGCCCAAACTACGTGATTGCTTTAGAGTCTAGGAGTAACACTGCTTCAAGATGGGGAGGAAAAACTGGATCTACGCGCTTCACAAAGAAGAGTTGTGCGAAGTGTGCAGAGAGCTTGGTCTCGCAGCGGATGGAACCGTGGAGATCATGAGGGCACTGGTGGCAAGGTGGGCCGACGAAAGAAACGAGGATGAAGTAATGGTGGTCGCGCGGGGATTCGAGGAGAAGTTCGCGCAGAGGACCACGCCGAGGCAGAGAGCGGTGAGCGAATCGGAAAAGCTCATCCAAAGTCTGGCAGTGCCAGAAATGAGAGCATGGAGCCACAAGCGCGGAAGCCAGTCCCGGTACAGGTGGGGATCCTCTCGAGAGGAGGAAGCAACAGCGAGGAGAGCCTTTCAAGGAGTACATGGTGGACCTTCAGGCGTTAATGAAGCCGTTAGGAAAGTCCACAAAGGAGGTCATCGATAGGCTAATGGAGAACTGCATGCCACGCATGAAAATGTTCATGAGACCCTACGCATGTGCATCACTCGAGGAGGTCATGGGTCTAGCCGAAGAATTCGAGGAGCTGGCTTTGGAAGAGGAGGCCTTCAATAGACAGTCCCCAGCGGTAGACAGAAGATGGCCAAAGGAGGAGTTGCACCATAAACCACCGGAGGAACAGAGCCAACCAGGACAGGGATGGGGGCAGAGATGGCAGCCTGAGGAGCATCGCCAGATGCCACAGCAACGGCAGCCGAGCCAGCAATGGGCAGGCCCAAGGCATCAACAGCCGAACCAACAATGGGCAGCAAACCAAATCCAAAGGCAGCCGAATATGCAGCGGGCAGCGACGCCTGGACAGGGACACGTAGAAAACCCAGCACAGGCGTGCAACAGATGCGGAGGCATGGGCCATTGGGCCAGCGGGTGCAGGAACCCCAGAATTTTGTTCTGCAGGATGTGCGGCGCAGTAGGGGTGAGAAGCACGGATGCTGCCAAAGAGCGGGAAACGTGCAGCGATCCCAGCCATAGAGAGGAAGGCGGAGATCGCGAGGTGCTGCCTCTCAGAGATAGTTGGAGGATTAACCGGAGACGATCAGCAATTGGCGGTGGTCATCAAGGTCGGAGGAGCAGAAGTGAGGGCCATGGTGGACACCGGGGCAACGGCTAGCTTCATTTCAGAAAAGTTAGCAGAGGACCCGGGAATCGCCGGAGAACGGAAAGCGACAAGGAGACTAGTAAAGTTGGCCAACGGCAGCCACATAGAAACTCAAATGGTACTCCTAACAACTGTAAGCTTTGGCAACAAGAAAAAGGATTTGAATATGATATGATAGGTGTTGCCAGGCATGGGAGACAGCGCGATGCTTGGATGAGATTTCCTCGCAGAATTCGGCGCAACAATCAACTGCGCAGGCCACCAAGTCACGATCCCGAAAAGAGAGAGGTGGAGCGGATGCCTGGAGGATAGGCTGTCCATAGCCATAGCGGGACCCTCAGGGGAATGGGAGCGCGAGCGGGACAGAAAGTTCATCGAAGAAGAGCTGGCGGCGTTCACAAATCAGAAGGGTTGTTCAAACATAACCCAGCATAAAATCACAATGAAGGACGACATCCCAATTAAACAAAGATATTACCCAAAGAACCCCAAAATACAGGGGGAAATCAATGGAAAGGTGGAAGAACTGCTGGAGAAGGGATGCATCGAACCTTCAAACAGTGCCTACAGCACACCCATTGTCATGGTGAAGAAAAAGACGGGTCAGTGGAGGATGTGCGTCGACTTTCGGCAGATAAACGCAAAGTCAGTGAAAGATGCGTACCCGATGCCAAGGATAAATTTCATTTTGGAGCAATTGAGGGAGGCAAAATTTTTCAGCAGTCTCGACCTTAAGGATGGCTATTGGCCAATCCCCCTTGAGGAAGAGCGCCGGAAATACACGGCCTTTACTGTACCAGGAAAAGGTCTGTACCAGTGGAAGGTGATGCCGGTCGGACTACACTCGGCTTCGGCAACTTTTCAAAGGGCTCTAGACCAGGTCATAGGCCCGGACATGGCTCCCCACGCATTCGCGTACCAGGACGATATAATAGTGATCGGGCGCACGAGGGAGGAGCACCTGGCAAATTTAAGGGAAGTTTTCCGAAGACTGAAGGCGGCAAACTTAAGGATAAACACAGATAAGTGCCACTTCTTCAGGGAAGAGCTGTTGTACCTGGGCCACCGGATAACGCGTCAAGGAATTGGTATGGATCCGGGAAAAGTTGCAGCGATCACGGAATTGGAACCACCGACAAACGTGAAAGGAGTACGGCAGTTCATAGGGATGGCGTCGTGGTATCGACGGTTCGTTCCCGATTTCGCTGGGGTCGCAAAACCGTTGAACGACCTCCTGCGAAAGGGAACGAAGTGGGAGTGGATGTCGAGACAGCAAGAAGCGTTCGAAAAGTTAAAGTCACGGTTAGCAGAGGACCTGGTGCTGGCATGCCCCGACCTCACGAAGAAGTTTGTGCTGCAAACGGACACCAGCGATTACGGCGTAGGCGCAGTGCTGACGCTGGGCACGGAGGAGGGCGAGCGAGTGGTCGCTTACGCCAGCCGAACGCTAATAGGCGCGGAGAAGAATTACTCGGCAACAGAGAAAGAGTGTCTAGCAATAATCTGGGCAATTCGGCAAATGAGGCCATACCTGGAGGGATACCAGTTCGACGTGATAACGGATCACATGGCGCTGAAGTGGTTAAACAACATAGAGAGCCCACTTGGAAGGATCGCAAGATGGGTCTTCGAGCTGCAGCAATACGATTACGTAATCAGCTACAGAAAAGGCAAGCTGAACGTAGTCGCGGATGCACTTTCCCGCCAGCCGATTGTGGAGAAGCTGAGGAGTGCCACAGCAACCGAAGACGCGGAATGCATTTGGATAGGCTCGCTGAAGAAGAAACTAAAGGTAAACCCACAGAAGTATCCGGAATACGTCGAGGAGGCAGGTTTGATCTACCGACACGTTCCACACAGAGCCGGGAGCGAAGAAGTGGCATCGTGGAAATTATGTGTGCCGATGAACATGAGGCAACAGGTGCTGAAGGAGAACCACGACGCACCAACAGCGGGTCATTTAGGCGGAAGGAAGACGATTGCTTAGGTAGCAGCAAGGTACTTCTGGCCAGGGATGCAGAGAGACGTGAGGAAATATGTCAGGAAATGCGAGACATGCTTGCGCTATAAACCGAGCCAGATGCAGGCCGCGGGGAAGATGTTAACACAGGTCCCAGAGGAGCCGTGGGCGACGGTATGTGCAGATTTCGTGGGACCGTTGCCGAGGTCCAAGCATGGGAACACCATGCTACTAGTGATGATCGATCGGTTCTCAAAATGGACAGAAATGGTCCCAATGCGAAACAACAGAGACGCTGCAGAAGGCAATTCGTGAAAGGATCATCGCTAGGTACGGGGTGCCAAAAGTAATGGTGACGGACAATGGGGTTCAATTCACCAGCCGGAGCTTCAAAAAATTCCTCGAGGAGCTCGGAGTTCGCCACCAGTTCACCGCACCATACACGCCTCAGGAAAACCCGACGGAAAGGGCAAACCGGACGGTGAAGACGATGATCGCCCAGTTTGCAGGAAAGGATCAAAGGACGTGGGACGAGCACTGGCCAGAATTGATGCTGGCGGTGAACTCGAGCGTGTCGGACTCCACGGGGTACTCTCCGTGTTTCATCACCCAAGGCAGAGAGCCAAGAATGCCGAAAGCAATTTTCGACCAGGGGGCATTGGGGACAGGAGAAGCCCAAGCCACTCCCTCAGAAAATGCGGAAAAATTAAAAGAAGTGTTCGAGCTGGTGCGGAGAAACATGGAGCGCGCGGCGCAGGAGCAAGCTCGGCACTACAATCTGAGGAGGCGAGAGTGGAGCCCGAAGATCGGCGACATAGTGTGGGCGAAAGAACACCATCTATCTAAAGCGGCCGAAGGTTTTGCGGCGAAGCTAGCGCCGAGATACGACGGGCCATATGCAGTAACAAATTTCATTTCGCCGGTGATCGCCGTGCTACGTCACGGGATCACAAAGACAGAGAGGAGAGCCCACATAAGCGAGCTAAAAGCCCAGGCGGAGGAATCGGCACCGAAGGCGTAGGATAGAAGTAAAAAGAGAGGGTACGATCACCGACAAGAAAAAAAAAAAACAATGGAAACAAGGAAAAAACCCGCAGGACACATATACAACCACGGATCGTTGGTGGTCCATAAATGCACCTGTAACTCAGAGTCGATAAGTGTCACCGACCTAGTTAACTACGGGATTATTGATAACTGTCAGACGAATGCAGTCCATAAATGATGCACCAAAAGAACAAAATAAAGACCAACAAAAAAAATCCCCGCCAAGCTCCAAAACGGAGAACACTCACACAATCACGGAATTGTGTGTTACACGAACAAACAATTACACGAACAACCGGAAAAAGGAGGAGACCCACAACGGGAGCATGGACATAGACGAAATAACCGCAAGAACGGATCTGCGCCAGGCGGCGGGCCTATAAAAGGCAGCAGTGGACACCGGCCGGCCTTTTTCTACAAGACTACCATGGAAGCTACACAGACGCCGTCATCCCACGCCTCACCTGTGGTCTCCTCGGATGAGAGCGACCTGGAGATCCTGGATTTGCCAGGATGGGACGTCCGGCGGCTCCACTCGACGAGGAGGGTCCTCCGGGTGATGGCCCGGGGGTCCAATGGAGTTACGGCAATCCCGGTGGGCAAAGCAAGAACGGAGGAGGAGGACCACCGGCCGAGCCAGGAACTTCAAGCGCTGAGGAGGAGGAGGAGGAGGAGCCAGGACCGGAGGAAGGCGGACGCTACCCTGGCGCTGGCAAGGGCCAGGAGTAGGTTGGCCGAAGAGATGGTCGGAGAAGCGGTCCGCCGATGGAAGGCAGAGGCAGCGGCAGGGCGTGCCGCGATGCTACAGAGAGCGGCGCGCCGGAGGTGCCAGCAGAGCAGGGCCACCCGGCGGGGCCGTTGGGCCAGGAAGGAGGCGCAGGACGCGCGGATAAGCAGGATGACTGGGCCACGGGAGTGGCCAAGCCGGAAGTGGCAGCCGGCGAGGCCACCCACCCCGCACCCGCAGGAGCGGAAGGAGGAGGAGACAGAGGAGGAGCCGTGGACGAGAGGTCCATGGGTGTGGCCAGCCTCGAAGGTGAGGCCGGGGCTGGAGAGGCAAGTCTCCTGCCCGGAGAAGAGGCCGCCGAGGCCGGTGCTCAAAAGAGCCGAGACGGCAGGAGATGGAGGAGCAGTGCCCGAGTAGAACTGGCCGCCGGAGCTAAAGAGGAAGGTGGAGGAAGAGGCCCGGAGGAGGAAGGAAAAGCCGGGCAGGTGGAGCATTATCTGGCAGATCGGGCCAGAACTTTTTCGGGTGCGCGGCGGCCAGAACGGGATACGCGTCACCCGGAAGCTATAGAATAAAAAAAAAAAAAAAAAAGGAATAATAAAATATAGAGCGCAAGAACGAAACAATTACAAGAAAAAAAGGGGGGGAGGGGAAGTCTAAAAGACACAAAAAAAAACATATAAAAAAAAAACAAAACAAAATATAAAATAAGAAAAAATATTTAATAAAAAAAAAATAAAAATGAAATGAAGGAAAAAAATATTAAAAAACAAGAAAGGAAAGCTAACTTCGAGCAGAGCCGAAATTTATATACCCTTGCAGTTCAGTCGCAGTCCGCTAGGTGGCGCCACGCATCTTATATTATTAGATATGTAGCGGATCGTATATAGTTGGCCGATCCTTATGAAATTTGGCATATCGAATTATTTTGCCAAAAGAGTAATCTGTACCAAATCCCATCTTTCTAACTTAAAAAACACCAAAGTTATGCCAATTTCGATCGTTCTATGACAGCTATAGGATATAGTCGGCCGATCCTTATGAAATTTTGCACACAAGATATTTTGGTCAAATATAACATGTATGGAAAGTCCCAACCCTCTAATTTAAAAAACACCAAAGTTATGGCATTTCCGATCAATCAGTTATATGGCAGCTATAGGATATAGTCGACCGATCCCGGCCGTTCCGACTTATATATTGCCTGCAAACGAAAGAAGGATGTGTGCAAAGTTTCAACTCGATAGCTTTAAAACTGAGAGACTATTTTGCGTAGAAACAGACAGACGGACAGACGGACAGACGGACATGCTCATATCGACTCAGGAGGTGATCCTGATCAAGAATATATATACTTTATAGGGTCGGAGATGTCTCCTTCACTGCGTTGCACACTTTTGACCAAAATTATAATACCCTCTGCAAGGGTATAAAAACTGAGAAAAAAAAAAATACAAAAAAAAAACAAGAAAGGAAAGCTAACTTCGGGCGGAGCCGAAGTTTATATACCCTTGCAGTTCAGTCGCAGTCCGATAGGTGGCGCCACGCATCTATATTATTAGGTATACAGCGGATCGTATATAGTCGGCCGATCCTTATGAAATTTGGCATATCGAATTATTTTGACCAAAGAAGCATACATTGAAAATCCCATCCTTCTAACTTGAAAAACAACGAAGTTATGCCATTTCCGATCAATCAGTTATATGGCAGCTATAGGATATAGTCGACCGATCTTTATGAAATTTGGCAGATCGTATAAGTTGGACCAAATAAGAATCCATAGAAAGTCCCAACCTTCTAACTTGAAAAACAACGAAGTTATGCCATTTCCGATCAATCAGTTATATGGCAGCTATAGGATATAGTCGACCGATCCCGGCCGTTCGGACTTATGTACTACCTGCAAAGGAAAGAAGGGTGTGTGCAAAGTTTCAACTCGATAGCTTTAAAACTGAGAGACTAGTTTGCGTAGAAGCAGACAGACAGACGGACAGACAGACAGACGGACAGACAGACAGACAGACAGACGGACAGACGGACAGACGGACAGACGGACATGCTTATATCGACTCAGGAGGTGATCCTGATCAAGAATATATATACTTTATAGGGTCGGAGATGTCTCCTTCACTGCGTTGCACACTTTTGACCAAAATTATAATACCCTCTGCAAGGGTATAAAAAAGAAACAAGAAAAAATATATACATATTAAAAATATATAAAATAAGTACAAATATTTAAAAAAAAAAAAAAACGAAAAAGAAATGGAAAAAAAAAAGTTAGAAAAAATATGAAGTAAAACGAAATACAAAAAAAGAACCACAAAAAAAAAATATACATATATTAAAGATATATAAAAGATGAAAAAATATATAATGAAAAAATATAAAAATGGAAAATATATAAGAGTACATATATATAGCTATATATATACAAAAAAAAAAAAGAAAAGGCGGTACTCACAACAAAATACGGAAATGGAAGGGGAACGACCCTAGAGTCACGCGAAGAAGGGGGGAAGTGGATAAGGGTATCCACACACAAAATATCCACACGAAAAAAAAGGAAAAAAAAAAATCAAAAACAAAAAAAAAAAAAAAAACACTATGTTGCAATAGACTACTGCATGAATGCATCCAAAACGACAAATGAATCACTTATTCTAAAAGTGGGTACACTTTTTTTTGTGCACAGTATATTTGGGTGTGAGTGAATAGGGTAGTATTGTCTGTTTTGATTGACAGTAGTCTCACTCATTCCATAGTTGTACAGCTGTTAATGAGGACAGCAAAATTGGTGTGCAGTAGTCAACGCACTGTACAATGTTTTGGTGTGCAGTTGACTTACTGTACAGTGAGTGAAACTTCATGACTGGTACATACACACATATATGTATAGTTCTCATGTGTATGTATTTCCGATTAAAAAATTGATTTGTTTTTTCGTTTTAAATGTATTTATTATAAAATAAAAAATTTTGAAATTATTTATATTTAAATTTAAACTAATTATAATAATTATTTTATGTTATTAAAGTATCTACATTTAAATTATCAAACTTGTGAGTTCATTGCACGAGAGTGCAATGTGAGTTCTTGTGAGTTCTCCTTAGAATCCATGTTTATCCACTTATTACAAATTACTGCACTCATCTGTACAGTTGTTCACAGTCAACAATCAAGCTGTACAGCGTGTTTAAAAAAGGAAAAATATAGTACTCCCTACGAAGAGTACAACCATATAATGAACTCACTCGAAGTGAGTACACTGAAAATGTTGTACTTTCTTATTGTGACCTATAGAGTATACTGTACAGTAAAGAATGAGTGCAGTGTTTTTGAAAACACTACATTACTGTAAAGATCTGTTCTGCCACAAATGAGTGCATTCATGCAGAAGTCTATGTTGCAAAAACAAACATGAAGCTGGAACCACAAAGCTTCTGTCGTTCCCGAAGAAGGGGGGAAGTGTGAGGAGATTAGATCTCCCACACACCAAGACAGGTGGCAAGAGGGGCAACAGCGGGGGGGGGGGGGGGGGGGGGGACATGCAAGTCAACACTGCAGCGTCGGATGGGCCAGCGCTGCTGTGTTAGAAATACGGAGGAAGAGAAAGGTATCAAGGGAGAAATGCGTCGAGCACAGACGGCATGCGGGGGCAGCAGCGGGGGTAAGAGGAACCAGTACGGCGTCGCGCACGGAAGAGGGCGAAAGAGGAGTCACCGTGGAACGTAACGGTCCCGTTCGGGCCTCCGCGGCCGCGCTCGAAGGTCATAGGAAACAGCGGGGACGGCGGGGAACGAAGCGGCCGGCGACCGCGCAGCTGTGTTTACAAAATGCACAAAAACACAGAAATGCATTTGAATGTCCAGGGGGGGATCGCGGGGTATCCGGGCGAAGTCCGATGACCGGCACAAAATAATGCGGATCGGAGGCCCGAACGGGGCAATCGGGGGGGAACAATAAAGAAAGCCCGCCGATAGAAAGACGGCGGGCTTGGAGAAAGCTAACGGAGAAAGTGAAGGAGCGGAGGATTAAAGGCAGGAAGTAGATTCGCAAGGATTAACGGGCGCCTCTGGCACTATATAAGGAGGGCCCCTGGAGCGAATCGGGGCCGAGTCTTCTAGGGAAGCTGGGATAGTGAGTGAAAGACCCCCCGTGGGTAAGTCTGCCATTCAAGTTGGAAAGCTTCCTTGAAGAGTTAGGAGTACAGGCTGAAGGACCCCCCGTGGGTAAGTCCGACAGTCTTCAGTGCGGGCTATTAAAGCGAGTGAGCAAGGATATACGAAAATAGCTCAAGGACCCCCTGTGGGTAAGTCCGGCGGCGGTACGCGCATCGAATCGAGCAAGGAGTCAGGGGAAAAGGATCAAGGATCTGCGGCAAAGCTGAGGCCCAAGGGTAAAAGAGTCGGGTGGAGTTATTCCCGGACACGACAGGTATCCTGGTGTAGTGGCGGCAACGACGGATCAGCCTGGCGTACGCCTTGTCTGCTCCTGACCGTTCGATCCAGGTGTGATCCTGTATCGCGAGGGAGAGCCAACCCGGGAACTCAAGCCCAATAGTGAAACCAGGCAGGGACACCCCTGGAAGTCAAGAGAATCCTGATCCAGGCGCTGGAGCGTATGCACAGCGATAAACCTGGAGTCAAAGGAGACGCGACGCCCAAACCTCTGGCCTACCATAGATCCTGCGGGGCGTAGGCACACAGGTGTTTGGAGGCGAGTGGCGAACGCGACCGGGGGCGTGTCCTGTAGGGTAGGAAGGCCCTTCGTGCCCTGATCCGGCCGCTAAGCAGCGAGGAGCATATCCTGCCCGGCGTATGCCTGGGAGGTGAGCCACTCGGTCTGTTAACACGGATTAGGTGCCGGCCACGGCGAAAGGGCAAATCCAGGCAAGCCAAAGGTTCCGAGTCCACGGCACCCCAAGCGGAGATACAGCAACGGCAGAGGCGACGACGAGGGAGCAGCGGCAACAGGAGAGCAGCGACGACGAGGGAGCAGCGGCAGCATCATAGCAGCGACGACGAGGGAGCAGCTTTTAATGACTCACCACGTGATCAACTCCCACTTTAACTTTAATCCAATAAAACAGAGCATAGACAAAATAAAAAACCCATAAAGGAGTAACGAGTGGTACAATTGTTTTTTATTATGTTATTTTTTTTTAATAATTCAATATGTTAAATCCAATCTTTTGTTTATTCATTTCAAATGGGACCTTCTCCAAATATCCCCCATACAACGTCACTCATTAAATAAAAATTAAAGTATATATTCAAAAAAGTTATAACCATAATGTGTGATTGTTACCCGCAGGTGCTGTGGGAAAACAAAAATCCTGAACGCACTTCGTGGCAGCCGAGCTAGCTTGGAGCTAGATTAATCGAAATGTACGAGTAGTTTCATTTTTGTTCACTACTTAATTACCGAAATATGCCCTGGGACGCAATCAACTTTTCGTGTTAAATTCTAATTAAATTCTCGAGGCGAATTGCGGCGTTCGCTTTTAGCCAAATCTGAATTCACTTTCACTGGAGGCGGCAACCTGGCCGTGTGAGTTCCCGTTATCAACTATTGGCAGCAGGCCAGGATTTTTCGTGACGAACAACTGTTGAACTGTTGGCAACACGCATACGAGTCGGAAAACGAAGCCAGGCCGAATCGGCAAAGAAAGCGAGACGGCTGACGGGTAAGGCTTTTTTGAAAAGGGGGTCACCAGGTACCGCATTAAAGTGGGCAGAGTTTGTATACCAGGACCCCAGCCAGGCTGACTCCCGGCATGGGAGAAGTGACACCTTAGTCCGGCAGAGGTGGCAACCCAAGCGCATACGGTGCGGATACTCACTAGATGTCCGGGCTATTTATTTGAGAGGAGGATCCCTGAGGAAGGTCCTGCTATGGGATCTTCGGTTTATTACAAGATAAAACCCTTGCCTTATCCTAGTTATTGCCAATGCAACAACGAAAAGCTAGGCCCAGGCTTAGAGGTTTTGTAGACTTGGGTTAACAACCAGACTTTTTCGGAGCTTTTAAATTTATGTTTGACTTTTGTGCTTTTGAACTATCAACAATTTGCATTACACAATTTTAATTATCGACAGATAAAGGTACGCTATACGAATTTACTACACGAACAATCGTGGGCTGCAATCCTCATATAAGTAAGGTGGAAAAGCTGCAGCGGTTGCTCTCTTGTTTTCGCGACTCATTGGCCACAGGCCAAGTGGGAGGAAGGTGAAATTTTGAACTTCTTCTTACTTGGCATGATCGACTTTTTGGGAGTCGATGGCTGAATTTTTGGAGCTGGGATTTTAGAGTACTGCATGCTAAGGATCGTTCTTTAACATCACTAATTCACCTTAGTGATTCCCCTGCCTGTATATTTTGTGGTGAGTGGTCCCAGGTAGTGTCTATATCACATTTTTCAAAGTCTATTTATACATTTTTTTTTATTTTTTCCGAGGTTCGTGAGGTGCGAGGCCACGTAGAAACTTAAGAATGGAGCATGTAATTATTTAAGCTCTGTTTACGTTGTTTACAATGCCTTCGGACTGTGGGTTTTAAGCCTGAACTTTAAGAAGACTTGGATATTTGCGGTTTCTGGTTCTATTGGGATCCATGTATTCAGGTGTCTAGTCGTTATTTGAATAAAATATTATCTATTTCGTGATGATTGCAATTAATATGGTTATTTTTGGACAGGTGTCACAAAGGTGAGAAGACCTTATTCATTGTCTGTTCAATCGAGTTCTATCTAAGCTATTGAACTTCCTATTTCTCAATTTTTCTTGCGACAGAGAATTATTGCTCAGAAAGTTTCTAGTGAATGTGAGTCCGAAATCGAAAACACCATCGCATTCTATTCAATTTCCAGCTTAAGGCCACTTGCTGCTCGTCCCAAAGGAACATCAATAAAAAAATTCATTTCAACCGGATGGAATCTTTTTTTACATTTTCCACCAACGCTTTTGACTATCTCATCCAGACGTGCCCATCAAGGGTCCATGTTAAGTGCCTATCTCTGCTTCTTTGACATTTTTGCGTGATATCCTGCCAATTTGCGGCGCTGTTTTGCTGTGAACAGCGATTGCTTTTTTGCCCGCAATGGCAGCAAAGGACTTCATTTTGGCAAACAGACAAGGCGGCCCTAAAAAGTTAGGCTAAATGTAAAAATGTGTAACAGAGATTCCAGTTAATAAAGAAGTTAATTGGGCATTCCTTTCAGTTTGCTATGTTATTTAAGATATCGTATAAACCTACGATACTATGGACTTTGTTTTTAAATGAATAATTGTGAACTCTTCTTAATTTTGTAATGGAAATATAAGTCCTTTTTATACCAGTAGCCAACCGAAAAAAGCATCAGGGTAACCTTAGGATTTATATTATTAACCTCATACAGTTGAGATCAGCCTTCTATAATAACCTGAGCAGTTAAGACTCTAACATCCTTCTTTCCTTATTTTCTTTATTTTTATTTATTTTTTGTCTTATGGCTTAGTTTTACGAACCAATCGTTAATCCAATCAATGAATTAGAATCGCTTAGCAAATAAACACAAAAAAAAAGGAGGGGAATAGTTTTTGGGTATTTACAAAATAAATCATATTATTTTCAAAATAAATTTATTCCCTTTACGTGCAATCGCTACACTGAATATCCAGTTATTTCCCTTGATATATTCCAAAATATTGTTTGAAACGAAGTTTCTTATGACGCGTTATGAGTTTGGTGGATGAGGGCTAGCCGAGAAAAATCGTAACATAACGTTAAACGGATTTCCGGCTTCTTCTCCTTCGTAGAGTGATAGGATATAACCATTTCTCCTCCCTCTCCCTCTCTCTCTCTTATTATCTCTTATTTAAAAAATGCGACATATGATTTTGAAATTGTAAGTCATATGTATCTTCAGTTTTCTTTGTCAATCTTAGTTGTCTCTCAGTCAGTTTCAATTTTCAATTTCATTTTTCAATTTCAATTTTAAATTTTTAATTTAAATTTTGAATTGCAATTTTTAATGTTAACTTTTAATTAAATTTTCAATTTTAATTTTCAAATTCAATTTTCAATTTCAATTTTAAAATCCAATTTTCAATTTTAATTTTCAACTTGAACTTTCAATTTCGATTTTCATTTTCAAATTTCAATTTTCAATTTGAACTTTTAATTTCAATTTTCAATTTCTTTTTTCAATTTCCATTTTTATTTTCAATTTTTCATTCCAATTTTCAATTTTAATTTTCAATTGCATTTCATCTCTTCTTGCATTATTTCTCATTTTTTTTTTATTTTTTGATATTTTTTGTCTTTATTATAATTTGACGTGTGATATTTTGACGTACTGATTAGATTTAGTAAAAGTAAATAAAATAAGTAAAAGTAAAAATCATTTTTATATAAATGTTGTAAATTATTGTTGTAAATCCTTTTTCGCCTTCATTCACTCCTGTTTCTCTTTCATTGACCTTCATCTCGTCATGCCTGCTAATCGAAAACACTCCAACATGTACCTAGACACCAACTGTTTTTTTCTTAAATTTATTCTCTTTACTTATTTTAATGTGCAATCGCTATTCTGAACATCGAGTTATTCCCTTGAGATGTTCCGAAATATTTTTTATTTTTAAATAACTATGTGCCATGTGTTTTGGTTTTCAGCGGATACAATTCTCTTATCCTTCTTTCCATATTTTCTTTTACTGTTAATTTTTATTATCTAATTTGTATATTATCTAGCAATCGCTTTAGAAGTAAGATACTTGTCCGATCCGTCTTGTTTTCTTGTTCTTTTTTATTTTTCCAAAGCAATTAAAACAATTATTTTAGTTTCCAATTTCAATTCAATTAATTTAGTTTCCTTATATTCTTTTTATTTTTATTTTTTCTACAAGTTGGTCCTTAACTGATCGCCAAAAGAATGCAGGTGGGGACACTCCTTATTTTTTTACTTAAAAAACTTTAATTAGGTAAGCCTTAATGGTTATCATGTAAGGTTATTACTTCAACACTTTATGGGCCCTCTTTTAATGACGCATCATGTGATCAACTCCCACTTCAACTGTAATCCAATAAAATAGAGTGTAATAGCGAACATAAAAGGCTCATAAAGGACTAACGGGTGGTAAACTTTTTTTTACTATGCTTTTTTTTTTATTCATTCAATATGTTAAATCCAATCTTTTGTTTATTCATTTCAAAGGGGACCTTCTTTAAATACCCTCAAATAACGTAACTCATTAAATAAAAATTAAAATGTATAAATTAAATATATATATCCTCTCTTTATCTTAACTTCCTTATCTTCACTTCCTTATCTTCACTTCCTCTCTTTATCTTAAAGCGGACGGACGTGTTATTTTGTGCGCACTGCGTTTTTATAAATTTGACATAAGCTTTCCATAAACAATCGGTGTTTATTCCTTTACACAAATAAAAAAAAAATAAAACAAATTAATCTCCCCCTTTCGTTTTCCTGGTACAGTGGTTCAAGGTTCCTTTAATAAAAACAAATAATATTAATAAATAAATTTTTAATTTATAATAATTTTTGAAGTCTTGTAATAAGACAATCTCCTCTGCCCAGTCTACCATCCACTGCTGGCTTTGTGAAAACTTTTTACACGATAAGTGTGCCGGGTTCACGGCCTCCGTTTCGGATGCTATTTCACGTAGGTCTCCACTTTTTCTGTAACGGGGGTTCTGCGGTTCAGGACGAAATGAGATCGTTCTTGAGGCAGACTAAAAGTGAATTCAAGGAGTTGATTAGCGGTTTTCGTAAAATCAATGACCAACTCTGTCCAACTAGTAGTCTTCAACTACTAAATGAGTCTTCAAAGCGTAAGAAATCCTCTCTTAGTGAAGTAATTGTGGTAATAATCTTCATCCTGCTCAGCCGACTACTATGCAGCCGCTTATATCTCTGGCTTCCGAATATTTCTGAATTAATGAGCAATTTTTTTAAATATATAAATCCGATTTGTCCTCTGCGTCATCGCTTCAAGTGATCCCAGACCCAATAATTCAAACTGTAACAGTCACCAAACAGGGTAATCAACCGTCCGGACCCCGGGTACGTACTGATGCCGCAGTATTAGTTACGGCGGCACCCTTGACGGTGATCCCACCATCGAAACACATTTTTGTTTCCCGGCTTGCCCCTGATACTTCGAAGATTGATATCTCGGCTTACATTAAAGCCAAAACAAAAGTCAACAAAAAGGTGGGGGATATTACAAAATTCAAATATTCATACACCAGGCACACGTCATCTTTCAAAAAACGTATGCCCTTGCAGATGTTCAAGACGATTTGTTCCGCCAGCTTTTGGTCAGAGAACATTTTCATCCAAGAACATCAGCCAAGTACGGTGAAAAAAAAGATAACCAAACCTGCGGTTAACGGCCTCTGATGAACCTTCCACCTCATTTTCCTCAGTTTCAAAAAACTAACTGGGAACATTTGTCCGCTATTCGTTTGGTTTTCGATCGTCTGTCTGATGGTGACTAGCTGAAAGCTCTGGGGGACTTTAATATCCCAGAACTTATGTGGTCAAATGTTGAAAATTTATCGTCTTTACAGCTTAACTCCCACCACGACTTCCCTGCGGGCATGTTCGACATGTCAGTCGGGCAAATTAACCACGTTAGAAATTCTTTAGGTCGGCTGTTGGTCTTATGTTTCTTTTCTGATGCTGATGGAATTACTCTTTCCAGAACTTTGCCCCTTTCTAACCCCGAGGATCCATATCAGATCCATTCAGAAAGTTCGTTTCTTTCGTAAGGCTGATTTTATGAAATTAAATAAGGTAATTTCGGAATTTGATTGGTCTGATTTACTGGCATGCGAAGATATAAACATCGCATTACAAAAACTGTATTACACTATGAACATATTTTGTGTACCGCTGTGTGCTTGTGTGCCGTGAAAATATCCGTCTGCTTCAACGAATATGATTATTTTACAAGCCTTATAAATTTAAGGAACAGTATGAGTAGACTTTTAAATAAACATAGAATATCTGGCTGTACAGTTAGTTATTCAGGAGTAGCTCGGTCCCATTTCACCGTGCATATCGCTGAATGTTATTGGAGTTATATTCGCCGCTGCCGGATTCAGTTTACTCAGGATCCGAAGCAGTTTTATAACTTTGTAAACCCTAAGCGTAAACATGTATCTTTTCGCCCACTGCCTACGTTTGAGAACTCTTATGCGAACACTGATCAGGCAATTTGATCTTTCCCCTTATTTGGAAGGCATCTTTCATAAATCCGCTGCATAAAAAAGGGAAAAAATTTAACGCTGCTAATTATAGAGGCATCTCTAAATTGTCAGCAATTCCAAAGCTGTTTGAAAAACTTATCACTCCACATTTGCAACACCTATGTAGTTCAATAATAACTTCCTGCCAGCATGGCTTCATGAAGCGCTGCTCACCACTACCAACTTATTGGAGCTAACATCTTTTATGACGGATGGGTTCCGGAATGGCTTACAAACAGACGTCATTTACACTGACTTCAGTAAAGCATTCAACTCTGTTAACCATTCGCTTCTTATAATTTAACTCAGTCTTTTGGGATTCCCAATCGATCTTCTTATCTGGATTTCGAGCTACTTATCTGGGAGAACCCAACGTGTTTCTCGCGTTTAGTCCGCGCAACATCTGGGGTGCCCCATGGAAGCCATCTTGGACCCCTACTTTTTACACTGTTTATTAACGACTTGCCTCTTGCCTTAAGCAATTTACTTGTACTTATGTACGCTGATGACGTTAAGCTGGGCCTTCAGTATGAATTCACTAGAGCCCAGTCTAGACTTCAATCCGATTTGGATTGTAACGAACTGTTTTGCTATGTTTTGCTCGCAACAAACGCCGCGGCTAGCTCACAGAGGATGAGGGTACGTTCCACCGAATTTATTGATTCGACGTGATTGCCCGAGCCCAGAAATAACACGGTATTGCTTCTTTTCAAATAAATCCCCTTTATTGTAATTAATTTACAAAGCAATAAAGAGAATCTCACCGGCTGTCTGGCTCAGCCGACCGACCGCTCGCCCTCCCGTCGATCCCCGATCCCCGCTCCGGGTTGGTGCCAATACGCACGCCCTCCCAAAGCTTGCGCCCGGCAGGTCGTGCGGTCTTGGTGCCTGGCGCCGAAACGGCTCTCAGTTCCCTTCGTTCGGACTCACGGACTCTGGTTGCGGGGCCTGTGTTGCTGCTTGTGGTCTTCCGCTGCCTGTCCGTCGCTGCTGCTCCCTCGTCGTCGCTGCTCTACGGTTGCCGCTGTTCCCACGTCGTCGCTGCTATGCTGCTGCCGCTGCTCCCTCGTCGTCGCTGCTCTCCGGTTGCCGCTGCTCCCTCGTCGTCGCCTCTGCCGTTGCTGTTTCTCTGTTTGGGGTGCCGTGGACTCGGAACCTTTGGCTTGCCTGGATTTGCCCTTTTGCCGTGGCCGGCACCTAATCCATGTTAACAGACCGAGTGGCTCACCTCCCAGGCATATGCCGGGCAGGATCTGCTCCTCGCTGCTTAGCGGCCGGATCAGGGCACGAAGGGCCTTCCTACCCTACAGGACACGCCCCCGGTCGCGTTCGCCACTCGCCTCCAAACACCTGCGTGCCTACGCCCCGCAGGATCTATGGTAGGCCAGAGGTTTGGGCGTCGCGTCTCCTTTGACTCCAGGTGGTCTGCTGTGCATACGCTCCAGCGCCTGGATCAGGATTCTCTTGACTTCCCGGGGTGTCCATCCCGGGTTTACTATTGGGCTTGAGTTTCCGGGTTGGCTATTCCTCGCGTTACAGGATCACACCTGGATCGAACGGTCAGGAGCAGACAAGGCGTACGCCAGGCTGATCCGTCGTTGCCGCCACTACACCAGGATACCTGTTGTGTCCGGGAATAACTCCACCCGACTCTTTTACCCTTGGGCCTCAGCTTTGCCGCGGATCCTTGATCCTTTTCCCCTGACTCCTTGCTCGATTCGATGCGCGTACCGCCGCCGGACTTACCCACAGGGGGTCCTTAAGCTTATTTCGTATATCCTTGCTCACTCGCTTTAATAGCCCGCACTTTAGGACTGTCGTACTTACCCACGGGGGGTCCATCAGCCTGTACTCCTAACTCTTCAAGGAAGCTTTCCAACTTGGGGGTTTTTCACTCACTCTCCCAGCTTCCCTAGAAGACTCGGCCCCGATTCGCTCCAGGGGCCCTCCTTATATAGTGCCAGAGGCGCCCGTTAATCCTTGCGAATCCACTTCCTGCCGTTAATCCTCCGCTCCTTCACTTTCTCCGTTAGCTTTCACCAAGCCCGCCGTCTTTCTATCGGCGGGCTTTCTTTATTGTTCCCCCCCGATTGCCCCGTTCGGGCCACCGATCCGCATTATTTTGTGCCGGTCATCGGACTTCGTCCCGATACCCCGCGATCCCCCCCTGGACATTCAAATGCATTTCTGTGTTTTTGTGCATTTTGTAAACACAGCTGAGCGGTCGCCGGCCGCTTCGTTCCCCGCCGTCCCCGCTGTTTCCTATGACCTTCGAGCGCGGCCGCGGAGGCCTGGCCGGGACAGTTACGTTCCACTTTCGCCCTCTTCCGTGCGCGACGCCGTGCTGGTTCCCCCGCCCCCGCTGCTGCCCCCGCATGCCGTCTGCCCTTGATACCTTTCTCTTCTTCCGTATTTCTAAACACAGCAGCGCTGGCCCATCCGACGCTGCAGTGCTGACTTGCTTGTTCCCCCCCCGCTGCTGCCCCTCTTGCCACCTGTCTTGGCGTGTGGGAGATCTAATCTCCTCACACTTCCCCCCTTCTTCGGGAACGACAGAAGCTTTGTGATTCCAGCTTCATGTTTGTTGTTGTTTTGCCAATTTTTTGTTTTTGATTTTTTTTTTTTTTTTTTTTCCTCTTTTGCGTGTGGATTGAAGTTCCTGGCCAGAAGTACCTTGCCGCTACCTTCGCAATCGTCTTCCTTCCGCCTAAATGACCCGCTGTTGGTGCGTCGTGGTTCTCCTTCAGCACCTGTTGCCTCATGTTCATCGGCACACATAATTTCCATGATGCCACTTCTTCGCTCCCGGCTCTGTGTGGAACGTGTCGGTAGATCAAACCTGCCTCCTCGACGTATTCCGGATACTTCTGTGGGTTTACCTTTAGTTTCTTCTTCAGCGAGCCTATCCAAATGCATTCCGCGTCTTCGGTTGCTGTGGCACTCCTCAGCTTCTCCACAATCGGCTGGCGGGAAAGTGCATCCGCGACTACGTTCAGCTTGCCTTTTCTGTAGCTGATTACGTAATCGTATTGCTGCAGCTCGAAGACCCATCTTGCGATCCTTCCAAGTGGGCTCTCTATGTTGTTTAACCACTTCAGCGCCATGTGATCCGTTATCACGTCGAACTGGTATCCCTCCAGGTATGGCCTCATTTGCCGAATTGCCCAGATTATTGCTAGACACTCTTTCTCTGTTGCCGAGTAGTTCTTCTCCGCGCCTATTAGCGTTCGGCTGGCGTAAGCGACCACTCGCTCGCCCTCATCCGTGTCCTGCGTCAGCACTGCGCCCATGCCGTAATCGCTGGCGTCCGTTTGCAGTACAAACTTCTTCGTGAAGTCTGGGCATGCCAGCACCGGGTCCTCTGCTAAACGTGACTTTAACTTCTCGAACGCTTCTTGTTGTCTCGACGTCCACTCCCACTTCGTTCCCTTTCGCAGGAGGTCGTTCAACGGTTTTGCGACCCCAGCGAAATCGGGAACGAACCGTCGATACCACGACGCCATCCCTATGAACTGCCGTACTCCTTTCACGTTTGTCGGTGGTTCCAATTCCGTGATCGCTGCAACTTTTCCCGGATCCATACCAATTCCTTGACGCGTTATCCGGTGGCCCAGGTACAACAGCTCTTCCCTGAAGAAGTGGCACTTATCTGTGTTTATCCTTAAGTTTGCCGCCTTCAGTCTTCGGAAAACTTCCCTTAAATTTGCCATGTGCTCCTCCCTCGTGCGCCCGATCACTATTATATCGTCCTGGTACGCGAATGCGTGGGGAGCCATGTCCGGGCCTATGACCTGGTCTAGAGTCCTTTGAAAAGTTGCCGAAGCCGAGTGTAGTCCGACCGGCATCACCTTCCACTGGTACAGACCTTTTCCTGGTACAGGAAAGGCCGTGTATTTCCGGCTCTCTTCCTCAATTGGGATTTGCCAATAGCCATCCTTAAGGTCGAGACTGCTGAAAAATTTTGCCTCCCTCAATTGCTCCAAAATGAAATTTATCCTTGGCATCGGGTACGCATCTTTCACTGACTTTGCGTTTATCTGCCGAAAGTCGACGCACATCCTCCACTGACCCGTCTTTTTCTTCACCATGACAATGGGTGAGCTGTAGGCACTGTTTGAAGGTTCGATGCATCCCTTCTCCAGCAGTTCTTCCACCTTTCCATTTATTTCCCCCTGTATTTTGGGGTTCTTTGGGTAATATCTTTGTTTAATTGGGATGTCGTCCTTCATTGTGATTTTATGCTGGGTTATGTTTGAACAACCCTTCTGATTTGTGAACGCCGCCAGCTCTTCTTCGATGAACTTTCTGACCCGCTCGCGCTCCCATTCCCCTGAGGGTCGCGCTATGGCTATGGACAGCCTATCCTCCAGGCATCCGCTCCACCTCTCTCTTTTCGGGATCGTGACTTGGTGGCCTGCGCAGTTGATTGTTGTGCCGAATTCTGCGAGGAAATCCCATCCAAGCATCGCGCTGTCTCCCATGCCTGGCAACACTTTTTCTTGTTGCCAAAGCTTACAGTTGTTAGGAGTACCATTTGAGTTTCTATGTGGCTCCCGTTGGCCAACTTTACTAGTCTCCTTGTCGCTTTCCGTTCTCCGGCGATTCCCGGGTCCTCTGCTAATTTTTCTGAAATGAAGCTAGCCGTTGCCCCGGTGTCCACCATGGCCCTCACTTCTGCTCCTCCGACCTTGATGACCACCGCCAATTGCTGATCGTCTCCGGTTAATCCTCCAACTATCTCTGAGAGGCAGCACCTCGCGATCTCCGCCTTCCTCTCTATGGCTGGGATCGCTGCACGTTTCCCGCTCTTTGGCAGCATTCCGTGCTTCTCACCCCTACTGCGCCGCACATCCTGCAGAACAAAATTCTGGGGTTCCTGCACCCGCTGGCCCAATGGCCCATGCCTCCGCATCTGTTGCACGCCTGTGCTGGGTTTTCTACGTGTCCCTGTCCAGGCGTCGCTGCCCGCTGCATATTCGGCTGCCTTTGGATTTGGTTTGCTGCCCATTGTTGGTTCGGCTGTTGATGCCTTGGGCCTGCCCATTGCTGGCTCGGCTGCCGTTGCTGTGGCATCTGGCGATGCTCCTCAGGCTGCCATCTCTGCCCCCATCCCTGTCCTGGTTGGCTCTGTTGCTCCGGTGGTTTATGGTGCAACTCCTCCTTTGGCCATCTTCTGTCTACCGCTGGGGACTGTCTATTGAAGGCCTCCTCTTCCAAAGCCAGCTCCTCGAATTCTTCGGCTAGACCCATGACCTCCTCGAGTGATGCACATGCGTAGGGTCTCATGAACATTTTCATGCGTGGCATGCAGTTCTCCACGAGCCTATCGATGACCTCCTTTGTGGACTTTCCTAACGGCTTCATTAACGCCTGAAGGTCCACCATGTACTCTTTGAAAGGCTCTCCTCGCTGTTGCTTCCTCCTCTCGAGAGGATCCCCACCTGTACCGGGACTGGCTTCCGCGCTTGTGGCTCCATGCTCCTCATGCTCTTCATTTCTGGCACTGCCAGACTTTGGATGAGCTTTTCCGATTCGCTCACCGCTCTCTGCCTCGGCGTGGTCCTCTGCGCGAACTTCTCCTCGAATCCCCGCGCGACCACCATTACTTCATCCTCGTTTCTTTCGTCGGCCCACCTTGCCACCAGTGCCCTCATGATCTCCACGGTTCCATCCGCTGCGAGACCGAGCTCTCTGCACACTTCGCACAACTCTTCTTTGCGAAGCGCGTAGATCCAGTTTTTCCTCCCCATCTTGAAGCAGTGTTACTCCTAGACTCTAAAGCAATCACATAGTTTGGGCGCCAGGTGTAACGAACTGTTTTGCTATTTTTTGCTCGCAGAGGTTGAGGGTACGTTCCACCGAATTTATTGATTCGACGTGATTGCCCGAGCCCAGAAATAACACGGTATTGCTTCTTTTCAAATAAATCCCCTTTATTGTAATTAATTTACAAAGCAATAAAGAGAATCTCACCGGCTGTCAGGCTCAGCCGACCGACCGCTCGCCCTCCCGTCGATCCCCGATCCCCGCTCCGGGTTGGTGCCAATACGCACGCCCTCCCAAAGCTTGCGCCCGGCAGGTCGTGCGGTCTTGGTGCCTGGCGCCGAAACGGCTCTCGGTTCCCTTCGTTCGGACTCACGGACTCTGGTTGCGGGGCCTGTGTTGCTGCTTGTCGTCTTCCGCTGCCGCTGCCTGTCCGTCGCTGCTGCTCCCTCGACGTTGCTGCTCTACGGTTGCCGCTGTTCCCTCGTCGTCGCTGCTATGCTGCTGCCGCTGCTCCCTCGTCGTCGCTGCTCTCCGGTTGCCGCTGCTCCCTCGTCGTCGCCTCTGCCGTTGCTGTTTCTCCGTTTGGGGTGCCGTGGACTCGGAACCTTTGGCTTGCCTGGATTTGCCCTTTCGCCGTGGCCGGCACCTAATCCGTGTTAACAGACCGAGTGGCTCACCTCCCAGGCATACGCCTGGCAGGATCTGCTCCTCGCTGCTTAGCGGCCGGATCAGGGCACGAAGGGCCTTCCTACCCTACAGGACACGCCCCCGGTCGCGTTCGCCACTCGCCTCCAAACACCTGCGTGCCTACGCCCCGCAGGATCTATGGTAGGCCAGAGGTTTGGGCGTCGCGTCTCCTTTGACTCCAGGTGGTCCGCTGTGCATACGCTCCAGCGCCTGGATCAGGATTCTCTTGACTTCCCGGGGTGTCCCTGCCTGGTTTCACTATTGGGCTTGAGTTCCCGGGTTGGCTATCCCTCGCGTTACAGGATCACACCTGGATCGAACGGTCAGGAGCAGACAAGGCGTACGCCAAGCTGATCCGTCGTTGCCGCCACTACACCAGGATACCTGTCGTGTCCGGGAATAACTCCACCCGACTCTTTTACCCTTGGGCCTCAGCTTTGCCGCGGATCCTTGATCCTTTTCCCCTGACTCCTTGCTCGATTCGATGCGCGTACCGCCGCCGGACTTACCCACAGGGGGTCCTTAAGCTATTTTCGTATATCCATGCTCACTCGCTTTAATAGCCCGCACTTTAGGACTGTCGGACTTACCCACGGGGGGTCCTTCAGCCTGTACTCCTAACTCTTCAAAGAAGCTTTCCAATTTGAATGGCAGACTTACCCACGGGGAGTCTTTCACTCACTCTCCCAGCTTCCCTAGAAGACTCGGCCTCGATTCGCTCCAGGGGCCCTCCTTATATAGTGCCAGAGGCGCCCGTTAATCCTTGCGGATCCACTTCCTGCCGTTAATCCCCCGCTCCTTCACTTTCTCCGTTAGCTTTCTCCAAGCCCGCCGTCTTTCTATCGGCGGGCTTTCTTTATTGTTCCCCCCCGATTGCCCCGATTGGGCCTCCGATCCGCATTATTTTTGTGCCGGTCATCGGACTTCGTCCCGATACCCCGCGATCCCCCCCTGGACATTCAAATGCATTTCTGTGTTTTTGTGCATTTTGTAAACACAGCTGCGCGGTCGCCGGCCGCTTCGTTCCCCGCTGTCCCCGCTGTTTCCTATGACCTTCGAGCGCGGCCGCGGAGGCCTGGCCGGGACCGTTACGTTCCACGGTGATTCCTCTTTCGCCCTCTTCCGTGCGCGACGCCGTGCTGGTTCCCCCGCCCCCGCTGCTGCCCCCGCATGCCGTCTGCCCTTGATACCTTTCTCTTCTTCCGTATTTCTAAACACAGCAGCGCTGGCCCATCCGACGCTGCAGTGCTGACTTGCTTGTTCCCCCCCGCTGCTGTCCCTCTTGCCACCTGTCTTGGCGTGTGGGAGATCTAATCTCCTCACAGGATAAACTTCAAAATTGGTGTTTTGCAAATAACCTAAAGCTTAATGGATCGAAATGTAAACTTGTGTGTTTTTACCGATCTAGTCCTCACCAGGCTATGTCTTTCTCTATGGGAACTCAGGTTAAAGATCTATGTGTCTTATTAGATTTGAGACTTAAATTTACCGACCATATATCTACAATACATGCAATACATCCTCAGTACGGAGTTCACCAAGATCACATTGAATCTGTACAAAAAAACTTTCGCTCTTAGTGGACTTAATTGGGATGAAAATCTTTACCTTCCCTCTTATCGTACTTTTACTAAACACTTTAGACTTTTACTAAACAACTTACCATCATTAACAAACCGTTAACCCTTAATCTTATTTATGTAGAAGGACTAGAAACTTTCGTCCTCTACTCCTCAGCCATTGTAGTTCGATATATGCCCAACACGATCCACTCAGGGCATTATGTTTGGACTATAATGGTCTCTACCACATCTTGTCACTTTGCTCCACTAACAATCTTAAATCGCTCATATTAACCGCCTTAACTGTGCAACACTCTTCCTCGTGATATCTTTCTCCTACTCCTCGCTTAATCTGTCCCGGATCTATTCGGATCTATTCTATTCAATGGGAACCGCAAAAAAAAAAAACAAAAAAATATAAAAAAGGGTTATAACCATAATGTGTGATTGTTACCCGCAGGTGCTGTCCTCCTTGAAATCAGTGAAGACATGCGGATCGTCGCGGATTAGAACTCCCACATGTTACGGCCTCTGACCAACCTTCCACTTTATCTTCCTCTGTTTTAAAAAACTAATGTCTTCTCTAACACTTACCTATCAGAATACAAGAGGGTTACGTAGTAAACTTCCCAAACTGTATTCTGATAGTTCTTTCTTTGCATCTCACATTATTGTATTTACAGAAACTTGGTTAAAGCCGAAGATCGGAATTTGAGCTCCGAAGTTTTTCCTAGTAGGTACACCACTTTTAGATGTGATAGAACTTTGCGAAGGGGAGGAGGAGTGCTAATTTCTGTAGACTCAAAATTCGCTTCTGCAGAGGTAAAATCACAAGAGTTTGGTGACATGGAATTTCTTTGCATCAATATCACATTGTCCGATCAATCTTTGTATGTTCGTCCGAACCGCCAACATACTGGCAACATTTGTCCGCTATTCGTTTGGTTTTCGATCGTCTGTCTGATGGTGACCAGCTGTGGGTGACTTCAATATCCCAGAACTTGTATGGAACATATGGTCAAATGTTGAAAATTCACCGTCTTTACAGCTTAACTCCCACCACGACTTTCCTGTGGGCATGTTTGACATGTCATTCGGGCAAATTAACCACGTTAGAAATTCTTTAGGTCGGCTGCTGGACTTATGTTTCGTTTCTGATCCTGATGGAATTACTCTTTCCAGAACTTTGCCCCTTTCTGACCCTGAGGATCCATATCATCCCACTCTTGAGCTTTCAATTGAAAACAACTCCATAATTGACCTTAAGTCTACACTTAAATCTCATAAAGTTCGTTTCTTTCGTAAGGCTGACTTTATGAAATTAAATAAGTTAATTTCGGAATTTGATTAGTCTGATTTACTGGCATGCGATGATATAAACTTAGCATTACAAAAATTTTATTTCACTGTAAACTCATTTTTTGACGTTTGTGTGCCGTGGAAATATCCGTCCCCTTCAACGAATCCGCCTTGGTATACACGGCATCTTAACAACTTAAAGAATAGTATGAGTAGACTTTTGAATAAACATAGATTATCTGGCTATACAGTTAGTTATTCTAGATACTTAGTAGCCCGGTCCAATTTCACCGTGCATAACGCAGAATGTTATAGGAGTTATATTCGCCGCTGCAGGATTCAGTTTACTCAGGATCCGAAGCAATTTTATAACTTTGTAAACACTAAGCGTAAACATGTATCTATCGGCAGCGTCCCTCAGTCGGTTGGACGGGAGGTGGGCTGTACGTATGCAGTTTGAACCGCGCAAAAAGGGGAACCCAGGGAGTGCCTCAGGGAGGCACGATTTATCCTGAACCAGGAGATTATGCGGCGCTCCAGGATGTTTCCGGCGAGTTCTAAAGTGATAACCGCAGAACTTTCCATGCTTTGCTGCCTCTGCCACTTCCCACTTTTAGTGGAGGTTCACTGATCTCGACCATGGTGGACATAAACCCATTCATAGATGGTCGAGAAGCTTCAGCGGTTGCGGTCCTGCCTCGTGAGTCTGCCTTGGAGACTGTTTGATCGTCTCACGGACAAAAATTATGACGTCGCATTGGAGTTGCTAGGCAGCAGAACGAAGCACAACAAGTGCTGTTGCAGAAAGTGGACGATGCCACGCAGTCTAAATGGAAGGAAAGGCAAGCTGACTCGGATTCCTTGGATTCCATTCCAACGCGGGAGTCTATCGCAAATTCCTTGACCGGATGCGCCTAAAGCGACGTAGGCATAAAGAGAAAAAAAAACAAAGAATAAAATTTAAACTTAAACCGCGAAAAAAAAAAAAAAAAATATCCCATTTTTGGCGAGAGTTACCAGTTAGGCAATCATCGGCCAGCTGATCAAAAGTGGATCAAGACTGGTTAGTCTAAAAGGGGCAGGAAATGCGCGGGAGAGGCCAGACCTTATTTTGAAGTTTGGACCTACCGCAAGTTGGACGTGCGAAAATTTTTAAACTCTTTTTTTTTTTTTTTTGTTTTGTTTGTGCCGGATTGCAAGTGGAACGCGGCCGTGCAAGTGCGAACTGCAAGTTTCTTTCCGCCTCGAAAGAAACGGAACTGCGGGATCGCAGGTTTGTCGGTGGTTCCAATTCCGTGATCGCTGCAACTTTTCCCGGATCCATACCAATACCTTGACGCGTTATCCGGTGGCCCAGGTACAACAGCTCTTCCCTGAAGAAGTGGCACTTATCTGTGTTTATCCTTAAGTTTGCCGCCTTCAGTCTTCGGAAAACTTCCCTTAAATTTGCCAAGTGCTCCTCCCTCGTGCGCCCGATCACTATTATATCGTCCTGGTACGCGAATGCGTGGGGAACCATGTCCGGGCCTATGACCTGGTCTAGAGCCCTTTGAAAAGTTGCCGAAGCCGAGTGTAGTCCGACCGGCATCACCTTCCACTGGTTCAGACCTTTTCCTGGTACAGTAAAGGCCGTGTATTTCCGGCGCTCTTCCTCAAGGGGGATTGGCCAATAGCCATCCTTAAGGTCGAGACTGCTGAAAAATTTTGCCTCCCTCAATTGCTCCAAAATGAAATTTATCCTTGGCATCGGGTACGCATCTTTCACTGACTTTGCGTTTTTCTGCCCAAAGTCGACGCACATCCTCCACTGACCCGTCTTTTTCTTCACCATAACAATGGGTGTGCTGTAGGCACTGTTTGAAGGTTCGATGCATCCCTTCTCCAGCAGTTCTTCCACCTTTCCATTGATTTCCCCCTGTATTTTGGGGTTCTTTGGGTAATATCTTTGTTTAATTGGGATGTCGTCCTTCATTGTGATTTTATGCTGGGTTATGTTTGAACAACCCTTCTGATTTGTGAACGCCGCCAGCTCTTCTTCGATGAACTTTCTGTCCCGCTCGCGCTCCCATTCCTCCGAGGGTCCCGCTATGGCTATGGACAGCCTATCCTCCAGGCATCCGCTCCACCTCTCTCTTTTCGGGATCGTGACTTGGTGGCCTGCGCAGTTGATTGTTGTGCCGAATTCTGCGAGGAAATCCCATCCAAGCATCGCGCTGTCTCCCATGCCTGGCAACACTTTTTCTTGTTGCCAAAGCTTACAGTTGTTAGGAGTACCATTTGAGTTTCTATGTGGCTCCCGTTGGCCAACTTTACTAGTCTCCTTGTCGCTTTCCGTTCTCCGGCGATTCCCGGGTCCTCTGCTAATTTTTCTGAAATGAAGCTAGCCGTTGCCCCGGTGTCCACCATGGCCCTCACTTCTGCTCCTCCGACCTTGATAACCGCCGCCAATTGCTGATCGTCTCCGGTTAATCCTCCAACTATCTCTGAGAGGCAGCACCTCGCGATCTCCGCCTTCCTCTCTATGGCTGGGATCGCTGCACGTTTCCCGCTCTTTGGCAGCATTCCGTGCTTCTCACCCCTACTGCGCCGCACATCCTGCAGAACAAAATTCTGGGGTTCCTGCACCCGCTGGCCCAATGGCCCATGCCTCCGCATCTGTAGCACGCCTGTGCTGGGTTTTCTACGTGTCCCTGTCCAGGCGTCGCTGCCCGCTGCATATTCGGCTGCCTTTGGATTTGGTTTGCTGCCCATTGTTGGTTCGGCTGTTGTTGCCTTGGGCCTGCCCATTGCTGGCTCGGCTGCTGTTGCTGTGGCATTTGGCGATGCTCCTCCGGCTGCCATCTCTGCCCCCATCCCTGTCCTGGATGGCTCTGTTGCTCCGGTGGTTTATGGTGCAACTCCTCCTTTGGCCATCTTCTGTCTACCGCTGGGGACTGTCTATTGAAGACCTCCTCTTCCAAAGCCAGCTCTTCGAATTCTTCGGCTAGACCCATGACCTCCTTGAGTGATGCACATGCGTAGGGTCTCATGAACATCTTCATGCGTGGCATGCAGTTGTTGCAGGCTCGTGGAGGCCTATCGATGACCTCCTTTGTGGACTTTCCTAACGGCTTCATTAGCGCCTGAAGGTCCACCATGTACTCTTTGAGAGGCTCTCCTCGCTGTTGCTTCCTCTGCTTTACCTGGTCTGCCAGTTTCTCGAAGTATCCTTTTGGCAGGCAAAAGGCCTCGAAGCTCCTTCTGAACTCCTTCCATGTGGGCCACTCCTCGTCGTTCATTAGAAACCAATTTTTGCGCTCTGCCTTGGAGTAGTTCGGGCATCGCTCGCGGGATTGTGTTTATATCCATCCCGTATGTTTTGGCAGACCATGCTACTCGGTCCACGAACTCGAGAGGATCCCCACCTGTACCGGGACTGGCTTCCGCGCTTACGATCTGCTATATATCTAATACGATCTGCTATATATCTAATAATATAAAATGCATGGCGCCACCTAGCGGCCTGCGACTGAACTGCAAGGGTATATCAACTTTTGCTCCGCCCGAAGTTAGCTTTCCTTTCTTGTTTATTAAGTTCACGTCCCATTTTCAATAAATTTGATGAATCACTGTTTACACAAGAGATTTACAAAGCAAATTGACAAGTTGAGCCCACTAAACTTCACATACACACATACATGCACAAAAGACTTTTTGAATTGTCGAACGCAAGCAAACGGTCCTAGAATGAGCAGACCAAACGCAAACAGAAAAAAGTGTGCTTTGACTGAGCGCGAGCGAAATTTGTATACGAGCAACTCAATCGGTTGCTCTCAGACTTTTTGCTCAAAGTCTCAGTGACAAACTTATTTTGAGACCGCTCGAATCGGTTTACAGTTATTTGCAAGCTATGCAGTAAAGCATTTAACTCTGTTAACCATTCGCTTCTTATAATTAAACTCAGTCTTTTGGGATTCCCAACCGATCTTCTTATTTGGATTTCGAGCTACTTATCTGGGAGAACCCAACGTGTTTCTCGCTTTTAGTCCGCGCAACATCTGGGGTGCCCCATGGAAGCCATCTTGGACCCCTACTTTTTACACTGTTTATTAACGACTTGCCTCTCGCCTTAAGAAATTCATTTGTACTTATGTACGCTGATGACGTTAAGCTGGGCCTTCAGTATGAATTCACTAGTGCCCAGTCTAGACTTCAATCCGATTTGGATAAACTTCAAAATTGGTGTTTTGCAAATAACTTAAAGGATCGAAATGTAAACTCATGTCTTTTTACCGATCTAGTCCTCACCAGGCTATGTCCTTTCTCTATGGGAAGGCGTTAGAACGATTAACTCAAGTTAACGATCTATGTGTCCTATTAGATTTGAGACTTAAATTTACCGACCATATATCTACAATGCAGCTATGGGTCAATAAAGTTATGAGTGTGCTTGGTTTTATAAAAAAATGTTCAAAAAAATTTAATGACCCCTACATAACTAAAACGTGATATTCATCATTGGTCGGTCCGATTCTTGAGTATGGATCGTGATTCTGGAGTCCTCAGTACGGAGTACACCAATATCACATTGAATCTGTACAAAAAAACTTTCGCTCTTAGTGGACTTAATTGGGATGAAAATCTTTACCTTCCCTCTTATCGTACTTTTACTAAACACTTTAGTCTTTTACTAAACAACTTACCATCATTAACAAACCGTTAACCCTTAATCTTATTTATGGAAATGTAGACAGCCAGCACTTACTAACACGCGTTCATTTTAACGTTCCTAATTTTAACTCCTCAGTCATTGTAGTTCGACATATGGCCAACATGATCCACTCAGGGCATTATGTTCGGATTACAATGGTCTCTAACACATCTTGTCACTTTGCTCCACTAACAATCTTAAATCGCTCATATTAATCGCCTTAACTGTGCAACACTCTTCCTCGAGATAACTTTCTCCTACTCCTCGCTTAATCTGTCTGGGATCTATTCCCGCGATTCGAGCCGTACGACCACGGTGGACACAAACCCATTGATAGGTCGGGTCGAGAAGGTTCAGCGGTTGCGGTCCTGCCTCGTGAGTCTGCCTCGTCAGTCTGCCTTGGAGACTGTTTGATCGTCTCACGGACAAAAATTATGACGTTGCATTATAGTTGCTAGGCAGCAGAACGAAGCACAATGAACCAGATTGCTAGCTGCAAATTAAATTTCCTCCGAAGTTTATTTTTAAAAAAATAATTTTTATTTTATCTATATATATAAAAGAACATCGTGTTTTATGTTACACCACTTATAAATCAAGAACGGAAGAACAGATTTGAGTGAAAATTGGTAGGGAGGTAGCTTAGAGCCAGGAGAAGGACATAGGATACTTTTTGTCCCGTTCGACAGCGTTCCTCCCTGGCCCATACTTTTTTATTTAGGCAGACAGCTAAGAAGAAAATGTCAAATGTCAAAATGTCAGTTACAAACGAAGTCAAATTCATAGTCAGGCTCTCAAATTTAACAACGAACCAAAAAGATTGTGTTGCGCTGAAATCAATATTAAAACTATTTCTATTAAATAAATAATTAACAAGTGGATTGAAGTGAAGTGAAGTTTAATTAATAATGCCGCGACCAAGACGGTCGAATCTTTCCCGACAAAGCCGTAATGCAAGAAGAATACAAAATATTGCATATGAAAGGACTGAAGAAGAACGAGAAATTGCACGTGAACAGCGCCGCAATAGTATGGCTCGACTTCGTGCTTCTCAAATAGATTTCAATTTGCGACGCAGATATTTAGCTGATTTGAATCGAGCTGCGTTTCGATACGATTGCAGCAATGATTACAGCTTGCATCCTAGCGTTTGCATTGGGCAAATGGACGTTGTTTGCGAGTATTGTGGTGCATTAAAGTTTTCCGGAGAAACGCCTGGATTATGCTGCGTTAATGGTAAAGTGAAATTGCCAGTGTTGACTCCGCCACAAGAGCCATTGTATTCATTGCTTTGCGGCGAAACACAAGAATCACGCCACTTTCTTGCAAATACTCGAAAATACAATAGTTGTTTCCAAATGACGTCATTTGGGGCAGACATTATCGAAGAAGGAGGTTTTAATCCGACATTTAAGGTATTTATTTTTGTACTTACATAGAATGTAGTTAAAGAATCTGGTTTTTATTTTGTAGATACAAGGACAGATTCACCATCGAATTGGATCATTACTACCTTTCGAAGATACACAGAATAAATTTTTACAAATATATTTCATGGGCAACATGGAAGAACAACTTGATCGACGCCTAGGGATCAATGCAGGAATGAAGCGAGCAATTCTTCAAGACTTGCAGTGTCTGCTTCATGAACATCATGCGTTGGTCAGGTTGTTTAAGAGTGCTTTAGAGCGCATGCCAAATGATGACTATAAAGTTGTCATCAAAGCAGAAATTATTCTTTTTTGTTTGACTTATTTTTTATGCGTGCAACAACAATATGCCACAGCGAAACGTGGCAGGGTACTGCTAGTATATCTATCTATATATATAAAAGAACATCGTGTTTTATGTTACACCACTTATAAATCAAGAACGGAAGAACAGATTTGAGTGAAAATTGGTAGGGAGGTAGCTTAGAGCCAGGAGAAGGACATAGGATACTTTTTGTCCCGTTCGACAGCGTTCCTCCCTGGCCCATACTTTTTTATTTAGGCAGACAGCTAAGAAGAAAATGTCAAATGTCAAAATGTCAGTTACAAACGAAGTCAAATTCATAGTCAGGCTCTCAAATTTAACAACGAACCAAAAAGATTGTGTTGCGCTTAAATCAATATTAAAACTATTTCTATTAAATAAATAATTAACAAGTGGATTGAAGTGAAGTGAAGTTTAATTAATAATGCCGCGACCAAGACGGTCGAATCTTTCCCGACAAAGCCGTAATGCAAGAAGAATACAAAATATTGCATATGAAAGGACTGAAGAAGAACGAGAAATTGCACGTGAACAGCGCCGCAATAGTATGGCTCGACTTCGTGCTTCTCAAATAGATTTCAATTTGCGACGCAGATATTTAGCTGATTTGAATCGAGCTGCGTTTCGATACGATTGCAGCAATGATTACAGCTTGCATCCTAGCGTTTGCATTGGGCAAATGGACGTTGTTTGCGAGTATTGTGGTGCATTAAAGTTTTCCGGAGAAACGCCTGGATTATGCTGCGTTAATGGTAAAGTGAAATTGCCAGTGTTGACTCCGCTACAAGAGCCATTGTATTCATTGCTTTGCGGCGAAACACAAGAATCATGCCACTTTCTTGCAAATACTCGAAAATACAATAGTTGTTTCCAAATGACGTCATTTGGGGCAGACATTATCGAAAAAGGAGGTTTTAATCCGACATTTAAGGTATTTATTTTTGTACTTACATAGAATGTAGTTAAAGAATCTGGTTTTTATTTTGTTGATAGAATCGAGCGGTTTAATATCATTTCCAAATAATTTCTGTAATTTTGTCTCATCAAAAGACGAACTTATCAACAATGTATTTCCAAATATTATTTCTAACTACAAAAATAATGAATGATTGAGTGAGCGAGCAATTTTAGCGGCTAAGAATAAAGATGTAGATGACCTGAACTACATAATTCAAAATAAGATCATTGGAACAATGCATTCATTCAAATCTATTGACTGCGTCACAAATGAAGATGAAGCCACCAACTATCCAATTGAATTTTTAAACTCTTTGGACGTGCCTGGCTTACCACCGCACAATTTACGCCTAAAGGTTGGCTCCGTAGTAATCATGCTTCGAAACATAAACCAACCAAAACTGTGCAACGGTACGCGTTTGGTGGTTAGTAAATTGATGAACAATGTAATTTACGCTACGATAATGATAGGAAAATTCAAAGGTGAGGAAGTTCTCATTCCGAGGATCCCGATGATCCCAACCGATATGCCGTTTGAATTTAAAAGACTTCAATTTCCGATACGTCTTGCATTTGCCATGACAATCAACAAATCTCAAGGCCAATCCTTAAAAGTTTGTGGTTTAAATCTAGAACATTCATGTTTTTCCCATGGTCAATTATACGTGGCATGTTCACGGGTCAGAAGACCATCTGCGTTGTTTGTTTTTGCGTCGTGTAACAAAAAATGTCGTGTATCACAAGGTGCTTAAGTGAAGAGCAACCTATGTACTAAAATACAGAAATAATAATGAATGATTAAGGAGGAGAAACAAAGAATATTGTATACCCACAAGTATTACAGAATTTAATTAATTTGAAAATTATTCTTTTTTGTTTGACTTATTTTTTATGCGTGCAACAACAATATGCCACAGCGAAACGTGGCAGGGTACTGCTAGTTTCTTATATTTTAACAAACTTTCACTTATATCGACTTTTAATGTTAAACCCACTTTTCACTCCACGATTATATTTTATTTGAGCTTAGTGCGATCCCGATTCAAGACTCAATCAAGACAAGACTGACTTTGCTGATCTTATCGGTTTACCATCAAACCTCGGCTTAAGAGAGAAACCTCAAAAAAGGCTATTTGTAAATCTAAACCATTGTCCAAAGAGACATTAAGAGAACGGACAATTGGCTGATGCAATAGTTGACTCATTGGTGAAAACTGATAAGATCGGAAGATATATCAAATTCGGACTGTCGGCGGCGAGCCGGTTCTCTTGTTTATTAGTCTGGCTCAGACCGTGGAAAAGTTTCAGAAATATGATTACAGTTAGAGCTGGATGTTTAGTCTGGGATAATTGCTTGGTGTCAGACACTAATGAGGGGAAGATTGACAAACAGGATATGACTCATCCAGCAGAGGCTTCTGCGATTTAAAATTATGTTTATATATTGTATTAGATTAGTTAAGCTAGGGGTTGGATAACATTGGATTTGACGACGAAATCACATGCACCAAACTTTGCGGTGGGACGACGTAGTCATTTTCATCCAGGTAATTCTTCATTTGTGATCACAAACTCTGTGATGGCCATTCTCACGTGATAAACTCCTGCCCAAGGTTTTTAAGCTTGAAGCCTAAGGTCAATTAGCGCCTAGCGACGCTGTTTTTCGTTCAGCGCGCGCCGCCGTCAATTCTCTTGTCGCTAAGGATAGTTTTGGTGATGTGGTGTTGCTAGCCACTGCCAATATTCTGGTTACGAACCGCTCCGGAGTTCTACTGCCCTGACGAGCGCTGCTCGACTCTGGCTCGCAGGTGCATCTAGTCACTTGAACGCTGACGGACCAGTTGCAGCTGCGGAAGATAAGTTCTCCGGTGACTGTATCCGGTATAGGTTACGCAGGGTTCTCTACAGTTGGATTTTCTGTGCAAGTCAGTTTGCAATCCCAAAGCTCTACCTACTCCGCACAATTAACTGCGATCATAGCCTCCAACATCACTGACTTTCAGCCACATTTGGACATTGGACGTCAGCTCTTGGAAAATTCCCGCCAATGTAAAGCTAGCGGATCTTGATTTTCACCATCCTTAGCCAGTTGATTTGCTAATTGAAGCTGGATTATTTTACGAGCTGCTTTGTGTGGGGCAAATTCATCTGCCTCCTGGTTTGCATTCAATCAAAAAAACTCGGCTCGGTTGGATTGTTTGGGGAGGCGGACGCCTACGCGCCGGGTACTCATATGGGAAGACGTGGAGTTGTATATTATGTGGTGGGTGATCTCACGTAGAGTCTGCATATTATGGAAAGCTAAATCACATATTTCACAGTGTAATCTATTTATACACATTTTTTTATTTTCTCCGAGGTTTGTGAGGTACAGGTCCAAGTCGAAGCTTAAGAATGGAGCATGTAACAATGTTTTCGGACTTGGGGTTCTAAGCCTGAACTCTGGGAATACTTGGATTTTTACGGTTTCTGGTTTGATTGCGCTTTTGGGATCCATGTATTCAGGTGTCTAGTCGATATTTGAATAAAATATTATCTATTTCGTGATGATTGGATTTAATCTAGTTATTTTTGTACAGGTGTCACAAAGGTGAGAAGACCTTATTCCTTGTCTATTAAATTGAGTTCTATCTAAGCTATTGAACTTCCTATTTCTCCATTTTTCCACTTGCCTGCTCGTCCCAAAGGAAAATCAATTAAAAATTCATTAAATTTGATTTCGAAGGTAAATAATTTTAGAGCACCTTATTCATAATTTGTGCCGACCAAGGTAAACCAAACGGATTGTCTGCCCCAAAAATGTAAACTTATATGTTCTTTTTATACCAGTAGCCCGTTTCCATGCCAACCGAAAAAAGCATCAGAGTAACCTTAGGATTTATGTTTTCTGTCTTAGAAGGCCGTTCCTTTTAGAAAGTCTGTAGACCTCTTTGAAAATATTTCCAGAGCTCAGTCTGCCTCTGGCCGACAACGTGTGAACATATATTTTTATTTCACACAAAAAACATTTTTATTTTCTTTTTCAATTTTTTATATTATTTATTTTACTTTATTTAATTCATCAAGATAAGCAATCACATCCAGATATTCCGTTCAGTTCTTCCGAAATATTTTGTATTTTTATTGGCTCTGAATTGGGTAATCTAATGGGCTCCGAGGTTTCCTCGCTCTTGTCATAATCTGAGCAGTTACGACTCTGACATCCTTCTTACCTCATTTTATTTTTTATTTATTTTTTGTATTAAGGCTTAGTTTTACGAACCAATCGTTAATCCACTCTAGGATTCGAAATCGCTTAGCAAAAAAACAAAAAAAAAGGCGGGGAATATATTTTGGGTATTTCTAAAATAAATCATATTATTTTCTTAAATTTATTTCCTTTACTTATTTTAATGTTCAATCGCTGAACATCCTATTATTCCCCTTGAGATCTTCAGAGATATTTTTATTTTACAATAACTACGTGGAATGTCTTTCGATTTTCAGCAGATACGATTCTGTCATCACATTTTGATTATCTGGTATATATATTATCTAGCAATCGCCCTAGGAGTAAGATACCTGGCCGATCTGCCTCTTTTTCTTTTTTTTTTTATTTTTCCAAAGCAATCAAAACATTTGTTATTTTATTTAGTTTACTTATTTTTTGTTTATTTTTATTTTTTCTCCAAGTTGGTCCTTATCCCTCTAGTGCCCAAGACCGCCTCTAGACGGGTAATGTTAAAAATACCGTTATTTTATTCTTTTCAATCCTTTTGACTCGGTTTTGCATTGTTTCTAATTTGGGAAAGTCCAAAAATTAAGTTTGTTGCCTTTGAAATACATACTAGAGCTTGCGCAAGCTGCTGTATTCATTTGAAGCAGAAAATTTGTGAAACTCGAATGAAGTAATTATTTTGTAAAAAGTGCAAAATGTAAATATTTTTTTTAAATATTATAAATAGTTTGCCGGTGGAATAAAAAATTGTACCGTGTTGTTGATAGTCTCAAGGACGCAAAATACGAAACCCACACTAAAAATGAGCTTTCGTTAGCTTTTTATTGCATTTATAAAATATCCCGTCTAGAGGCGGTCTTGGGACAATTCGGGAAAAAAAATTTATAAAGTGATTTAGAAAGGGAAGTAACTTATGACATATTTAAGTACGAATAACTGCTTGAATAATGAATTAATTGAATAATGTTAATAAGTTATCAGCTCTTTCCGACGTGGAGATTAAAAAATTATTAAATTCTATTGATTTTGGCATTGATACCATGACATTGGTCTATGTTGGGTGGAGAGATTTGTGTAACTTCAAGCGGAAGTCCTACTCCTTTTGCAAAATGGTTGTCACCCTAAAGTTCGATTGCGTCCAATTCACCTCAAGCATAGAAACGCAAACGTAAAGCGCCTGCTGATCATAATACTGCTCATGTTAAAGAAAGCAAAATAGCTGAATGTGGATCTGTTTGGACTATGGATCCAAAAGCACCGCTTTTCAAAAAGATGTTGTGGTACCAAATGAACCTATTCATGGATATATCTGCAATATCCTTTAATGAGCCTGACCTCGGAGAACTTCAAAATCTGTATACGCCATTCAAGTGTTTTCAATTTTTATCCCCTTGCAGAGGGTATTATAATTTTGGTCAAAAGTGTGCAACGCAGTAAAGGAGACATCTCCGACCCTATAAAGTATATATATTCTTGATCAGGATCCCCCCCTGATTCGATATAAGTACGTCCGTCTGTCTCTCAGTTTTAAAGCTATCCTTGAAACTTCGCACACATCCTTATTTTCCTTGCAGGAAGTACATAAGTCGGAACGGCCGGGATCGGGCGACTATATACTATAGCTGCCATATAACTGAACGATCGAAAATGGCACAACTGCAAGGGTATATCAAGGGTTCGGCTCCGCCCGAAGTTAGCTTTCCTTTCTTTTTTTTTATTATACTATTATTGAACATATCACTTAGCAAACAAATTTGTATGCTGTCCAAAAGGATCCAATACTTCGTTTTCCACAAAAAATTTAGAAATTTGCATTTTAATGACAACAGTAAGTTGCCCTTCAAGGATTCTGCCGACCACGATCCTTTATACAAAATACGACCGCTCGCGACTCATTTCAATGACAAGTATCAATAAGTTCCGCTGCGCCAACGCTTATCTGTGGACGAACAAATGTGTGCAACAAAATAATTGATTACCTAATTTTTTGTTGGCCTATCATCCCAAAGCCGCCTCTAGGCAATCCAAGGATATAGTCATATAAAACTCGATCCGAGCAAAAATAAATTTTTTTTTAAAACAAACAATTAATTTTGATACATACTGAATCCAAAAATAATTTTTTTCTTGGAAAAGAAAATTTGGGCACTAGAGGGTTATCTGATCGCCAAAAGAATGAAGGTTGGGACCCTCCTTATTTTAAAATACTACTTTAAAAACTTTAAATTGCTAATGCCTGTAAAGTTATCACTTCAACACTTTATGGGCCCCTTTTAATGACTCATCACGTGATCAACTACCACTTCAACTTTAATCCAATAAAACAGAGCCTAGACAAAATTAAAAGCCCATAAAGGAGTAACGAGTGGTAAGATTGTTTTTTATTATGTAATTTTTTTTTAATAGTTCAATATGTTAAATCCAATCTTTTGTTGATTCATTTCAAATGGGACCTTCTCCAAATACCCCCCATATAACGTCACTTATTAAATAAAAATTAAAATATATATTCAAAATAGGTTATAACCATAATGTGTGATTGTTACCCGCAGGTTCTGTGGGAAGACAAAAATCCTGAACGCACTTTCTGGCAGCGGAGCTAGCTTGAAGCTAGATTAATCCAAATGTACGAGTAGTTTCATTTTATTTCACTGCTTAACGCAATCAATTTTTTCTTGTGAAATTCTAATTAAATTCTCGAGGCGAATTGGGGCGTTTGCTTTTCACCAAATCTGCGTTACGACGTCAGCATACGATGCCAGGCCGTGTCGGCAAAGAAAGCAAAGCGGCTGCCGGGAAAGGCTTCTTTGAAAAGGGGGTCACCAGCTTTCCTGAACCCACCACCTGAACCAAGTGACGAAGGGCCCGGCCCGTTGAAAGATGGGGCTATCTGATTTTCATGCGCTTTTCCGGCCGATTTAGGCTCGTTTCCTATTCGCACGCGATAAATTTTAATTATTAGAGATACAAATGAGCGCCCGTAATCTGAATCCTCTAAATAACACGACATTCGCCAATGAGATATAGCTGTAGTTCAACGCGTGCGGGATTAACAGGTTGCAAGACCACCAGCTCAACGTTGTTCATTACAGTTCGGTGACATGCACAATAAAAATCAAGTCGGACTTTTCGGTGCTAGCAGCGTTTCGGTACATTCCGGCAGGCATCTTTCGTAGCATGTTCTCACCCACCACGAAGTGAAAGAGAAAATTTTTTCTCCCAACATAGACTTTTCTCTCAAAAAACTGGACTTAGAAAATTTTCATCTCACTTGGGACTTTGTGCGTGGGACTTATAACTTGGAAAAAATTATTTCATGAACATTTCAACGTGTATTATTTAAGTTTACCAATTTATGTTCTATAACAATTTTATTGAAGAACGAAGTTTAAACACAGCTCAATATTTAATAAAAAATATTATTTATATAAGAAATTTGTGCTTTTACATTGGCAGCAAAAAAAAATATCCCGCGAAATTAGTGTGCGTTTTGTGCAGCGTTTTTATTATAATTTAAACCATATCGAAACGGTCACATTAGGTTGTTCATAGTCCGTCGCATTGGTTTATTATTGTGAAATGGTAAGTCCACTGCAGTGTTCATTCAATTATTCCCATTTTATTATGTTAATAATGATGAATAAACATTATTTCATTAAACAAATATTTTCAGTTCTGGCTGTACTAGAAATTTGGACGTCCCAATATCTTTATTTGTAAAAATCTTAAATAATTTGTTTTTCTTTTTAATTTATTTTCAGCTTTATGATATTTTATATAATTTTATATATATTTTATATTTGATATAATGAATAATATATAAATCATCCCTCAGTCATCCCTCCAACCTAATCTTCCTAATTGATATTCTACGGCCAGCGGGCTAGAAGTCATCAAAGGGCATTAGTTTAATATTTTTGTGTTAACTTTATATTAAATAAAAATTAATTAACTCATTATTTGATTGACAATTTAATGGTGAATCATATGTGCGATAATAGTATTTGTTTTATGCTGAATTTATTTAAAATTATTTTTCACCTAATATCGGCGATTAATTCTGTCGTTTGGAAATTCATAAATTGTGAATTTATTTATATAACTCGTTGTGTCTCTTTGCTTAGACCCTAATTTTTAGTATTTGCCTCGCAATACCTTTTTTTTTTATTACCCCCACTCGGCCACTGCTGGAAACCCGATCCGGCTGCATATGAATTTGTGTGGCAAATTCTTGCTATTCATTTCTTTGTTTCTCATAGCGGAGGCTCTGTCCCCGCATACCCTTGACCCTGTCGCTGCTTGGCAGGGCACTGGCTCGATTTGACGATCTCATTTACTTTGTTGCTAGAGCGGCTGCTCCGACCCCGCACACCCCTTGCCATGCCAACTACCTTCATGGGCAGAATAGCTTGAGCAAGCATTCCTCTACCAGTGCGATTTAACTTGGCCACATATGAGCTCTCCATTCCAGAGGTACAGGCAGAATAAACCATACGCCAGTGACTCAGAATCTGATAGCGAAGGGCCCCCGCGTACTAACCCCACAGTAGGAATTATGGACCCAGAGCAGCTTAAAGTTGTAATTCAGGCCGCGGTTAACCATGCCTTGGCGGAAAGGGTCAACAAAAAGCAGGAATTGCGCAAAGCCATAGATAAAAATCAAGATTTATGAGCCCATTGATATCAAAGACAATGTTCAATGCAATGAGCCTTTAGATGCCGTTAAATGCCTGCCCGACTTTACGGGGGCACAAGAAACATATGGCGGCAAGCGGCGGTAGCCGCATATTACATTTTTAGGAATTATGTTAATAGCTCACGCCATTATCAGGCGGTAGTCATAATTAGGAGTAAGATTAGGAACCCTGCCGATGCAGTGATATCCTCGTTCGGCACAATATTGAATTTTGATGCGATTATAGACCGCCTCGATTTCACATATAGTGACAAACGACAGATTCACGTCATCGAGCAGGAAATGGGTACCCTCAGACAGGGAAGCCTCACGCTTCTGCAATACTATGACGAGGTCGAGAAAAAACTCACCTTGCTTACTAATATGGCAACTATGTCGTACGAAGCATCGGCGGCAAGAATTTTATGCGAAAAGTTCCGGGATGATGCGCTCCGCATTTTTATTTTGGGCCTCAAGCGCAGCCTCTCCGATGTCCTTTTCTCGGCAAAGCCGAAGGACATGCCAACTGCGCTGGCATTGGCTCAAGAAGTGGAATCAAACCACGAGAGGTACAGCTTCGCAGCATCGTTCGCGAAGAGCCTGGAAGATAGGGACAAGAAGCAAGTTCCAAAGGCGCAATATCGCCAACAAACGTCCTATCAAGGGCACTCCCAAGTGAGTGCGGGTAAAAGCCCGCACTTCACTAAACGACACAAGGCTCAGGTGCACTCCGCTCCGAGCAGTGACAGGCGTCGCGAAAACACGCCAGAGCCCATGCATGTTGACCCTTCAATGTCTAGGTTGCTCAAGCCATCTCAAGCGCCGGCCTACCAAAATAGGAAGCCGGCAAAAGGCAGAAGGTAAACCACATTACTCAGGGCTCGAACGAAACCGAAGATTACACCGCCGCAGCTTCAAGCGCGGCACAAGAAGTCAGTGACGATGCTATCCATGAATATGATTCGGACGCAATTAATTTTTTAGGGGAAAATCCCTGCTACCTGTCATCAGACGAAGAGTAGCGGGGGTAGATATGAGACTTTTAATAGATACGGGCGCGGCAAAAAATTGCATCCGTCCTTACGAGGGATTGAAAGGTGTCCGCCCAGTAGAATCGCCATTCACGATACATTCGATCCATGGTGTCACCACTATCACTAAAAAGTGTTATGTTTCCCTATTTAACTTGAAGGCCACGTTCTTCATATTTCCAGATTTGTCCTCCTTTGATGCCATAATTGGTCTTGACCTGTTAAAACAGGCAGGGGCATCGCTTTGTCTAGCTTCCGGCCACCTCAAATGGGGCTCCGAAGAAGAAAAGTTAGAGTTCCAATCGTGCCCCGACGTCAATTTTACCAACATTGGTTGCTCGGACGCGCCGCCTCTAGTTAAATAGGCCTTTATTAAAATGCTTGGCAAACGAAAGAAAGCCTTCGCAAACCCCAACGAGGCCCTGCCTTACAACACGTCGGTGGTAGCATCAGGACGGTAAGCGAGGATCCCATTTATGCCAAGCTTTACCCATACCCAATGGGTGCTGCAGATTTTGTCAACAGCGAAATCCAAGAGTTGCTAAAAAAATGGCATAATACAAAAGTCAAAGTCCTCCTACAATAACCCAATATGGGTAGTAGACAAAAAGGGCAATGACGAAGCGGGCAACCGCAAAATGCGACTCGTGTTGGACTTTCGCAAATTGAACGAGAGGACGATACCCGATCGCTATCCCATGCCAAATATCTCTATGATACTAGGGAATTTAGGCAAAGCCAAATACTTCCCGACACTTGATCTGAAGTGAGGCTACCACCAGAGCACTCTGACAGAGCGTGACCGCGAAAAGACTTCCTTTTCCGTTAACGGAGGAAAATACGAGTTTCGCCGGCTTCCGTTTGGTTTGAAGAATGCTGCCAGCATCTTCCAAAGAACCATCGACGACATACTGCTAGAGCAGATTGGCAAATTTTGCTATGTCTATGTTGATGATGTCATCGTTTTTTCAGAGGATGAAAACGCCCACATACGGCATGTGGATTGGGTTCTTAAGAGCCTGCTCGACGCCAACATGAGGGTGTCAGCAGAAAAATCGCGATTCTTTAAAATGAACGTTAGTTTCTTGGGCTTTATTGTCACTAATAAAGGTACCACAACAGACCCAGAAAAAACCAAGGCCATACAGGAATTCCCCGAACCCAAAAATGAATTCGAGGTGAGATCGTTCCTTGGCCTGGCCAGTTATTACCGATGCTTCATCAAAGATTTCGCATCATTAGCTAGGCCCATATCTGAAATACTTAAAGGGGAGCATGGAAGTGTCAGTAGGCACAGATCCAAGAATATCCAGGTGCAATTTAGCGAGCAGCAACGACATGCTTTCCATAAGTTGCGTAACATTCTGGCTTGAGAGGATGTCATCCTCAGCTATCCCGATTATAAAATGACATTTGATTTAACGACAGATGCCTCGGCATATGGCATTGGCGCAGTGCTTTCCCAAAAGGGACGACCCATCACTATGATCTCCAAAACCTTAAAGGACAGAGAGGTTAACTACGCTATCAACGAAAGGGAGCTGTTAGCCATAGTTTGGGGACTAGGAAAGCTGCGTCACTACCTGTATGGGGTCAAAAACATAAATGTCTACACTGACCACCAACCGCTGACCTACGCGGTGTCGGATTCTAATCCGAATACGAAAATTGAAAGGTGGAAAGAACGCATCGACGAGTATGGTGCCAAGTTTCATTAAATGCCTGGCAAAGACAACCTCGTTGCAGATGCCCTTTCGAGGCAACAACTCAACGTTGTAGAAGAGGAAGAGGCATTTTCAAGCGCGGCCACAATTCACAGTGAGCTGTCGCTAACCCACGCTATCCCATTAACGGAAAAGCCTCTAAATTGCTTCCAAAACCAGATAACTCTGGAGGAAACCCGCTGTTCGTCGAAACGCAGCTTCGTTCTCTTTGGAAACAAGAGACGGCATAACATTGACTTCTCTTGCGAGGAGTCATTGCTGGAGAAGCTCGCGGACGTAATAGTTCCTAAAGGCGTAAACGCAATCCATTGCGATTTGCACACGATAGCAATGGTACAGGACAAATTGGTTCGGCAATTTCCTGCCACCAAATTTTGGCACTGCAAAAACCGTGTAGCACAAAAGAAAACGTGTAGCAGGTAGTCTCCGAGTACTACTTCCCGAAAATGGCTAAACTAGCAAGCGAAATAGTCGCTAATTGTAGGACATGCGCTAAGGCAAAGTATGACAGACACTCCCATCTCATGTAGGAGAAATGCTACACATAGACATTTTCTCCGCGGTCAAAAAACATTTCCTTACGTGCATTGACAAATTCTCGAAATTTGCCATGGTCCAATCAATTCCCTCTAGAACCATAGAGGACCTTAAACCGGCATTACTGCTGCTGATGAATGTTTTCCCAAAAACCAAGGTCATATATTGCGACAACGAACCATCGTTAAAATCGCACACCATTTTGACCATGCTGGAAAACCATTTCGGCGTTAACGTTTCAAACGCACCGCCCCTTTACAGTACCTCAAACGGACAAGTGGAGCGCTTCCACAGCACTCTGGTGGAGCTCGCCATATGCCTTAAAATTGATAAAGGCATCAGTGACACCGTCGATACAATAAATCAATCACCGTCGGTACAATAAATCTATCCATTCGGTCATCGACAAGAGGCCGGCCGACGTGATACAAACACAATCGGAAGAACCACTGTATGAGATTCAGGATAAGATTAGGATCGCCCAAGATAAGCTCAGGAATAGGAAAAATGCTTCCCGACAAAATAGGGTGTTTGTTGGCACCTAGTGCCAAGACCTACTACCCCATATGCACACTTAGTAATTTGATCCAATCAATATGCATCAGCATGTCGCAATATAAAAACCCACTAACCGATTTTCTCACCTATAAACAATTAGTAATAAGCATAAAACTATATCCAACCTATTAACCCAGCACTAGTAGACGGCGCCAAAAGCAGAAGCAGCATATCAGCGGGAAGAATGACCGACTGACCGATGCAAGTAAAAACCAGCCAGCTAAGCCGAAATGCGCAAGCAGTACATGAACAAACAATCTGAGTCAGCAGACTCAGAGGTGGGTGACCCTGGCATTAACCTTAGTTTAGCACGTCCAGAACTTTGACCTTTCTTAGATTTAATGATGTATAATTTAGCATCTTATATAAGAGTTATTCTTCTGAAATAAAGACAGTTCCGAAATCAGAGTCAATCGTCTCGTTACTCAGTGTCCACGGCACTTAAAATCAACCTACTTCTAGTGATCCTGTGTAAAACGGTTCACAAGTAGAATCCGCGGCATACCAGTCTACTTCTAGTGTTGCTACCGTAAAACCGGACCACAAGTAGACCCCGCGTCATATCATTACTCCGAGTGTTGCTCCCTTGAAACGGACCACGAGGAGATCTCGCGGCATACCAGTCTAGCTCGAGTGTTGCTACCGTAAAACCGGACCACCAGCCGACCCCGCATTATCTAACCTACTTCGAGTGTTGCTCCCGTGAAACGGACCGCCAGTAGGACCGGCCGATAAGGAATCCGCCGAACCACCATCCCACCGGTACTTGAGGAAAACCACCCCAGGACTTCAAGCACGCCACATCAACTCATGCCTGATCACAGCAAGCGTCTGGCCAACCCGAGCAGTCCCTTGCAGAATCCAGGTAAATTTAGTCAGGACTATTTACGGTTTTGACTACGACTCCGGGACCTACCGTTACTCCCGTGAGTTCAAGTTTGACGTAGTTGCCGCATAACGCTCTACGGACGAACATTTGGTGACCCCGACGTGATCCTTTAGGATCACAACTTGAACACAAACCTCAACGCAATTTAACTCAACGAAAAAAAAAAAAAAAAAAAAAAAAAAGGGGAGAGAGGAGAGAGGAGAGGTACATTGCAACAATGGGATCAGAATCAGACCCCGTAATCCAAATGCTCATTGATGAGCAAATTGAAAGCAACATAGTCATCCAAAGGCTAATAAGAAACTTCACTAAGGACTCCGCAGAGCGTAAACTCAAGGGAGGATACTTCGAAGAGAAACTCAGACAGCTCACTCACTCATGGACCCAGTTTAAAAAAAATGATGCCAAGCTCAAGGAGCTAGCACTAAGTCCTGAGAATGAGTATTTCACAAAGGCCAAAGCGCTAGAAGAGCTTGTGAAAAAATATGAAGCAATATTTTCGGATGGAATCCCATCAGTGTCAGGCCCGTCACAAAGGCCCCGGAAAACAGGCGAAAATCTCGAGCCAAAGGCACAATCATCACGAGGAAACGAAGGAGAAGACCTTCGATTAACATCATTAAAACGAAGACATGAAGGACGATTAGACGATATGGAAGACTTGCTGTGCAACCGCACCGAAGGACGGGAAGTGTCCACACACGTCAGACAACACATGAAGGAGCTATGGAAGGAAATCGTCACGGGATACCATGATCTCATCGACCTGGAACCAGCCATAAAAAATGATAGACACACCGATGATAGATTTCAGGTTGTACGAGCAGAATATTTTTCGTTTTTGAGCGAAGAATCGAAATCAACTTCAGCATCAACACAAAAACTCACGATTGCACCTCCGTTTGTAATACCACCAGTAGAAATTCCAAAGTTTGACGGAGACTACCGGCATTGGCTACGATTCTACGAAATTTTTACGGAATGCATCCACGATCAAGACTACAGTGATGCAGTAAAACTCCGTCATTTGGAGAATCATGTAACAGGTGAAGCACAAAACCTAATCGCAACGTCGATTGGCGGACAGACCAGTTACCAGGATGCATGGCAACGACTAAAGAATCGATACCACAATGAACGGCTGTTGATTAAATCCGCGATTCAAGAGCTTTTCGGACACCCCAGAACAAATGGATCAGCGGACCAGCTGCGCAGCTTACATGATACCGTGCTCCGAACGGTCGCCACTCTCGACGCACTCAAAGTGTCAACAGACAACTGGGACCCAATCTTGATACACATCATTGAGGAAAGATTGGATCCACACACGCTGTCAGCTCTAGAACTAGCCGTCACCGATCCAACCAATCGACAATCTCTGAAGCAGATGTTAGAAAACCTTGAGCGTCAGGCAACCAGTCAAGCAACAATGCAGAAAAATATGTCGGCGGCTCCACTTCGATCCAGTTCATCACGATGGGTGTGTTCAGCCACAGCCCTGCTTACAGATAAGCCCACCGTTCTTTTACCAACCGCCCAAGTGGCAATACATGGCCCAGCCGGAACCCATCAGCAATGCCGCACACTCCTAGATTCTGGATCACAGATTAACATAATCACCAGAAGGATGGCTGATACACTTGGTCTACAATTGGAGCCATCAACCCTGAACATCGCTGCACTGGGAGGAACAACAACAAGATTAGGAAAAAAGGCTGTGGTGACCCTATCATCATTAACCACTGACTTCGAAGATCAAATCAACGTCGTTGTACTACCGGAAATAATGCCCAATCAACCATCCCACCCTATTCAAGCGCCAAGAAATATCTCACCTCAGTTGCGCTTAGCCGATCCTGAATTTACGCAGCCCCAGAATATTGATCTGTTGTTGGGCGCCGAAATCATCTCCCAGCTTATGAGGCCACAACAGACATATTTGGGAGAAGGACAACCACTACTAAAAAATACCGCGCTTGGATGGATTGTGATGGGGCCAGTGCGACCGGAATCAGCTCCTAATAGCAAGGCAGAACAAGTCGTCGGTAATACGACGGCTTGGACACCGGAAGCTAACGAGCCACGACAAAGTTTGATTGCATGCATCGGCAAGGAGCAAATAGTAAAATCCGGAAGAGTACATAGTTCCCCACTCATTGCGGATCAACAAAAAGCTAACGAGCCACGACAAGATCAACAAGGAGAGCCGCTGACGGACCCCAATCCACAAGCCCAAGGTTGTCAACTCACAACTGAAGAGCACAGAGTGAAAGGGCCAGTAACCAAGGAAATTCAAGGAGTAGAAGTCACCTCCTATCTGGCATGGGTAACATGCATCTCCGAAAGCGAGCAAGAAGCAAGGTCAAGAGAGGACCAAGAGTCCTGTATGCGCACTGACCAACCAGAAAAAAGGTGTAGTACTTCATGGGATGCCCAAGGAGAATGGTTACGAGGGCGCGCAACAAGGCGAAGGAGACGACAGGTCGGATAGAATTATCGTTGGTAGAGATCTCACCCACATGATTCAAAATTTTTTTTTTTTTTTTTTTTTAGTAACTTTAGATTTTTAGTAATTAGTTTTAAGATACACAATATTTTCTATCGCAAGGGTACACATCGGTTCACTAAGACGGTCCAACAACAACGCACAGCCCCTATTATTGAGTACCTCAATGGGGGGGGAGAATGTTGGCACCTAGTGCCAAGACCTACTACCCCATATGCACACTTAGTAATTTGATCCAATCAATATGCATCAGCATGTCGCAATATAAAAACCCACTAACCGATTTTATCACCTATAAACAATTAGTAATAAGCATAAAACTATATCCAACCTATTAACCCAGCACTAGTAGACGGCGCCAAAAGCAGAAGCAGCATATCAGCGGGAAGAATGACCGACTGACCGATGCAAGTAAAAACCAGCCAGCTAAGCCGAAATGCGCAAGCAGTACAAGAACAAACAATCTGAGTCAGCAGACTCAGAGGTGGGTGACCCTGGCATTAACCTTAGTTTAGCACGTCCAGAACTTTGACCTTTCTTAGATTTAATGATGTATAATTTAGCATCTTATATAAGAGTTATTCTTCTGAAATAAAGACAGTTCCGAAATCAGAGTCAATCGTCTCGTTACTCAGTGTCCACGGCACTTAAAATCAACCTACTTCTAGTGATCCTGTGTAAAACGGTTCACAAGTAGAATCCGCGGCATACCAGTCTACTTCTAGTGTTGCTACCGTAAAACCGGACCACAAGTAGACCCCGCGTCATATCATTACTCCGAGTGTTGCTCCCTTGAAACGGACCACGAGGAGATCTCGCGGCATACCAGTCTAGCTCGAGTGTTGCTACCGTAAAACCGGACCACCAGCCGACCCCGCATTATCTAACCTACTTCGAGTGTTGCTCCCGTGAAACGGACCGCCAGTAGGACCGGCCGATAAGGAATCCGCCGAACCACCATCCCACCGGTACTTGAGGAAAACCACCCCAGGACTTCAAGCACGCCACATCAACTCATGCCTGATCACAGCAAGCGTCTGGCCAACCCGAGCAGTCCCTTGCAGAATCCAGGTAAATTTAGTCAGGACTATTTACGGTTTTGACTACGACTCCGGGACCTACCGTTACTCCCGTGAGTTCAAGTTTGACGTAGTTGCCGCATAACGCTCTACGGACGAACAGTGTTCGAAGTTGGCGAAAAAGTCCTAGTAAAATCCAACAGGCGACTAGGCAACAAACTCTCTCCATTGTGTGAAGAGAAAGGTGTAGAAGCGGCCATGGGGACCACAGTCCGCATTAAGGGGAGGGTGGTCCACGAGGACAACCTTAGGTAGACGAGACATGGTCATGTTGACTTGATTCGTCTGATAATTTTTTACCACCTTTTTCACATTTTTATTCCTAGCCACTTGGCATAAGTTTTCTTATTTTTTATTTGTTGTGATCATTGTATTTACTTAGGATATTCTACGCTTTGATTTATATGCTTGGTGGTGGGCTTCTTAAATTTTGCAAAACACTACAATGAATTCAAAAATTCCAGGTTCACTCCTATACCTCTGTTATTCCTTTTGACCCTAACATCGGCACACGTCACGGACTACTCGTAGGCCAAATACATTGATGGTCGAATATTAGTATGGGAAGAATTTGCATTCGTAGGACACACGGCAATCTCTCAGGATACAGGCGCGTGGTGGAAGAGACTAATAACATGATTCACATGTTTCCCCAGTCACACATGCAGAAACTTTAGAGCGTAGATGTTGCTCACCTGCGTAACCTACTCGAGTCACTGAGATTCCACCATAGAGTAGCTAGGAGTTTAGACTTTTTGGGAGCGGCGTTAAAGGTAGTGGAGGGAACGCCAGACGCGGAGGATTTTGAAAAAATCCGACTTACCGAATTCCAGCTCATTAATGAAAACAATAGGCAGGTCAATATTAACAGTAAAGTACAGGAACTGATAAATAACATTACTAGCACAGTCAATCAAATTCTGAGGTCGACTAAAGAATTTATTGCTTGCAATAGCGCTCGCCAAAATCAATATAGTTAGCCCTAGCATATTAGATCATGCAGACCTGGAAAGTATGTGGATAGAGGAGCCCACAGATACCCCCATCAAAGATATATTGTCCGTTGCGTCCGTTAAAGTTTTACAATCCGCTATCATTATTCATTTCATTATCAAGTTTCCTAAAATTAAGTCAGCTTGCGTCAAAATTACAATTTTTCCCGTGTCACATCACGACACAATGCTCAGACTAGAGGACAAGGTCATAGCGGACTGCGATGGAGAGATCCACACTGTAAAAAACTGCTCCATGTCATCGGGAGTCACATTTTGCCAACTGGCGCTGAGAAGATCTTGCGCCCAGGAACTCCACCCGGGTGGGATTGCGCACTACGACATCCAGCATAGCGATCTGCATCCCATCACATATGTGGACGAGGGAATCCCCATCATAAACGATCGCCCGGCTCGCGTGAGTGTGGACAATGGCACTTACATCTACTTGCAAGGAACACACCTTATCACCTTCATCGAGAGTGCCACAGTTAATGAAACCCGATATATCAATCATGATATTTCCCAGAAGAGGGCACCAGGAGTAGCCAGCTCGCCTTCCCGGAACATTTCTCTGGAGCACAATATTCTCAGCCTCCCATACCTTCACCGCTTGAGTGAACGTAACCTGGAGCATATCAAGAGATTTGGGGAAGATGTCAACAACTACCGCTCGCACCAGATAGCGCTAGTCGCGGGAGCAGTTTGCTGCGCATTGATTTGTATCGGCCTCACTTATTGGCGAGTCACCCAGGCCAAGAGATCCGCGGCCCAACTAAAGGAAGTGATTGTCCAAATAGGGTCGGTCGAGGGCGGCCTTAATCTGAAGGGGGCAGTAGTTAACTAAGTCAACCGGGCGACTGCAATGACCGATCGTCCGAAAGCTCGTTCCGGCCAAATTGCTGTCCCAGCGTCTGGCCGGAAGCTCGTGCATAGCCGGCAAGCACTGCCCATTGGAGTGGCCGCTATGAGTCTCACTTTTGTTAGTTCTTAAGTTCAGTTCTGTTTTTGCATTTATGAAATAAAGAGCCATCGCTCCTACATTGAAACTCTGACGATCCGTCGTAAAACACTTATTATTACAAATCTGACTGAGTCTCTAGTCCAGCAGATAAAGAGGGATAGTCATCCCTCCAACATAATCTTCCTAATTGATATTCTACGGCCAGCCGGCTAGAAGTCATCAAAGGGTTGTCCCAATCATCACCTTTCCATATCTTGTTAATTGGAGTGGAAATTGTCGACGGCGGTTTATCACTTGACCACATCATATTAATTGGCGCCAACATCTAAAATTACCCACTGTAACAAATTGGGGAAACCCGTAAGTGAGCACCTCCAACTATATGCTTTCCTATATCTGCATTAGTTTAGCTTCAAACTAAATGAAATAAATCGCTGCCGGAATAATTTCTGCAGCTCCACTTTAATATTTTTGTGTTAACTTTATATTAAATAAAAATTAATTAACTCATTATTTGATTGACAATTTAATGGTGAATCATATGTGCGATAATAGTATTTGTTTTATGCTGTATGTGTATTGTTTGCATTTTACTGTCAAAAATAAGTACGAGTATTAAATACCTCTAAAGCACTAGAATTAGTCGTGAATTTATTTAAAATTATTTTTCACCTAATATCGGCGATTAATTCTGCCGTTTGGAAATTCATAAATTGTGAATTTATTTATATAATTCTCTTTGCTTAGACCCTAATTTTTAGTATTTGCCTCGCAATACCTTTTTTTTTTATTACCCTTACTCGGCCACTGCTGGAAACCCGAACCGGCTGCATATGAATTTGTGTGGCAAATTCTTGTTATTCATTTCTTTGTTTCTCATAGCGGAGGCTCAGTCCCCGCATACCCTTGACCCTGTCGCTGCTTGGCAGGGCACCGGCTCGATTTGACAAGCTCATTTACTTCGTTGCTAGAGCGGCTGCTCCGACCCCGCACACCCCTTGCCATGCCAACTGCCTTCATGTGCAGAATAGCTTGAGCAAGCATTAATCTACTAGTGCGATTTAACTTGGCCACATATGAGCTCTCCATTCCAGAGGTACAGGCAGAATAAACCATACGCCAGTGACTCAGAATCTGATAGCGAAGGGCCCCCGCGTACTAACCCCACAGTAGGAATTATGGACCCAGAGCAGCTTAAAGTTGTAATTCAGGCCGCGGTTAACCATGCCTTGGCGGAAAGGGTCAACAAAAAGCAGGAATTGCGCCAAGCCATAGAGCAGTTGGCCGCCCAGGTGGCAGCGGTGCAAATCGCACCCTCACAAGCAAAGGCTCCAAAAATCAAGGTTTATGAGCCCATTGATATCAAAGACAATGTTCAATGCAATGAGCCTTTAGATGCCGTTAAATGCCTGCCCGACTTTACGGGCGGTAGCCGCATATTACATTTTTAGGAATTATGTTAATAGCTCACGCCATTATCAGGCGGTAGTCATAATTAGGAGTAAGATTAGGAACCCTGCCGATGCAGTGCTATCCTCGTTCGGCACAATATTGAATTTTGATGCGATTATAGACCGCCTCGATTTCACATATAGTGACAAACGACAGATTCACGTCATCGAGCAGGAAATGGGTACCCTCAGACAGGGAAGCCTCACGCTTCTGCAATACTATGCGAGGTCGAGAGAAAACTCACCTTGCTTACTAATATGGCAACTATGTCATACGAAGCATCGGCGGCAAGAATTTTATGCGAAAAGTTCCGGGATGATGCGCTCCGCATTTTTATTTTGGGCCTCAAGCGCAGCCTCTCCGATGTCCTTTTCTCGGCAAAGCCGAAGGACATGCCAACTGCGCTGGCATTGGCTCAAGAAGTGGAATCAAACCACGAGAAGTACACCTTCGCAGCATCGTTCGCGAAGAGCCTGGAAGATAGAAACAGGAAGCAAGTTCCAAAGGCGCAAGATCCGATCGATCCGGCCCGCCCAAAAGGCAGAGGGTAAATCACATTACTCAGGGCCCAAACGAAACCGAAGATTACACCGCCGCAGCTTTAAGCGCGGCACAAGAAGTCAGTGACGATGGTATCCATGAATATGTTTCGGACGCAATTAATTTTTTAGGGGAAAATCCCTGCTACCTGTCATCAGACGAAGAGTAGCGGGGGTAGATATGAGACTTTTTCTTCCGTCCATTCGAGGGGTTGAAATGTGTCCGCCCAGTAGAATCGCCATTCACGATACATTCGATCTGTCATATATGTATACTTACAATAAAACCTACACTCTCTCCTCTTATACTAACCTTACCAGACATTGTAATCACCAACATTATGGGCATCTCTGTAAATTCGAAAATAGATATACAAGTTATCTAGTTGAACGTTTCTCGATGGTAAGGCTGCTCCAGATCCGCCAGTGATGAGGTGGCACCAGTAGGGTGCTTGATGAGTAGTAGCGGTTGGCACGAATTGGCGGCAGGGCTGCTGGTCCCAGGTGGCCACTGATGGGGTGCCACCGATATGGTGGTTGATGAAGTGTAAAATAAGGTTTATGTTGAGAGGGTGACTGCCCCCCTATACCCCTGGCCTTAAGCTCAGTGGGCGAATGCAAATAATAAAACGGCGATGGCCGGAGTTAAGTTTATGGAGCTAAGTGCTCTTTATTCCAATGATTATAAAACAGAACTGAGGAACTTAGCAGTAGGGAGCTTAGTCGGCAGGCCGACCGCGTGACAGTGGGAAATGCTGACGATCGCAAGATACCGGAAACCAGTGGGATCCAGGCACGGCCCCCAAAGGCGGGTATGCTGAGTCGACATTATAAAGACTAGGGTGATCCAAGAATCACCCAAGATTTCTACCGACTGTTTGTTACCCCTCAGAAGTGTTAACTACTCCCACCTTAGGAGTAAGACCGTCCTCGGTCGTCTTGAATGTTTCGGCAACCTGTTGCATTTCCCATGCATCTCGTCTCCTCCTCCACACGAGGTGGAGCAGGATGAAAGTGCTGATCAAAAAGCTTACTCCCACGCCGACTGCGATCCAGATGTCCGTTGATCCAGCCGACTTTATTTCGTTTTTGAGGGTTTGGATCGTTTCCAGGTTTTGGCTGTTCATCCTCTGAAGCATTGGCATACTAAGGGCGTGATTATGCCCGATAATGTTTAGCAGGGGGGAGGCCGCCACGCCCGCAGTCTTTCTTATGCTTTCGCGCAGGTTCAGGTATTTTGTGCCGTTTATAAAGGCTAGTCGCTCAAATGTTATTAGATGTGTGCCATTTGTTTCTATATTGGGGCCGTCATCCGTGCTGACTACTGCCGGACACTCATTGACTATCATTATACCATCGTCTACCAGCGTTATGGGGCTTAGGTGGCTGGCCTGCGTTTCGCAATGCGCCGTGACCCCTGCGTGTAGACCTCGGGCGCAAGTGTCCTGGGTTGCCAGTTTGCAGAATGCTCCGTACATCGTCGACACGCAATCAGTGATCGCTAAGACTCCTTGGTTGCACTCAGCTACCACGTTGTCCCGTAATTGGAGAACGGTGTGTTGGTGAGAAACGGGGAAGACGGTAACCTTTTTACAATTAAATTTAATCTTAGGGTATGCAATGAGCACGTGAATAATATTGTCGGACTGAAGGACTTTAATATTAGATGCCTCTATTAGGCTGATAACGGGGACCTCTGTGGGATGATCAACTAAAACGGACTTCAAATCTTCATGGTTAAAAATGGCAGGGTTTATGATATTTGATTTTGCAAGTGTGACCGTGAGCATCAGATTCTGTATCTCTGTAATTAGCATTCTATTTCTGGCCAAAAGAAATTCGTATAAATGGGGTGTGTCAACCAGGTTATTCTTTTTGGCCTTAATGATTTCGTTGACAGCATCGGTTAGCTTGTTAATCTGCTTTTGCGTTTCGGTGTTAATAACTACTTGTCTATTGTTTGATTCGATTAACCGGGACTCGGACATTTTTAACATTTCGAGGTCAGCGGCATCAGGTGTGCCCGCTACCACTTTTAACGCTGTGCCTAAAAAGTCTAGGCTTCTAGCAATGCGGTGGTGTACCTTTAGTACGGATAATATATTTCTAATATGATCAGTATCAACATCTAACAATTTTCGCATGTGCGATTGTGGGAAGAAAGCGGACAATTTAGCTGTTTCTTCTATCATAATTGAAAACTCCGTCAAATTGCTCGAATGCCTAAAGTAATTCCTATGTTCCCACACCAAAGCAGTTCCGTCGGTTATGGGGATGTACCGGGCGTGAGTGTAGTCTGTCACTCTAGCGTTAACTACTGCTAATATTGTTAATATGATTCCCGCGATCCTGTAAGAAAATGACAAGTTAAATCTATTGGCTAATTTCTAAGTTTGTGTTTGTGTTGGGTGTGTTAATTGGAGAAAAGGGTTACTTAAGGTTGTCCTTGTGGACCACCCTCCCTCCAATGAGGACCGCTGTCCCCAGGTCCGCTTCTATGTGTTTTTCCGTGTATAACGGAGTTAACTTATTGCCAAGTCTTTTATTGTTCTTTAAGTAGACTCTTTCTCCTACCTCAAATATTCTATTTTGTCTTGATGGGTTACACCTGTCAAGATTATCTCTCTGCGCTTTTTCAATATTAATTTTTATTGCTTCCTTAACTTTTTCGGAAGCAGAGTGGATTACATCAATGGGTTTTTGGTTAATGACCGAATGTAATGTTTTATTATATTCAACGGTCGCCCGCATAACTAGCTCCACTGTATCATTAATTTGCTTATCCATTTTGATGCACCTTGCTATTTCTGTTAGGGTGCTGTGGAGGCGTTCGATTTGCCCGTTTGAACTACTGTGCAGGGGGGGTGAATTTACAACATCTATGCCATACTGATTTTTGAGTAACGATGTGATCGTTTCAGAGCTGAAAGACGCTTCGTTATCACAGTATATTGTCTTTATATTTGGGAACAAGTTTATTAATTGGAGGATAGGGATTTTCACGTCTACTATTGCCCTAGACACTATTGGTTGTACTACCGCAAATTTGGAGAACTTGTCGATGGCCGTTAAAAATAGTTTTTTATCGGTGGAAAAAATATCAATATGTAGCATTTCGCCGACGTTTGACGGAATTGGAGTTACCCCAAGTTCTTGTTTCTTGGGGTGTCTGTCATACTTTGCTGTAGTGCAAATTTTGCAATTTGTCACTATTTCAGTAGCTAACTTTGACATTTTTGGAAAATAATAGTCGCGGAGGACTTGTTTGATATTTTCCTGGGCAGCTCTGTGTGCACGATTGTGCTCTGCGGTGATTATTTCAATCTGCTCACTTTTATTAGAAATATCTGACACAAAGTTCTTGCAGTGCCAAAATTTCGTAGCTGGAAAATTTGATACTAATGCATGTTGGATACTTGCCAATGTTGGCAAGTTACAATGAATAGCGTTTACAACTTTTGGGTTAATGATTGGTCTTAATGTTTCGAACAGGGTTGATTTTTCCGTGAAATGTATAATGTGCCGGCATTTATTTCCGAAAAATATAAAGTATCGCTTTAAGGAATACTTTGCCTCTTCTAGGACTATCTGATTTTTGAAACAATTTAGAGGTTTTTCCGTTGTTTCTATCGTATAAGTGCTAGATTCTTCACTGTGAACTGTTGCACAATCAGATTCGGGTTCGTTTTGAAGGGCGTTGATGTTTTGTCGCGAAAGTGCGTCGGCAACAAAATTTTCTTTGCCTGGAGTGTATATGACTTTTGCGCCGTAGTCATCTATAAATGATTTCCAACGTTTTAATTTGTCATTTGGGTTCTTGTCGGAGACAGCGAACGTTAGCGGCTTATGATCTGTGTAGACTCTTATGTCACGAGTGCCATACAGATACTGCCTTAATTTTCCTAGAGCCCAGACTATAGCGAGTAACTCTCTTTCGTTAGTTGCGTAACGGGTCTCGCAGTCTTTAAGGGTTCTGGATATCATTGTTATGGGTTTTTTGTCCTGCGACAGTACTGCCCCGATGCCGTAAGCTGACGCATCGGTTGTCAGATCGAACGGTTTCTTAAAATCTGGGTATTTAAGGGTGACATCTTCTGATGCCAAAATGTTTCGAAGTCTATCGAACGCGTCTCTTTGCTGATCGTTAAATTTAATGGGTATTTTCCTAGACATGTGTTTACTTACGGAACCGTTTTCTCCCTTAAGGAGGTCGGTTAGTGGCCTGGCTATTGTAGCGAAATCTTTTATAAAACACCTATAATAGCTGGCTAGTCCTAAGAATGATCTTAGTGAGAATAAGCTTGTCGGTTCTGTGTATTCCTTAATGGCTGCTACCTTTTCTGGGTCAGTTGTAGCCCCATTTCGGGTTACCACGAAGCCGAGGTATTGGACACTTTCTTTAAAAAAATGGGTTTTCTCTTTCGAGATGGTCATATTGGCTTGGCCTAATTTTTTCAGGACCCAGTCAATGTGACTGACATGCTCTTTTTCGTTTTCCGAAAAGATTATGACATCGTCAACATAGACGTAGCACGACTTCCCTATCTGCTCTCTCAATACGTCATCGATTGCCCTCTGAAAAATGCTACCAGCATTTTTTAATCCAAAAGGCAAACGGCAGAATTCATATTTGCCTCCGTTGACTGAAAATGAGGTTTTTTCGCGATCTTGTTCCGCGAGGAAAATTTGGTGATAACCAGATTTTAAGTCTAGAGTTGTAAAATATTTGGCTTTGCCAAGGTTTGCAAGTATTAACTCGATACTTGGCAAGGGGTATTTATCAGGAATGGTTTTTTCGTTCAGTTTCCTGAAGTCGATTACCAAACGCTTTTTCCTACCACCTGTCTCATCTGACCCTTTTTTATCGACCACCCAAGTTGGATTATTATACGGTGATCTCGACGGGGTTATAATCTTAGACTTCAGTAGGTCTTTTATTTCTTTATTAACGAAGTCTGCGACACCCATTGGGTGCGGGTACGCTTTAGAGTACACTGGGTTGTTATCCTCAGTGCGAATAGTAGCCACAACATTTGTGTTGTACGGCAACGTTTGATTTGCGACGGAGAAGACCTTAGATCTTTTTTTCATCATATCGATAAACTCCTTTTTTACTGATTCTGGAACGACTATGTCCTTTATGTTGGTAAAGTTTACATCGTTGCAATCAAGAAACTGCAGGTCCTCAGACACGGAACCATACAATATTTTTTTAGTTTGCATATTGAGGGTGGCTCCCACTTGCGTTAGCAAGTCGAAGCCTATGATCCCGTCAAATGTTGTTAGGGAATCTAATATGAAGAATGGGGAAGTTGTTCCCAAGACATTTATTTGGCACTTTTTATTTATGCTATTGGATCCGTGAATTGTATTCACGCGAAACGGTGAGGCTACTGGCGTTATGTTTTTAAGCTCCTTTACGGGCTTTATATAACTTTTCGCTGCCCCTGTATCAATAAGAATTTTTAAAGTCCTCCCAGCCAACTGTCGTTCGATGAACGGCAGCCGGGACCGCTCTCTAAAAAATTGAGGAGGTCATGGGAGTCGATCGGGTCGCTGTCGTCTTCGATTGCGCTCATCGCGGCTACCGCAGCATTCTCATACTCTTGATCGTTGGCACTAGCGGTCTGCTCGATGTTGTTAAGCCGCTGACGCCTTTGATCCGTTATCCTATCAGAGGAGTTGGGTCTTTTTGAATTTTTTGCGATACATACGTTACATACGTTGTGATACATATTGGTTTTGTTTAAAATGCTGTTGCTTGGACTTAGAAGACGATGGGTTCCAGTCCATGGGCTCTGCTGCCTGACGTGGATCTCCACGGTCGGCCCAGTCCTCTGGCTTACGCCCAGAACCATTTTCGCGCGGTTCCCACTGCATACGTACAGCCCACCTCCCGTCCAACCGACCGAGGGACGCTGCCGCATAACGTACGGCTCGAATCGCGGGGATAGATCCGAGAACGTTTAGGAGAAGAGTAGGGGTAAGATATTACGAGGAAGAGTGTTGCATAGATAAGGCGTTTAGTATAAAGGATTTAAGATTGTTAGTGGAGCAAAGTGGCAAGGTGTGGTAGAGACCATTGTAGTCCGAACATAATACCCTGAACGGATCGTGTTGGGCATATGTCGAATTACAATGGCTAAGGAGTAGAGGACGGAAGTTTCTAGTCCTTCTACTAGGAACGTTAAAATTTAAGCGTGTTAGTAAATGCTGACTGTCTACATTACCATATATAAGATTATATAGGAACATAACACCCAGCATCGTTCTACGATTTGTTAATGATGGTAAGTTGATTAATAAAAGTCTACTATGATAAGTGGGAAGGTGAAGATTTGCATCCCAATTAAGTCCCCTAAGGGCGAAAATCAGGAAGTTTTTTTGTACAGATTCAATGTGATCTTGGTGTACTCCATATTGAGGACTCCAGACACACGATCCATACTCAAGAATCGGACGAACCAATGATGTATATAACGTTTTTGTTATGTACGGGTCATTAAATTCTTTTGACCATCTTTTAATAAAGCCAAGCACACCCATAGCTTTATTAACCATGGTAGATATATGGTCGGTAAATTTAAGTTTCAAATCTAAAAGGACTCCCAGATCGTTAACCTGAGTTAATCGTTCTAAAGCGTTCCCATAGAGAAAGTACATAGCCTGGTGAGGACTAGTTCGATAAAAGGACATGAGTTTACATTTCGATCCATTAAGCTTTAGGTTATTTGCAAAACACCAATTTTGAAATTTATCCAAATCGGATTGAAGTCTAGATTGGGCACTAGTGAATTTATACTGAAGACAAAGCTTAACGTCATCAGCGTACATAAGTACGAGTGAATCAGTTAAGGCAAGGGGCAAGTCATTAATAAAAAGTGTAAAAAGTAAGGGTCCAAGATGGCTTCCTTGAGGCACCCCAGATGTGACGCGGACTAGACGCGAGGTAACATCTTTAAAGAAGACACGTTGGGTTCTTCCAAATAAGTAGCTCGAAATCCAGATAAGGAGGTCAGTTGGGAATCCCAAAAGACTGAGTTTACTTATAAGAAGCGAATGGTCGACAGAGTCAAATGCTTTACTGAAGTCAGTGTAAATGACATCTGTTTGTAAGCCATTCCGGAACCCATCCGTGATAAAAGATGTTAGCTCCAGTAAGTTGGTAGTGGTGGAGCGGCGCTTCATGAAGCCATGCTGGCATGGAGATATTATTGAACTACATAGGTGTTGCAAATGTGGAGTGATAAGTTTTTCAAAAAGCTTCGGAATTGCTGACAATTTAGAAATGCCCCTATAATTGGCAGCGTCGGATTTTTTCCCTTTTTTATGAAGAGGAATAATGTAAGATTCCTTCCACATCGAAAGATCGAAGTCTCCAGCGAAAGATTAAAGAGTTTAAGGAGCGGTTTGCACAGAGCCTCGGCGCAGTTCTTCAGAACACAGCCTGGTACTCCATCGGGGCCTGGCGAATACACGGGCTTGACTTTAAGAAGACCCAATAACACACCACTTTGATCAAAAGAAGGGCAAAATATAAGGTTGGCTGATTGGATATTATAAGTGTAAGGCTGACCTGTACTGGTGCTAGGTGAGTATGTTGTTTGAAAAAACTGTGCAAAGAGATCGGCCATTGCCTGATCAGTGTTCGCATATGAGTTCTCAAACATAAGCATAGGAGGAGAAGATACATGTTTGCGCTTAGTGTTTACAAAGTTATAAAACTGCTTTGGATCCTGAGTAAACTGAATCCTGCAGCGGCGAATATAACTCCTATAACATTCTACGTTATGCACGGTGAAATTGGACCGAGCTACTAAGTATCTTGAATAACTAACTGTACAGCCAGATATTTTATGTTTATTTAAAAGTCTATTCATAACGATCTTTAAATTTCCTAGGTGCCTTGTATACCAAGGCGGATTAATTGAAACGGACGGATATTTCCATGGCACGCAAACGTCGAAAAATTTATTCAAAGTATAATAAAATTTAATTAAGGCAATGTTTACATCTTCACATGCCAGTAGATTGGACCAATCAAATTCCAAAATTAACTTATTTAATTTCATAAAGTCAGCCTTACGAAAGAAACGAACTTTATGAGATTTAAGTGTAGGCTTAAGGCCAATTACGTTATTGTTTTCTATTAAAACCTCAAGAGTGGGATGATATGGATCCTCTGGGTTGGAAAGTGGTAAAGTTCTGGAAAGAGTAATTCCATCAGGATCAGAAACGAAACACAAGTCCAGAAGCCGACCTAAAGAATTTCTAACGTGGTTAATTTGCCCGAGTGACATGTCGAACATGCCCTCCGGGAAGTCATGGTGCGAATTCAGCAATAAAGACGGTGAATTTTTAACATTGGACCACCTGAGTTCTGGGATATTGAAGTCACCCAGAGCTACTAGCTGGTCACCATCAGACAGACGATCAAAAACAAACCTAATAGCGTCTAAATGTTGCCAGTATGTGGGCGGTTCGGACGAAGGGGGTACGTAGGAGCACGTAACGTATAATGATTTATCGGACAATATGATTTTAATGCAAAGAAATTCTATGTCACCAAACTCTTGTGATTTTGTTGGTTTTTATCTGGTCTTTTAAAATAATGAGGGTTCTTTTCGTTTCCTTGTTTATCAGGAGTGCGGAACTGAGTCCTACGAAAATCAGAATTCTGTGTCTTCTGTTCCATTGCCCTAGCATACGTTGCCGCAAACTGGCTTCTTTCGATGCTGGCTTCAGCCTCCCTAGCTAATGCCAATGCCGAAGGAAGGTCTTTTGGCTGTGCCGGGAAAACGACTGCTCTCAGGTTTTTTTTTAGGCCTGAGATAAACACATGTAGTGCGTCCGCCCTTACCTCATTGTTGAGCAGTGTGGCTCTTTCAATGTCGTGGGACATGACAATTTTGTTCGTGACGAGGGTTAGCTTACGCTCAACCTCGTCATAGTATTGCATGAGGCTTTGGTCACTTTGGCGAACTGCCTCAAGCTGTTGTCGTAACAGCCTCAACGAAGTTTTGTCTGCGTAGGAGCAGTCTAATCTTGCCAGAATGGCATCGAAATTAAGCACAGTGTTGTGTGATACCAACAACGCTCGCGCTGGGCCCCTAATTTTATTCCTGATTATGGTAACGGCTTGATAATGGGCACAGCTGCCCTGGTAAGGTTTAAAGAGTTCGTATGCGTCCGTGGCGGACTGCCTCCACGCTACGTACCCGTCTTGCTCACCGTTAAAATCTGGTACTGACTTAATTATGTGGAGCGGTATGTCGCATGGGGGCGCTCCTGGCTGTACTGACACTCTTTGGTAGGCCTCCACCTGTGGGGTCTCTACGCGCATGTTTTGTAACTGCACGTTAACGGAATTGATTTGAGCTTCAAATTCAGCTCGGAGCCTAGCTTCCTGTTGCGCTAAGGCGCCCTGGATAATACTTTGCAATTCGTTCGCGTTCATTATTTTTTCTTTCTCTACGATTTGAGCCTGCCCCGGTCTAAAACCCCGGATCTCTTCTTCTTCACTATCACTCACGACTTCTTTTTTAATTTCTCTATACGGACCTGGAAAGTTCATTAAAAACTTGAACTTACGCCACCTAATTTATACGAGGTTCAATACATATGGCCGAATATTCTGTCCGGCTGGCATGAGACTTTAATATATTTTATATTTATTCAATTTATTAAAATATATTTTCACCAAAAAGAAATAAAAAATCTTATATGAGCTGCAGGTCACAAATGCAGCTTTATTATTATATATGTATAATAATTGTTTTTTTTTTTTTTTTTTTTTACGTGTGCAAGTTATATTTGTTTTTGACAATTATAAGGTGTACTTTTATTGTATATGGTACATGTTTTTTGAAGCCGTATTAATTAATTAGCCCACTTACATGTTTGAAAATTTTTGGGTCGCTAGTTTTTTGCTCGTTAGGCGCCAGTTATCTAGTTGAACGTTTCTCGATGGTAAGGCTGCTCCAGATCCGCCGGTGATGAGGTGGCACCAGTAGGGTGCTTGATGAGTAGTAGCGGTTGGCACGAATTGGCGGCAGGGCTGCTGGTCCCAGGTGGCCACTGATGGGGTGCCACCGATATGGTGGTTGATGAAGTGTAAAATAAGGTTTATGTTGAGAGGGTGACTGCCCCCCTATACCCCTGGCCTTAAGCTCAGTGGGCGAATGCAAATAATAAAACGGCGATGGCCGGAGTTAAGTTTATGGAGCTAAGTGCTCTTTATTCCAATGATTATAAAACAGAACTGAGGAACTTAGCAGTAGGGAGCTTAGTCGGCAGGCCGACCGCGTGACAGTGGGAAATGCTGACGATCGCAAGATACCGGAAACCAGTGGGATCCAGGCACGGCCCCCAAAGGCGGGTATGCTGAGTCGACATTATAAAGACTAGGGTGATCCAAGAATCACCCAAGATTTCTACCGACTGTTTGTTACCCCTCAGAAGTGTTAACTTACACACTTTAATAAAGGCAGTTCGCAGCCACACTTCAGAATGAAAGCACAGACCTCTACCTTATGGACATAACATCTTAACGACGACGATAAAAGAAAAGCGTATCACGCAATTGTTGATTTTCATCAAGATGCCGACAGATACTAACTTATTACAAGCAATCCTGGCTCAACAGCAGGAATTTACGACAACTATATTGGAGCAGCAACGGAACTGGATGCAAGATATACTAAGCAAAAATGCCGCAGCAAGCGTGAGTGATTCGGTACGCGCGGGTGAATTTATATGCCCTCCGTTTCGCATATTTGACAAAGATGTACAAAGCTGGGAGTCATATCTGGAACAATTATCACAACATTTCAATGTATATTCGGTCAGTGCAGATCTGAAACAAAAAGCTTACTTCCTTTCGTGGTGTGGTGTATCAATATTTGAACTTCTAAAAAATCTTTTGGGAAGTAGCAATTTGAACACATTTACATACAAGCAACTCACAGACAAGCTCACGGAGCATTTCACAACCAAACGTCATATTGTTGCAGCTCGTTACGAGTTCTTCAAAAGAGAGATGAAACATTCACAAACACATAGAGAGTGGGTAGCCGACATGCGCGGGATCGCTCGAGAATGCAAGTTTGTGTGCAACGCAGAAGGTTGTTTGTCAAACTATGTAGATGAAATGATTCGCGATCAAATCATAGTACATACGCCATATAATGCAGTTCGCGCATCTGCTTTTCAAATGACGCAACCAACTCTTGAAGATGTGCTCATAATATCAGAAACTTACGAGACAACAACAAAAACCGTAGCAACGCTAAAAGAAAATATAGAAAAAAATGTACCCCTTAATGCAATTAATAGTTATCAAAAAGAAACGCCAGTAAGGAAATCAAACAAAAACGCATTAAAATCGGGCTCTGGCTGTGGTCATTCTCATCCAAGAGAAAAGTGCAAGTTTCGCGATGCCGTATGCTACAAGTGTGGTAGAAAGGGACATATTACCGTCGTATGTATGTCAAATCAAGACAAAAGTAAAAAAATCAAGACCAAGTTAAAAAGCAAGATAAAAACGAAGCAAACGATATAGAAATGATTGAAGCAGTGTACAGTGTAACAGGCTTAATCAAAAATGAAAGGAACAAAAAAGTCATTGATCTGGAAATCTTAAACAAAGGGGTTTCATTTTAAATGGACTCAGGAGCAACCGCATCCGTAATAAACTCAAACACATACGCTCACGAGTGTTGCACTCATTTGGGCGCACACCAATACCATTGCTTGGGGAGCTGCATACGGTTGCGAAATGTGGTGAAATAGAAAGAGAAATTATATTAATAGTGGCAAACGTGGAAAATTCGAACAATCTTTTTGGTTTGGATTTATTCAAAACATTCGGTTTTGATATAATGCCAGTATCGAACATTAACGAGGTGAACAGTGTCAATGGGACTGACATACACAACAAATATAAAAACGTTTTTGAGCCCGCAATGGGAGAGATAAAAGACTTCAAAGCCAGTGTAATTTGAAAATCGACAGCAACACCGAAGTTTTATAAAAGCCGCCAAATTACTTTTGCACAAATAGAAAAATTTAAGGCAGATTAGTCCAAGCAGGGATTTGGAAACCGGTGAAGTTTAGCAACTGGGCATCCCCAATTGTTCTCGTACCTAAGCCAGGTGGAGCGATTCGAATTTGTGGTGACTTTAAACAAGCAGTCAACGCACAAATTGACATCGAGCAGTACCCGTTGCCCACAAAAGAGGCTCTATTTCACATCATCCGTCATGGCAAGCAGTTCATCAAAAAAAACCTTAAAGAGGCCTATCTACAAATGGAATTGGATGAAGCGTCCAAACAGATTATGGTCGTGAACACACCGCTGGGCCTTTTTCAATATCAACGTCTTTCATATGGAATAGCCAGCGCTCCGGCAATCTTTCAAAGATACCTATAACAACTACTAAAAGGAATAGAAGGTTGCGGGAACTATCTTGATGACATCATCATCTCAGCACCGACTAGGGCAGAAAATTTGAAAAGACTCAATCAAGTTCTTAGTATTCTTCAGGACAACGGTATTAGATGCAAAATGAAGAAATGCTTTTTCCTCAAGGATGAAATTGAACATTTGGGAAGAAGAATATCCGCAAACGGTGTTCTTCCAGATACTTCAGGACTAGAAGCTGTAAAACAACTAAAGCCTCCTGAGAATTTGCAACAATTGGAAGCGTTTATGGGTAAAGTAAACTATTATTGCAATTTTATTCCAAATTATTCGCAGTTGGCAGCACCCTTGAACCAACTTCGCAGAAAAAATGTATCATACATATTTGGGCAAAACAGCTGTTCGTCCGTAGAGCGTTATGCGGCAACTACGTCAAACTTGAACTCGCGGGAGTAGCGGTAGGTCCCGGAGTCGTAGTCAAGGAACGTAAATAGTCTGACTAAATTTACCTGGTTTCTGCAAGGGACTGCTCGGGTTGGCCAGACGCTTGCTGTGATCAGGCTGGAATTGCGGTTGCGTGCTTGAAGTCCTCGGTAGGGTTTTCCTCAAGCACCGTTGGGATGGTGATTCGGCTGATCCCTTATCGGCCGATCCTACTGGCGGTCCGTTTCACGGGAGCAACTCTCGAAGTAGGTTAGATAGTGCGGGGTCGGCTGGTGGTCCGGTTTTACGGTAGCAACACTCGAGCTGGTATGCCGCGAGATCTCCTCGTGGTCCGTTTCATGGGAGCAACACTCGGAGTAGTTAGAGAACGCGGGGTCTACTGGCGGTCCGTTTAACGGGGGCAACACTCGGAGTAGACTGGTATGCCGCGGGTCCTACTTGTGAATCGTTTTACACTGGATCACGTGATGTAGGCTGAGTTTAAGTGCCGGAGTTTCAACACTGAGTAACGAGACGATTGACTCTGATTTCGGAACTGTCTTTATTTCAGGAGAATACGCTGAACTCTATGCTTAGAGTTACAATATTAATAGGCTAGTAGGTCTGATGCTTGTATATGCTGATCTGCTGATGCATCTTGATGACACTAGGTGCCAACATACATTCTGACCTGCTGATGCATCTTGATGACACTAGGTGCCACGTATTGTGACCTGCTGATGCATCTTGATTGATTAGTAGGTCTTGGCACTAGGTGCCAACATTCTCCCCCCCCATTGAAGTATTCAATAATAGGGGCTGCTGGTTCGTTTTTGGCACCACTCTTCGTATCTTCGTTGATCATGTCGTTGCTCTTCTTTCGAGTTATTGGTCCTTATTATGGCCGTATGAAATGGACCTGTCATGAGCGGGACTCCAACATCCAGGAGTTCATGGTTGAATATTGTCGTAGCCTCCGCTTACGCTGCTCTGATCTTCACTTCTGGTACTATGGCCGCATTCTTCCTCGCCGCGGTACCCCCGCCTCTCTGGGAATGGAGGATCGCGATCTCATTATTGTCCAGTTTCGACCGTTTGGCCGTATTGCCCGACGGCGCCTCTCTCGTCGTTCCGCTTGGAGCAGTGATGACAACCTTTCTACTGATAGTGGTGCTTCCTCGATGGGTACCAGTGATGGAGAAGCTTCTTAAGATTACCTTAATTTAATAAACCCTTCTTATAACTATGTATGTCTTGCTTGCCTTTTACTGTGGAGTCTCTGGATCGTACACTTCAAATCTCTTGTGGTGTCCATCTCTTGCCAACATGGCCAGCCCGGGTCGTTGTTCGACCAGCTGGAATTCTTCTCCTTGGGTTATTGTCATCCTCCGGTGATGGGTTGCTGAGGTGTCCTTCCGGGCACACCGCGTGAACCCTGCCTATGCGGCTATGAGGATTGCTACTCCTGACATTATTACTCCGGAATATTGATGAACCAGATTCCAGTCTGCCTCGTTGTCCACCTCTTCCTGTGCTTGCTTTGTCCATGTTTTTAACCCCTGCACCTCTGCATGTAGTTGGTCTAGCTGATCTAATGTCGCTTCCAACTGCCCTTCAAGGGAGTTGATGGGCGTCCGTGCCCAATGGTGTTTGCTTAAACTCGCATACCTTATTTCCGTTCGTCCCGCTGATACACTGACTGAGATTGATTGATCGCAAAGTGGTGTTTCCGATGATCATCGACTGCTAGATATTTTGTTTCCGTCTTGGTTATCACCAGGCCTTCTCTCGTTATTTGTGGAATTGACTCCATCCGATATACTGTTAATTCGTCTTCTTCGACTAATGGAACACTCGTATGGAACATTAGTAAGTCCTCGGTTTCTTATACCCTTGTGGTCGCCAGTCGATATAAGTCTCGTGCCTACTCACTTGTGATGGGTAATCGTCTTCCCGGTGGAAGGTGTGTTTGTATTTCTGTGATCACCTGTTTCACTTGTTCTACCGACACCAATGCAGGGCTCAATTTTCCTTCGTGTGCCCCGATTAGCACATTTAATACAGCATCCTGGACTCGACGAATGTGCCTTGCCACGACGACCAACTCTGAAACTGCATGTGGCAGATACCGATCAGCCGCATGGCTTCTCACCTTGATTCTGGCCAGGCTGGCTTCTAGGTCCTGCATCCTCTTCTGCGTTTCGATCGTCGTCCTCCGCATAATGTTGATGGTGGTATCCAGAACTGACGTCTGGTTCTCTACTATTTTATGCGTGATGCTTTCTTGGGTTCTTAGTTTACCAATAATTTCTTCCATCCGTTTGGCGTACTGATCATCGAGTACTCCGAACAGCCCATTCGCGATATTTCCAACGATGTTCAGTGCTCCGCGTTTTTGCCGTTGATGATGCATTAACTGATCAGCATCTTGGATTTCTGCCACTTCCTGTTGCAATGTTTGTATGATCGTGGGACAGACCTCGTAAGCCGTTGGGCACCATTGTTTTATAGATTGGATGCCTCGTTTGACCGTCTCGATCTCTCGGGCCAGCTGACTGAGATCAAAAAATGTGATGAGTGTCCATTCGGCAGATTTGATTGATATCCTATCAGTGGCTTCCCGGTTACGTTGTTGATTGGTGTGATGACAACCGGGTTATTAGCCTTCCTTTCAGGTGGAGGGGGTGTGGGCAGAGTCAGTCCGGGTATCACCCAGATGAGTACCATTGTTAAGACAAGCATTTTTTTTTTTTTTTTTTTTTTTTTTTTATAGGTCGGTTTTTTCTGTCTTATCGTTGATTGGTAGCACCGCCAGTCGATGTATGGCACGAGTTATATTGCCGGATGTTGTCCGTATTTCTGCCACTCGGATCTCGCCGTCTTTACCAGGATGGACTGCTACGATGCGTCCCAGGGGCCAGTATTATAACCAGATCACCAATCTTTACTGTTTTGCAACTTCTTGTCCACTTCGATCGATTCTGTAGCTCATGTAAGTACTCGTGGCTCCAACGTGTCCAGAATTCCTTTCGTAGTTGTTCGATCCGCTTCCACCGAGTGAGTAACCCTGTGCGTCGCCTTGATTGGTGAATATCAGGTGATGCCGTTAGAGGTTCTCCAATCAGGAAGTGCCCTGGCGTTAATGCCGTAAGATCCCTCGGGCTGGAAGAGACGGATGTCAACGGACGAGAATTTAAAATAGCTTCAATATCGATGTGTAGCGTGTGTAGCGGTATATAGTGTTCGTTTCAGTAAGTGCTTGGCTGATTTCACCGCGGCTTCCCATAGGCCTCCGAAATGGGGTGCCCGAGGTGGTATAAACTTGAATTCTATGCTCAGATTTGCGCAGGTCTTGTGTATCAGTGCTTGTGCCTCTTCGGCGAAAATTGCTTCTTTTACTTCTGATAGTTCATTGTAGGCTCCAACAAAATTAGTCGCGTTGTCGCTATAGATTTTCGCTGGTAATCCTCGTCGTCCGCAAAATCTCTTTAACGCCGCCAGGAAGGCTTGGGTAGTCAAGTCTGTGACCACCTCTAGGTGTACTGCCTTGGTTGAAAAACAGCAGAACACCTTATGTGGTCGTTTTCCTCGAATTTTATGGTGAGTCCAAAATGGCCCACAGCACAATGGGTAAAAAATCCGATTTTGGTGCATAAACCTATTTTTTTTCCTAATTAATTTTTATGAATGACCCATACTAATCAAATCTAGATATCTTCATTTGAGTTTTAAAAATCTAAAAATGGAAATTCCTTGCGAAGGTAATTATTAATGCAAATTAGCTTAAACATTTGTTATTATATGTCTTGTTGTCCAACTGTGAACTGTTTTATATGTGTATCTTTATAGATTTGAACTAACAATTGTGTTTGTGTTTTGTGGAGAATAACTTATTAATGGCACAGCCTTGCAAAAGAGTAAGAACGAGAAATTAACTACAAAAGTGTCCTTGTTGTCATACAATTAACCATTTTTGCTCCTTTTTGGTAAACTTGCGTTTATCCAGGCACATATGTGTTTGGTCACGGGGCTCTTCTTGCAATTTTGGAAAGCAACAAACGCTCGCGAGAAGCCTTGGAGACTTACATATTCGACAAATTGAATGACGATCATCAAATCGAAACAATAAACCAAAAAATATCAAATAAAATTACTAACTTTATTAATTACATTAATAAACATTTGCCACGATGCTGCCGAAACATAAAGCGATTTAGACAAGGCATTTAGAAAGCCATTCGGTTTTTTTATGGAAAATGGGTTTACTAAGCAGCAATACATAAATGTAAAACAACTTAGTAAATAACATGGCTGCGACATTTACCCCTCTTATTCGAAAATAGCCGAGGAGAAATTATAATGTAGACCTGCTGGAATATAATGCACCGAAAATGAAGCAAAAGTTTCCATGCAAAACTTATTGAACCATACCGCTTCAAGAATATTACTGATGCAAAAGGAAGTTTGTGAAATACTTTCAGATGTTACTCAGTGTACTCTTATTTTTAGTTATGGGTTTGATGGGTCTACTGGTCACAGTTTATACAAACAAAAATTAAGCATCGCAGAGTCTCAATCTTTAGATGATTCTCTATTTGTTACATCAATTATTCCCATAAAAATGATAGATCAAAAACAAAGAGTCATTTGGTTAAATAAATCGCATCAGTCCATACGATTTTGCCGTCCTCTAAAAATAGCATACTTAAAGGAAACAACGTCTCTTATATTAGAAGAAAAAGAAAACTTGGACAATCAGATTAAAAACCTGGATTTATACGTGCATGCTTTTCAATCGAATGCAATTTTTGTAAAATTCGATGGGCACCTAACACTTATAGACGGCAAGGTCTTAAATATATTAACAGGAACAAATTCCTGCCAGTCGTGTCCAATGTGTGGGGCAAAGCCCACCCAGCTTCTTACTACAAGTGATTTTTATTCCAAAATATTTGTTATGAAGCCACATACGGATCAGTATGGATTAAGTTCCCTTCATGCATGGATTCGTTTTTTGAATTCTTGCTTAAAATATCATACAGAATTGAGCTTAGAAAGTGGCATGTTAAGGGAAATGACAAAATCGAATTGGAGGCACGAAAATATAAAGTTCAAGCAGCGTTTTGGAAAGATATGGGGCTTCATGTGGACAAGCCGAGACAAAATGGCAGTGGCAATACAAATGACGGAAATACGGCGAGGCGGGCATTCTCCAACCCAAAATTATTGTCCTCTATATTAGGAATAGATCACAATTTGATTCAGCGCCTACATGTAATTTTGATAGCCATAAATTGTCATTACCCTATAAATTCAGAAAAGTTCAAATTATTCTGTTTTGAAACTTTTACTATATATAGGAGCAATTATTTTTGGTACCCCATGTCGCCAACAGTACACAAAATTTTAGTACATGGATACATTATCATTGAAAAATCAATTGTTCCTGTTGGCTCCATAGCAGAAAGTGCATCAGAAGCAAGACACAAGCTTTTCAAGGCTGACCGGAAAAATCATGCCAGAAAATGTTGCCGGATTGACAATATGTCAGATGTCTTTCATAGAGCTATGGATTCGTCTGATCCTTTACTGTCTAGTTCTTGGTTCACAAAAACCAACAGGATGCCTCTGCCAGCAGAGGTTGTCGATCTTTTGGATTCGCCAATCATATCCCCAGGTGTTGGCCACAAAAACGGAAGTACATCCCAAAACTCGTGCGCAGAAGACACAGATGAAGAAAATGGCAACGATGATGTAAGTGACACTCAGCTAGTCTCCAACGTTTTTGTTCTGAGCCAGGAAGTGACTTTTTGGGTACTAACAGCAATGGGCTGTTGTATTCTGATACTGATGGTTCTACTATATCATCTTTTATTAGCTTTTCTAATTGTTTGTTTATTTCATCTTTTTAGCTATGTGGTGTTCGATAGTTTTTAATGTAGACTGGTGTAAAATCTTTTAATCTCAGCTTCTGTTTATAGAAATTATTTGCTGAAATTGGTTCGGTTTCTAATCCGAATATATCTGTAAATTTGGTACATAGTTTGGTGAGGGTGCTTTTATACATTGTAGGAAAATTTTTCGTTAATTATGAAAGGACATCTTCTTTTCTGGTTTTAGTTTCGTTGCTTTGGACAATTTGATAATTTTCCAATGGTTCGTACTTTATTTTGGAAATGTTTATAATTTTATTTTTATCGGTCGTATTTAATATTCGGACAAATGTGTTGCTTGAATCAGTTATAGTGCTGGCTATAATGATGCCTTCATCTATACACTGATTTTTAATAAGGACTTCTTTATGGGTGGTTATTATATTAATTTGTCTCACGACTTCGGATCGTGCTGGGATAAATTAGTTATTATTATTTGAATGCGTAATTGGAATATTTATGTCTTGATTGAAATCTTATGGTCTTGCTATTAACCAATCTTGATCTATTTAAAAATCTAGTTGACAATTGAACCTTTTTATGAAATCCATTCCCAATATGCCATCACATGGTATTGGGAAGTCATTGTTTACTAAATGAAAATGAAATGGAATTATGAATTTTCCTGTTTGAATTTTTACAAAAGTTAAACCTTGAGATTGAATCGTACCTTCTCCTATACCAGACATTGTTATGGTTTTTGTTGAATCTACTTCATTATATTGATCTGAATTTATTTTTAAAATGCTAATGTCTGAGCCTGTATCTATTAACAGAGTTAGGGATGTTTTTGTAATGTAATTTTTAATGGTTACATAAATATTGAGGCTGAGGTTTATTTTGTACAGTTGTAAGTTTTGTGGCTTTTTCTTAAGGGAAGTCTTCAGTTTTCCGGCTGGGATTCAACAGTTCGAACTTGGGAATTGGTATTTCCACCAGTGTTACTGTTATTGTAGCCGTTATTTCCACCACGGTTGTTACCTCTAGAATTTCCACGACCTCTACCACGACCGATTGGTGTAGTTATTTCCACGACCGATTGGTGTGGTTATTATAGTTTGGGTTATACCCATTATTTTGGTTATAACCGTTGTTTTGGTGGTAATTATTGTTATAATAACCACTTCCGTAACCTCTTCCGCGGTAATTTCCTCTGAAGTGGTTATTGTGGTAGGGTTGTCCTCTTCGGTTATATAGGATTGTACTTGGATTGCCTGTCATATCGGTACTACATTGTATGTACTTAGCGATGGCTTCGTTCATTGTTGAAAAATTGCCTGCTTCTAGTACTGTTTTAAGGCATCCATGTTCACAATTTTTAGTCATTGTGTTGATTGCCTCTTTTGTGCTGAATTTATCAGCATGTTCGGCAGGCAACCCCTCATCGATATACGATGCTTCAAGAAGCTTCCGCAAGTTTTCGATTTCAGTTGTGAACTTTTCAGCTGTTTTACCTTTTTGAAGTGTTTTTGACATTTTTGCTTTGAGTTTTTTAATTATTTCATTTATAGTGGTTTTATTTTGGACTTTATATAGGGTTGATCATAAAATTTTTGATTTGATTACTTTAACCGCTATATGTTCAAATGTGCCTTTTGCTAAATTCACCAAATTCAAGGCTGTGATAAATCTTTGAAGATTTAGTTTTTTTAGAGGTGGCGGATGTAAGATCATTGCGGACGCGGACGATGTTGCTATTGCCTTCGTAGGGAAATTCCCACAGTCGCTATGCGACCTAATGCGAAGCTCGAAGTTCTGTCGGCCTGGGCGCAAAGGAACGGGCTGGGAGTCAGGAAGTACAAAATACCTAACCTAAGACTTCCGAAGCTCCTAGGAGAAACACTAGTTCTTAGTGATAGTGCGAAGTACCTATGCATCACACTAGACAGGAAACTGGACTGGAAGCTGAACACCGCTGATAGGACTTAGAAAGCGGCAATAGCACTCTATACCTGCCGCAAGGCGGTAGGCCTGAAATGGGGTATGTCTCCCAAGATGGTAAGATGGTTATACACAGCGATCATCAGACCAATCTTATTCTATGGTGTTGTGGTCTGGTGGCCCGCCCGTATAACAGGCAGTCTACGCACTACGCCTAGTGATGCCCTAGACACTATCCTCGACCTACTACCAGTGGAACTGATGGGGGTAAAGACAGCCACTCTGGCCGCAATAAGACTGCGAGAGGCAAATCTATGGAGCAAGAAAGGAGTCCTTCAGACTCCCCGACCACTGTAGTGTTTTCCAGGCTGAGGTAGTAGCCATTAAGGAAGCACTGGAATCCCCAGCTCTAAGGGGCAATCGGGGTACAATATGTATCTTTTCAGATAGTCAGGCAGCGCTCAAGGCACTTGACGGATTCTCATCCAACTCCAGGACAGTCAATGACTGTTGCAGATCTCTCAACGAGATGGCTGAACAGCATGACATCTACCTCATTTGGGTTCGCGGTCACAGGGACCACGAGGGAAACTGTGCTGCAGATGAACTAGCTAGGGCAGGGACTACCAACCCTCTCCTACCGGAGAAAGAACTTGTAGGCATACCCTTGGCTACTTGCAGGCTAAAGTGCATCCAATAGGAAATGGAGTAATCTCCAGACCTGTAGAACATCACGTCTGATCTGGCCGACACGCTCTCAGAAAAGGTCGGCGAGACTTATTGCTCTCACCAGACCAGAATGCAGCCTAGCGATTGGGGCAATTACTGGGCACTGGCTGATAGGCGAACACGCGGCCAGGCTTGCAGTCCCCCACAATGATTTCTGCAGGAGCTGCAGGGATAAAGAAGAGGTAGAATCGGTAACGCACCTCTTATGCTACTGCCCGACACTCGGACGCAGCAGACTCAAACACTTCGGGTCCGAAGAACTATCGGACCTTAACGATCTCTCAGAGATTTCTCCACGCGGACTGGTTGCCTTCATTAAAAAAGCAGGCTACCATGGGCAGCCACAGGTAGTCTAGGCATATATATGCACCCTGGTAGACAGGAAGGTGGTGGGGGGGGGGGGGGGGGCGGTGGGTAGCATCTCGGTGAAACCCTGGCTCCAGCGGCAGCATAAGGAGCCCTAGCGGCTCAAGTGGAAGCGAGGGGGTCTTCTATGTCCCCCTTGCATCACCGCCCTAACCTAACCTAACCTAGTTTTTGGCCATTGAACTCTGGGATGGCATTTGAAATATCTTTTATGTATACCCGTTGGGCAATTGTTTCGTCTGCCATTATAATTGGTTTTTGGTCTATTATGTTGTTGGAATCTATATCCTCTTCATCTTTGTCTGATAATTCAGATTACAAGAGAACTGCGGGTATAGTTACATTGTTTAGGTCTTTTTCTTCTATTTCTAAGCTATCAGAGTCTAAATCTTCCAACTCTACTTGGTCTGTGGTTGGTAGTTCTCGAGTTTCTAATTCGTCCCCAGGTTCTACTGCTAAGGGTGTTTTTAAGATACTTGGCACTGAAATAACCAAGTCATATATTTCTTTTATATTTATTAGGTTAGATCGCAATCTTGTTAGGAACTTTGAAACTTGTGACCATCGATTTTTATCTAATCGATCTCTCTGGTCATATATTAATATCCGCGCGTGTTTGTGTATGGTATTCTGTTGAATTGTACGATTTTGAGTTCAAGATTTATATGATTTGTCAAAATCGGTTTTTAATTTATTCAACTCGGTGTATAGTTCATTCCATTGCATTTTTGTTAATACGGAGAATTATTTTCTGAATACTACCATAACAAGAGTTTTGCCTAATGTTTCATGTTCTTCCAGTACTGATTTTATTTGGACACCTGGAATGGTGCTTAATACAATCGCTTTTTGTGTTTTTCAGCAAAGTATTAATGGTGAATTTTCGAAATTAAATGTTTCAATTAGAAGGTATTCTAATTGATTTATGCTTGTTGGAGTCGATGGGACTATTTGTTGCACATGTTCTTTAAAATAAGCATCCCTTTCGTAAACCTTTCTAATGGCTTCTATGGTGGTCATCTTTATTGTTTTGTTTCAATTTGAGAATATTTTTATATTTGTTACCTTTGATCATAATTGATGTTGCAATGTGTATTTTTTAAAAATTTTTTTTTTTTAGATTTTATCCAAGTTATTAACTTTGGAATCTTTTGCGCAAGCATTTATAATGTAATTTGTATAATTTGATAAACACATTCGCTAACATTACAACGACGGATTATTATCAACAATAGGGTAACCGTTTCCATATCTACTTTTTCTGATTCTATTTTGTTTATGACTTTTGCCGTGGAATCGACAGTTTTCGTCTCTATTAAACCCATATTTGGGGTTTGTTCTAAAATTCTATATTTTATGCCAAATATATATGGCTTATTTTTATTATTGAAGTCCAACTTATTAATGCAATTATTCATTAAAAAAAAAATTAAGAGAAGGTCAAAATCTTTAATTCCCGTGCGCAATTGCGTTGGGTTTATTTATAAAAATGAAGGAAAAGAGAAAGAAAAAATAAAAATTGTTAATTTACATATAACTGATTTACAATATTTTGCTCTATATAAATCAACATCAGTTATATGGTTTTAGTATACAGCCTAACAGTGGTTAATATTTTTCAAGCAGCGCTTTCGCGCATCGGCTTGGGTAGAATTCCTTAATATTAATGGCAACTTAGGCATTGGTACGGATATGTAGAGCACTTGTTGCGTTACTGCGCACCATTGCGAAGTATTTTTTCGATAACGTCCAGGTTCTTCTCGTGTGTTTTCTTCTCCTGCTCCGTCCTTGCTGCTTTTATAAGATGGTTAATGAGTCTTCTCTGCCTAAGTAGTTGAACTCGTTTTCCGCTGCGCTTCTTTTTCTTCAGTGTCGTTTTCTGCTGAAGAGCCCTATACTCAGATATTGTGAGTGGGCGTGGTCCATCGCTTGGACACAGTTTTAAAGCCTCCTAAGAGTCGGTGCGTCTTTTTGTTCGACAGGAGTAGCTTTGTTGAAATCTTGGTCATCCATCGGTGGCACAGGGGATGGATTGCCTTCCGAACTTATTTTTTCACTCATTCACGGTGATGATTTTTGGGCCTTTCTCAGAAGTAATTGTGTTTATTTTTGTGTTGAATAATGTTGTTTTTGTTGTGCCATATATATAAATATTTTATTATATATATTTATACTTTTTTATGTTGTATTTATGTTTGTTTGTCACTTTGTTTTTTGTTTTTTTTTTTTTTTTATTGTGTCGACTCCTGGCAGGATCTGTGTCACGGTCGCCATGTAAACTTTAAGTACAAAATATAATCTTTATACAGATATTATGTTTTGGGTTTTTAGCCATGTCGTTCTTTATTCTTTAAAAGTCAAATCCAGAGTGTATTAATATTCTATTGCTCGCGGCTGCGTTGCCTATAAAAGCAGCGATCAGTCGCGGCTATGTTCATATACATATATATTTCTATGCTCGTATATAAGGCTGGTAGCGACCCGAGCGTAAGGGTGTAAGTATGCATGGCTCACTTGCATGCGTTGTCAACTCATAGGAATTTGCTGACCAATGCACTTCCCAGGAGTGAGGCTTAAAGGCATATGTATATAACTGGCAATTTGGCAGGGGCATTATGATTATATAACAACACTGTAGCACAATATTGTATTGCTACAGTGGATGCTTCCTATAATGACGCATGCATACTACAGTAGTTCAATAATAACTCCGTGCCAGCATGGCTTCATGAAGCGCCGCTCCACCACTACTAACTTATTGGAGCTAACATCTTTTATCACGGAAGGCTTCCGGAATGGGTTATAAACAGACGTCACTGACACACTGAAAATGACTACGCCGTCCTACCGCAAAGTTTGGTGCAAGTGATGTCGTCGTCAAATCCAAGCTCTTCAGAATCCGGCATCTCCTCTCACGGAATTTGCGATAGACTCCCGTGTTGGAATGGAATCCAAGGAATCCGAGTCAGCTTGCCTTTCCTTCCACTTAGACTGCGTGGCATCGTCCACTTTCTGCAACAGCACTTGTTGTGCTTCGTTCTGCTGCCTAGCAACTCCAATGCGACGTCATAATTTTTGATCAATCAGTCTCCAAGGCAAACTCACGAGGCAGGACCGCAACCGCTGAAACTTTTCGACCCGACCTATGAATGGGTTTGTGTCCACCATGGACGAGAACAGTGAACCTCCACTCCAAAAGTGGGAAGTGGCAGAGGCAGCAATATGCGGTTAATATAAGCGATTAAAGATTGTTAGTGGAGCAAAGTTACAAGATGTGGTAAAGACCATTGTAGTCCGAACATAATACCCTGAACGGATCGTGTTGGGCATATGTCGAACTACAATGGCTGAGGAGTAGAGGACGAAAGTTTCTAGTCCTTCTACTAGGAACGTTAAAATTAACGCATGTTAGTAAGTGCTAGCTGTCTACATTTCCATAAATAAAATTAAGGGTTAACGGTTTGTTAATGATGGTAAGTTGTTTAGTAAAAGTCTAAAGTGTTTAGTAAAAATACGATAAGAGGGAAGGTAAAGATTTTCATCCCAATTAAGTCCACTAAGAGCGAAAGTTTTTTTGTACAGATTCAATGTGATCTTGGTGTACTCCGTACTGAGGACTCACGACACACGATCCATACTCAAGAATCGGACGGACCAATGATGTATATAACAATGTGCAAAAAGTAGGGGTCCAAGATGGCTTCCATGGGGCACCCCAGATGTTGCGCGGACTAAAAGCGAGAAACACGTTGGGTTCTCCCAGATAAGTAGCTCGAAATCCACATAAGAAGATCAGTTGGGAATCCAAAAAGACTGAGTTTACTTATAAGAAGCGAACGGTTAACAGAGTCAAATGCTTTACTGAAGTCAATGTGTATGACGTCTGTTTATTAGCCATTCCGAAAGGCTTCCGGATGAAGAAGATGGCTGATCTTCTTATGTGGATTTCGAGCTACTTATTAGGGCGAACCCAACGTGTTTTCTTTAAAGATGCTACCTCGCGTTTAGTCCGCGAAATATCGGGGGTGCCCCAAGGAAGCCATCTTAAACCCATACTTTTTACACTGTTTATTAACGACTTGCTCCTTGCCTTAACTAATTCACTTGTACTTTTGTACGCTGATGATGTTAAGCTATGCCTTCATAGCGTACTAGCGCCAAGTCTAGACTTCAATCCGATTTGGATAAACTTCAAAATTGGTGTTTTGCAAATAACCTAAAGCTTAATGGATCGAAATGTAAACTCATGTCTTTTTACCGATCTAGTCCTCACCAGGCTATGTCGTTTCTCTATGGGAAGGCGTTAGAACGATTAACTCAAGTTAACGATCTATGTGTCCTATTAGATTTGAGACTTAAATTTACCGACCATATATCGACAATGCAGTTATGGGTCAATAAAGTTATGAGTGTGCTTGGTTTTATAAAAAAATGTTCAAAAAAATTTAATGACCCGTACATAACTAAAACGTTATATTCATCATTGGTCGGTCCGATTCTTGAGTATGGATCGTGATTCTGGAGTCCTCAGTACGGAGTACACCAATATCACATTGAATCTGTACAAAAAAACTTTCGCTCTTAGTGGACTTAATTGGGATGAAAATCTTTACCTTCCCTCTTATCGTACTTTTATTAAACACTTTAGTCTTTTACTAAACAACTTACCATCATTAACAAACCGTTAACCCTTAATCTTATTTATGGAAATGTAGACAGCCAGCACTTACTAACACGCGTTAATTTTAACGTTCCTAGTAGAAGGCCAAGAAAATTTCGTCCTCTACTCCTCAGCCATTGTAGTTCGACATATGGCCAACATGATCCACTCAGGGCATTATGTTCGGACTACAATGGTCTCAAACACATCTTGTCACTTTGCTCCACTAACAATCTTAAATCGCTCATATTAATCGCCTTAACTGTGCAACACTCTTCCTCGTGATATCTTTCTCCTAATCCTCGCTTATCTATCTCGGATCTATTCCCGCGATTCGAGGCGTATGTTACGCGGCAGCGTCCCTCGGTCGGTTGGACGGGAGGTGGGCTGTATGGCACGTATGCAGTGGCACGTATGCAGTGGGAACCGCCCAAAAAAAAAAAAAAACAAAATATATGGCAAGACGCCGAGATTGCTAGCTCCGGTATAGTATTTACTCTTGTTATTTTTCTGTTTCGTTTTGTATTTTGATTTATAGTGAATAATTTGCCTGCCTCTATTTATATCCTCATAGTGTTTCCATTTAATTGTGTTACTTAACCTGTGTTCAGTTACCGAGCATTTTCGGGAGCTTTATTTAATGTTCCAAATCTAGGCTGTAATAAAAAACCAGGACCTTTAGATTTCTATGTATGATTATAATTTATTTAAATGATGTATGTATGTGACTGAATAATAGAGGTACCGCGAGAGAGCAAGGCAACGATAGCGCCTGACGGCAGATGCAGGTGGCCGATCGAATGCACGAGAGCGGGCGACGTGAATAGAGACAAAGATAACTCCGTACGCCGCTGGGTAATACTGAATAATATGGACTAGCAACTCTGACTGCGCAGCTTTCATGAGGACCTTACCATCGTCAGGGCGTCCGCCTCCCCAAACAATCCAACCGAGCCGATTTTTTTGGATTGGCAAATGTGGCTGAAAGTCAGTGATGTTGGAGTACGATGTACGATCGCAGTTAATTGCGCTGAGTAGTCAGAGCATTGGGATTGCAAGCTGACTTGCGCAGAAAACCCAGCTGTAGAGAACCCTGCGTAACCTATACCGGATACAGCCACCGGAGACCTTATCTTCCGCAGCTGCAACTGGTCCGTCAGCGTTCAAGTGACTAGATGCACCTGCGAGCTAGAATCGAGCAGCGCTCGTCAGGGCAGTATAACTCCGGAGCGGTTCGTAACCAGAATATTGGCAGTGGCTAGCAACACCACATCACCAAAACGATCCTTAGCGATGAGAGAATTGACGGCGGCGGGCGCTGAACGAAAAACAGCGTCGCTAGATGTGGAAACCTCGGGAAAGGGGTGTTGGCCTTGAGCTGGTGAATTGCCAACCAAATGCTGCAGACTATGATGCCTGCATTGCAAAGTGCCCGGATCCAAGGCACTTACGGCTTAAAAACCTTGGGCAGGATTTATCACGTTTATCACTTGAGAATGGCCATCACAGAGTTTGTGATCACAAATGAAGAGTTACCTGGATGAAAATGACTACGCCATCCTACCGCAAAGTTTGGTGCAAGTGATGTCGTCGTCAAATCCAAGCTCTTCAGAATCCGGCATCTCCTCTCACGGAATTTGCGATTGACTCCCGTGTTGGAATGGAATCCAAGGAATCCGAGTCAGCTTGCCTTTCCTTCCACTTAGACTGCGTGGCATCGTCCACTTTCTGCAACAGCACTTGTTGTGCTTCGTTCTGCTGCCTAGCAACTCCAATGCGTCAATCAGTCTCCAAGGCAAACTCACGAGGCAGGACCGCAACCGCTGAAACTTTTCGACCCGACCTATGAATGGGTTTGTGTCCACCATGGACGAGAACAGTGAACCTCCACTCCAAAAGTGGGAAGTGGCAGAGGCAGCAATATGCGGTTAATATGAGCGATTTAAGATTGTTAGTGGAGCAAAATTACAAGATGTGGAAGAGACCATTGTAGTCCGAACATAATGCCCTGAGTGGATCGTGTTGGGCATATGTCGAACTACAATGGCTGAGGAGTAGAGGACGAAAGTTTCTAGTCCTTTTACTAGGAACGTTAAAATTAACGCGTGTTAGTAAGTGCTGGCTGTCTACATTTCCATAAATAAGATTAAGGGTTAACGGTTTGTTAATGATGGTAAGTTGTTTAGTAAAAGTCTAAAGTGTTTAGTAAAAATACGATAAGAGGGAAGGTAAAGATTTTCATCCCAATTAAGTCCACTAAGAGCGAAAGTTTTTTTGTACAGATTCAATGTGATCTTGGTGTACTCCGTACTGAGGACTCACGACACACGATCCATACTCAAGAATCGGACGGACCAATGATGTATATAACAATGTGCAAAAAGTAGGGGTCCAAGATGGCTTCCATGGGGCACCCCAGATGTTGCGCGGACTAAACGCGAGAAACACGTTGGGTTCTCCCAGATAAGTAGCTCGAAATCCAGATAAGAAGATCGGTTGGGAATCCCAAAAGACTGAGTTAAATTATAAGAAGCGAATAGTTAACAGAGTTAAAAGCTTTACTGAAGTCAGTGTAAATGACGTATTTTTGTAAGCCATTCCGGAACCCATCCGTCATAAAAGATGTTAGCTCCAATAAGTTGGTAGTGGTGAGCGGCGCTTCATGAAGCCATGCTGGCACGGAGTTATTATTGAACTACATAGGTGTTGAAAATGTGGAGTGATAAGTTTTTCAAAAAGCTTTTAAATTGCTGACAATTTAGAGATGCCTATATAATTTGCCGGGTCGAATTTTTCCCCGTTTTTATGCAGCGGATTAATGAAAGATTCTTTCCACATAAGGGGAAAGATCGAAGTTTAGAGCGATAGATTAAAAAGTTTAACGAGCGGTTTGCACAGAGCCTCGGCGCAGTTCTTCAGAACACAGCCTAGTACTCCATCAGGGCCTGGCGAATACACGGGCTTGACCTTAAGAAGATCCGATAACACACCACTTTGATCGAAAGATGGGCAAATATAAGGTTGGCTGATTGGACATTATAAGTGTTAGGCTGGGCTGAACTGCTGCTAGGTGAACACGTAGTTTGAAAAAACTGTGCAAAGAGATAGGCCATTGCCTGATCAGTGTTCGCATAAAAGTTCTCAAACGTAAACAGTGGGCGGTAAGATACATTTTTACGCTTAGTGTTTACAAAGTTATAAAACTGCTTCGGATCCTGAGTAAACTGAATCCGGCAGCGGCGAATATAGGTTAGGTTAGGTTAGGGCGGTGATGCAAGGGGGTCATAGAATACCCCCTCACTTCCACTTGAGCCGCAAGGGTTCCTTGTGCTGCCGCTGGAGCAAGGGTTTCACCGAGATGCTACCCCCCCCCTTCCTGTCTACCAGGGTGCGTATATATGCCTAGACTTCCTATGGCGGCCCATGGTCCCAGCCTGCTTTTTTTATGAAGGCAACCAGTCCGCGTGGAGAGATCTCTGAGAGATCGCTAAGGTCCGAGAGTTCTTCGGACCCGAAGTGTTTGAGCCTGCTGCGTCCGAGGGCCGGGCAGTGGCATAAGAGGTGCGATACCGATTCTACCTCCTCTTCATCCCTGCAGCTCCTGCAGAAATCATTGTGGGGGACTGAAAGCCTGGCCGCGTGTTCGCCTATCAGCCAGTGCCCAGTGATTGCCCCAATCGCTAGGCTGCATTCCGGTCTAGTCAGAGCAATGAGTCTCGCCGATCTTTTCTGAGAGCGTGTCGGCCAGATCAAACGTGATGTTTTACAGGTCTGGAGATTATTCCATTTCCTATTGGCTGCCAGGTCGAAAAACTCCCTGCACTTTAGCCTGCAAGTAGCCAAGGGTATGCCTACAAGATCTGCGACAGTCATTGACTGTCCTGGAGTTGGATGAGAATCCGTCAAGTGCCTTGAGCGCTGCTTGACTATCTGAGAAGATACATATTGTGCCCCGATTGCCCCTTAGAGCTGGGGATTCAAGTGCTTCCTTAATGGCTACTACTTCAGCCTGGAACACACTGCAGTGGTCAGGGAGTCTGAAGGACTCATTTAGGCTCAGATGCTCGCAAAAATAACCGCCTCCCACCTGGCCGTTAAGTTTTGATCCATCTGTATAGATATGAATGGAGCCCTCCGGTCCCGGTATCCGGGCTTCCCATTCCTCCCTCAAGGGGATTAAGACTTTGTAGTTAGTGGTGGGTTGGTCGACGGGCACACAGTAATCCGTACCCCCCTCAGGCATGAAATGTTGTAGGTCCAGTCTGGTATGACCGAAACTATTTTTGCTCCATAGGTTTGCCTCCCGCAGTCTTATTGCTGCCAGAGTAGCTGTCTTCACCCCCATCAGTTCAACTGGTAGTAGGTCAAGTATAGTGTCTAGGGCATCACTAGGCGTAGTGCGTAGACTGCCTGTCATACAGACTTCCGCCATGTGCTGCATCATCCTGAACTTTTCCCTGCATGAGGAGTTGTCTAGGGCGGGCCACCAGACGACAACACCATAGAATAGAATTGGTCTGATGATCGCTGTGCCACAGGCCTACCGCCTTGCGGCAGGTATAGCATTTTTTGCTTTTTTTTGTACGGGGCTAAAGACGAGGTCCACCATGGAGGCTTCTTTGATCTGTTGCTACCTATCCTTTTTTTGGGGCAGGCCTTGTGGTAAGCTTTTGCACTAGTCGCAGTAAGCTTGTCTACCATGGCGTTAAGCCCCTCATAGGTCTCGATGGTCTCCGAAGGCGGTTCGCCTAAGGATCTATCTAGTATATTTTTATAGAGCTCCCAGTTTGCCTTTCTAGGATTTCGTACTGCTTGCTTGGTAAAGTTTTCAAAATTTACTACTATCTCAATATAGCGATGGTCTGAAAATGAGTGTTTGTCAAGGACTCTCCAGCTGGTGATTGCATCAGCCAGGGAGTGCGAGAATAATGTGACATCAAGAACCTCCCTTCTGTTCTTGACTACGAAAGTGGGTTCTGAACCTCTGTTACCCACTAAAAGCTTAGAGCTGAGGATAAAATCGAAGATTGACTCACCCCTCTCGTTTGTGTCAGTGCTTCCCCACTGACTGTGATGAGCGTTGGCATCGCATCCTATTATTAGGTCGATGTTCTTCCTTTCGCTGTCTTCCACAAGCCGCCTGAGTAGCGAATGGGGTGGAGGTCCTAGGTGGTCGTGACCCATATATGCCGAGCATATTCTTAGATGGCCGTCTGGGCCCTCTATCGATGCGGCTACGTGATCTTCATTGCTGAAATTTGGTAGCAAGAAGGTATTAAGGCTTTTCTTTGCGAGTATGCATGCTCGCTTTTTACCTGTTACATCGGCTGTGTACAGCCTGAAGTCCGACGCCCCCAGACCGAGAATCCTGCCTCCGTGGATCCAGGGTTCTTGGATGAGGGCCACGTCAGCTCCATCCTCTGCAAGATGGAGCAGGAGGGCGGCGGAAGCCACCTTACTGTGATGGAGGTTTATCTGCAGGAATGTCAGGGACATCCTTTAGATTCTCCACCACAGTAACCTCCGCCTCGGTGTCGGAGCCCAGCAAAGAGTCCTCCTCCATGCCGACGCCACCAAGAGCCCTCGCCAGGTCACTCTCCTCTGAGGTGTACCCTTCCAGAATGTCCTCCTCCACATCCGACATTCCTTCTGGGCGGACCTCTTCGGTCGGTTCCCCCGAGTCTAGCTCCTTTGCGTCCATCTCCAAGTCGATGCCTCCAGGTTTACTCTTCGCATCCGACTTGTAGATCCTCACCGCAACGTGCTCGAACCCGTATTTGATACGGCTACCGGCACCCTCCAGGATCTTCGCAGTCTCCTCATTAAGAGTGAGGACAACCTGCCTTCTCAGTCCCACTGCTTCCTCCACCTTGGCGACCCTCCAGTCCGCCGTAGGGAGTGTGGGATTGCAGATTTTAAGCATGGCCAGAATGGTGTCAGGGTCCGCCGGCTTCTCTGTCAGCCATACGCGGGCCCTCGGTTTGCTGGGGATCTTGTCCCAGTCCACCGCCTCCAATCTGGCTCCTGGGTAAACCTCCCCAAGCGACGCTATCATTCGCTTGTAGGCTTACAGACCTCGCATCTTGGCACGCTATCACCTTGATGCTACCCTGGTACCACCCTGCATCTTCGCAGTCCGGTGGGGGTCCTCCGCTCTTGAGCATCTCCTCCATGAAGCGCCCATGCAGCTCATTCACTACCTTACGCCAAAGCTCCTTGGGGATCAGGCCATCTTTGGAGCCATTATCAATGACCCCAATGATGGTCCTGCCCTTGGTAACTTCGGCGAAGGATCTGCTACTCTGTGTCTGCACCTTCTTCTTCTTAGCTAGGGGCGCTCCACCGTCGGTCGACCTCTGCCTTTTCGCACTCTGTGCACTCTCCTTGGCAGAGTCGCCTACTCCTGTCGGCTTTTTTGGGTCCAATCTGGCTCCCGCTCTTGCTGGCTGAAAGTCAGGCAGGATTTCCCTCGCCCACTTTATAATTTCAGCCTGATCGGGATTGGACTCCGCCGATGGGTCTGCCCTCATTAGGATGAAGGCCGCTCTCCTCCTATCTTTATAGGAACCCTTCCGCTGCAGGGGGCCAGCAGTCGTCGGACCGGGGCCTTCCTTAGGGTTGCCGCCGGTGCGAAAGGAGCTCGATTCAGGGATCTTACCCCCCACACCGTTCGGTGGTCCCATAGTGGGCCCCGTTTTGGGGGTCGGTGCCTTGGCATCTCCCCCTACACCGGCGCCGCTCGCCTCCGGATGTTGTCCCTCAGTGGGGAGCTTCGCCATCTCAGCATCTCTTTGGCCTCTATCTGCCTTGGAGATTGACGGATCCGAGATCCCATTTCCGGACTTTCTTAGGGAGTTCCGTTCTCCACTGTTTGTTTTTTTTGTTATAGTGTTATTGTTCATTTTTGGACCCACGAGTAGGCGGGAAGGGAAGTTCGTCCATCATGACATAGCCCGCTTGTCATGATAAGCCTGGCTAAAACTGAGGGGTCGGCCGGTCCCCCAGAGTCCGCATATTAACGTCCGTGCATCCCCCGGACATGCATCCCTCGGCATATGCTGTTCCACCTTGGATTGGGGTGATTTGAGGAAGGGAGTTTTCTTCTCCCCGCCCGACTACAATTAGCCAGCATCCTCGGCAGAGACATGACCTAACCGGGACCTGTTACCAGCCGCCCTCACGTGGAGAGTATAGTCGCACTACCATCGGTGTACACAGTTACGGCACATGAGCTCATGCGTTTCTCCCCCTGTTGTACCCGATTTGCTGACGGCCTCCTGACGGCGAATATAACTCCTATAACATTCTGCGATATGCACGGTGAAATGGGACCGAGCTACTATGATTATGATTTTTATTTTATAAATTTTATTATTAAATTCAATAATGAGTTATAAAGATATCCTATTGGATTGATCGTTGATTATAAACTGATTTTAAAAATTCAATTCAATTCGACAGCGACGCTGGCAGCATAGATGGACTTTGGTTGAATAGTTTTGATTGGTCAGAGTTTTATGCTGACATGTAGGTTCCCAGGATGGGCACTTGTTTATGAATTTGGAGCAAAAGGGGTTTAATGTTTACGTCTACTGTCGTCGATAAAGGCGTGTGAATGGTTTATGTCTATATTGATGTCTGGATGCCAATGATAATGCTATGGGAAAGGGTTTGTGTCTAGCCTATTTGAGTTATTCCCACAGTAGGCTCTGGAATGTTGTTTATAAATGAAGCATACGGATATTTTCACACAGTGGCACACAAAATATGTTGAAAGTGCAAAAATATGTTCCTACCACTTGGCCTGGGTAGCTGGGCCCAATCCTTGGAGCACATCGACAATGATGAATTCTCTTCGGAACGAACTGCTTCTAAGGCTGAGTCGCTTAGACAAGATAGCAACCTCTGCAGCTTTTCCACCTTTGAGGATTGCAGCCCACGATTGTTCGTGCAGTAAGTTCGTATAGCTAACCTTTATCTGTCGAATGTAATTCTGTCGATAATAATAATTGTGTAATGCAAATTGTTGATAGTTCAAGAGCACAAAAGTCAAAAAAAAATGTAAAAGCTCCGAAAAAGTCGTTAACCGAAGTCTACAAAATCTCTGAGCTAGGCCCAGGCTTTTCGTTGTTGCATTGGCAATAACTATGAAGGCAAGGGTTTTGTCTTGTAATAAACCGAAGATTCCATAGAAGGACCCTCCTCAGGGTTCCTCCTTCCATCTTGCAAAGGGCCGGACTAGGGCCGGACTCGGCTGCCAGGAAGTGCGTTCAAGATTTTTGTTTTCCCACAGAACCTGCGGGTAACAATCACACATTATGGTTATAACCTGTTTTGAATATATATTTTAATTTTTATTTAATAAGTGACGTTATATGGGGGGTATTTGGAGAAGGTCCCATTTGAAATGAATAAACAAATGATTGGATTAACATATTGAATTAATAAAAAAAAACATAATAAAAACAAGTTTACCACCCGTTACTCCTTTATGGCTTACTCCACCTTACTCCGTCTTACTCCACCTTTTATTTTGTCTAGGCTCTGTTATAGTGGATTAAAGTTAAAGTGGGAGTTGACCACGTGACGAGTCATTAAAGGGGGGCCCATAAAGTGTTGAAGTGATAACTTTACAATGCTTTAGCTAATTAAAGTTTTTATAGTATTTAAAAAATAGAGTATCCCAACCTTCATTCTTTTGGCGATCAGTTAAGGACCAACTTGGAGAAAAAATAAAAATAAACAAAAAATAAGGAAACTAAATAAAATAACAAATGTTTTGATTGCTTTGGAAAAATAAAAAAAACAGAAAACAAGGCAGATCGGCCAGATATCTTACTCCTAGGGCGATTGCTAGATAATATATATATCAGATAATCAAAATGTGATGACAGAATCGTATCTGCTGAAAACCGAAAGACATGGCACGTAGTTATTGTAAAATAAAAATATCTCTGAAGATCTCAAGGGGAATAATTGGATGTTCAGCGATTGAACATTAAAATAAGTGAAGGAAATAAATTTAAGAAAATAATAGGATTTATTTTAGAAATACCCAAAATATATTCCCCGCCTTTTTTTTTTGTGTGTTAAGCGATTTTGAATCCTAGAGTGGATTAACGATTGGTTCGTAAAACTAAGCCTTAATACAAAAAATAAATAAAAAAGAAAATGAGGAAAGAAGGATGTGAGAGTCGAAACTGCTCAGATTATGACAAGAGCAAGGAAACCTCGGAGCCCATCAGATTACCCAATTCAGAGCCAATAAAAATACAAAATATTTCGGAAGAACTGAACGGAATATCTGGATGTGATTGCTTATCTTGATGAATTAAATAAAGTCAAATAAATAATATAAAAAATTGAATAAGAAAATAAAAATGTATTTTTGCGTGAAATAAAAATATATGTTCACACGTTGCCGGCCAGAGGCAGACTGAGCTCTGAAAATATTTTCAAAGTGGTCTACAGACTTTCTAAAAGGAACGGCCTTCTAAGACAGAAAAAATATAAGTGACATAAATCCTAAGGTTACTCTGATGCTTTTTTCGGTTGGCATGGAAACGGGCTGCTGGTATAAAAAGGGCTTATAAAAGTTTACATTTTTGGGGCAGACAATCCGATTGTGTCAGCGATTGGGAGAAAAGCTTTTTATCTTGCTCGGCACAAATTATGTATAAGGTGCTCTAAAATAATTTACCTTCGAAATCAAATTTAATGAATTTTTAATTGATTTTCCTTTGGGACGAGCAGGCAAGTGGAAAAATGGAGAAATAAATAGGAAGTTCAATAGCTTAGATAGGACTCAATTTAACAGACAAGGCATAAGGTCTTCTCACCTTTGTGACACCTGTACAAAAATAACCAGATTAATTGCAATCATCACGAAATAGATAATATTTTATTTAAATAACGACTAGACACCTGAATACATGGATCCCAAAAGCGCAATCAAACCAGAAACCGTAAAAATCCAAGTCTTCCCAGAGTTCAGGCTTAGAACACAAAGTCCGAAGACATTTTTACATGCTCCATTCTTAAGCTTCTACTTGGCCCAGCACCTCACAAACATCGGAGAAAATAAAAAAATGTGTACAAATAGATTACACTGTGAAATATAAGATTTAGCTTTTCATAATATGCAGACACTACGTGAGACCACCCACCATATAATATACAGGCAGGGGAATGAGAATTAGTGATTTTAAAGGACGATCTACTATTATTTGCAACTCCACGTCTTCCCATATGAGTACCCGGCGCGTAGACGTCCATGGCTGCATCCATAGCCTGTAGTAGTCGATTAGGCCAAGTGGGAAGATGGTCAAAATTCCACCTTCAGCCAAGTGGGAAGAAGTCAAAATTCCACCTTCCTCCCACTTGGCCGGGTAGCTGAGTCCAATCCTTGAAGGAGCACAAGGACAATGATGTATGACATAATTCTACTTGGAGATTTCGAAGGAACGAACTGCATCTAAGGCTGAGTCCCGAAGACAAGTCCGCAACCTCCGCAGCTTTTCAACCTTACTTATGTGAGGATAGCAGCCCACGATTATACCTTAGCGTACTTTTAGCAAGTGCCTTGATGCCTCCTACCGGTGCGGAAGAGGGTAGCGAACCTGGAGGGCTAGAAAAGAGAACTGTAGGGCAGATTCTGCGCAGCCATGAAAGGCCCAAATCGGAAAAACATCCGCAGGAGTTCTTCCACAATATGGCAAGACGCCGAGATCGCTAGCTACGGTATAGGAATTGGAACATGGGAATTTGCTGACTAATGCACTTCCCAGGAGTGAGGCTTAAAGGCATATGTATATAACTGGCAATTTGGCAGGGGCATTATGTCTGTTAACCGTTCGCTTCTTATAAGTAAACTCAGTCTTTTTGGATTCCCAACTGATCCTCTTATGTGGATTTCAAGCTACTTATTAGGGCGAACCCAACGTGATTTCTTTAAAGATGCTACCTCGCGTTTAGTCCGCGAAATATCGGGGGTGCCCCAAGGAAGCCATCTTAAACCTCTACTTTTTACACTGTTTATTAACGACTTGCCCCTTGCCTTAACTAATTCACTTGTACTTTAGTACGCTGATGATGTTGTACTAGCGCCAAGTCTAGACTTCAATCCGATTTGGATAAACTTCAAAATTGGTGTTTTGCAAATAACCTAAAGCTTAATGGATCGAAATGTAAACTTATGTCTTTTTACCGATCTAGTCCTCACCAGGCTATGTCCTTTCTCTATGGGAAAGCGTTAGAACGCTTAAATTTTAACATTCCTAGTAGAAGGACCAGAAACTTTCGTCCTCTACTTCTCATCCATTGTAGTTCGACATATGCCCAACACGATCCGTTCAGGGTCAAACTTTGTATGGAGTATGTCGGGTCAAGCAGCCGCCCGAAAGTTTGGCCAATAATTTATTAAATTTGTTTATCTTTTCTTTATCTTTGTCTCTATTCACGTCGCCCGCTCTCGTGCATTCGATCGGCCACCTGCATCTGCCGTCAGGCGCTATCGTTGCCTTGCTCTCTCGCGGTATCTCTATTATTCAGTCACATACATACATCATTTAAATAAATTGTAATCATACATAGAAATCTAAAGGTCCTGGTTTTTTATTACAGCCTAGATTTGGAACATTAAATAAAGCTATCGAAAATGCTCGGTAAATGAACACAGGTTAAGTAACACAATTAAATGGAAACACTATGAGGATATAAATAGAGGCAGGCAAATTATTCACTATAAATCAAAATACAAAAAGAAACAGAAAAATAACAAGAGTAAATACTATACCGGAGCTAGCAATCTCGGCGTCTTGCCATATATTTTGTTTTTTTTTTTTTTGGGCGGTTCCCACTGCATACGTACAGCCCACCTCCCGTCCAACCGACCGAGGGACGCTGCCGCGCAACATACGCCTCGAATCGCGGGAATAGATCCGAGATAGATAAGCGAGGATTAGGAGAAAGATATCACGAGGAAGAGTGTTGCACAGATAAGGCGGTTAATATAAGCGATTTAAGATTGTTAGTAGAGCAAAGTGACAAGATGTGGTAAAGACCATTGTAGTCCAAACATAATGCCCTGAGTGGATCGTGTTGGGCATATGTCGAACTACAATGGCTGAGGAGTAGAGGACGAAAGTTTCTAGTCCTTCTACTAGGAACGTTAAAATTAACGCGTGTTAGTAAGTGCTGGCTGTCTACATTTCCATAAATAAGATTAAGGGTTAACGGTTTGTTAATGATGGTAAGTTGTTTAGTAAAAGTCTAAAGTGATTAGTAAAAATACGATAAGAGGGAAGGTAAAGATTTTCATCCCAATTAAGTCCACTAAGAGCGAAAGTTTTTTTGTACAGATTCAATGTGATCTTGGTGTACTCCGTACTGAGGACTCACGACACACGATCCATATGACGTATATAACAATGTGCAAAAAGTAGGGGTCCAAGATGGCTTCCATGGGGCACCCCAGATGTTGCGCTGACTAAACGCGAGAAACACGTTGGGTTCTCCCAGATAAGTAGCTCGAAATCCAGATCAGAAGATTGGTTGGGAATACCAAAAGACTGAGTTAAATTATAAGAAGCGAATGGTTAACAGAGTTAAATGCTTTACTGAAGTCAGTGTAAATGACGTCTGTTTGTAAGCCATTCCGGAACCCATCCGTCATAAAAGATGTTAGCTCCAATAAGTTGGTAGTGGTGAGCGGCGCTTCATGAAGCCATGCTGGCACGGAGTTATTATTGAACTACATAGGTGTTGCAAGTTTTTCGTGATAAGTTTTTCAAAAAGCTTTTGAATTGCTGACAATTTAGAGATGCCTATATAATTTGCAGGGTCGAATTTTTCCCCGATTTTATGCAGCGGATTAATGAATGATTCCTTCCACATAAGGGGAAAGATCGAAGTTTCCAGCGATAGATTAAAAAGTTTAACGAGCGGTTTGCACAGAGCCTCGGCGCAGTTCTTCAGAACACAGCCTAGTACTCCATGAGGGCCTGGCGAATACACGGGCTTGACCTTAAGAAGATCCGATAACACACCACTTTGATCGAAAGATGGGCAAATATAAGGTTGGCTGATTGGATATTATAAGTGTAAGGCTGGGCTGAACTGCTGCTAGGTGAACACGTAGTTTGAAAAAACTGTGCGAAGAGATTGGCCACTGCCTGATCAGTGTTCGCATAAGAGTTCTCAAACGTAAGCAGTGGGCGAAAAGAAACATGTTTACGCTTAGTGTTTACAAAGTTATAAAACTGCTTCGGATCCTGAGTAAACTGAATCCGGCAGCGGCGAATATAACTCCTATAACATTCTGCGATATGCACGGTGAAATGGGACCGTGCTACTCTTGAATAACTAACTGTACATACTGTTCCTTAAATTTATAAGGCTTGTAAAATAATCATATACGTTGAAGCAGACGGATATTTTCACGGCACTCAAGCACACAGTGGCTCACAAAATATGTTGAAAGTGCAAAAATATGTTCCTCCCACTTGGCCTGGATAGCTGAGTCCAATCCTTGGAGCACATGGACAATTATGAATTCTCTTCGGAGATTTCCAAGGAACGAACTGCTTCTAAGGCTGAGTCGCTTAGACAAGATAGCAACCTCTGCAGCTTTTCCACCTTTGAGGAATGCAGCCCACGATTGTTCGTGCAGTAAGGCAAGGGTTTTGTCTTGTAATAAACCGAAGATTCCTTAGAAGGACCCTCCTCAGGGTTCCTCCTTCCTCCATCTTGCAAAGGGCCGGACTAGGGCCAGACTCGGCTGCCAGGAAGTGCGTTCAAGATTTTTGTTTTCCCACAGAACCTGCGGGTAACAAGTTACTCCTTTATTGCTTACTCCACCTTACTCCGTCTTACTCCACCTTTTATTTTGTCTAGGCTCTGTTATAGTGGATTAAAGTTAAAGTGGGAGTTGACCACGTGACGAGTCATTAAAGGGGGGCCCATAAAGTGTTGAAGTGATAACTTTACAATGCTTAGCTAATTAAAGTTTTTATATTATTAAAAAAAGGGAGTATCCCAACCTTTATTCTTTTGGCGATCAGTTAAGGACCAACTTGGAGAAAAAATAAAAATAAATAAAAAATAAGGAAACTAAATAATAAATAAATAATAAATGAAATAAAATAACAAATGTTTTGATTGCTTTGGAAAAATAAAAAAGAAGAAAACAAGGCAGATCGGCCAGATATCTTACTCCTAGGGCGATTGCTAGATAATATATATATCAGATAATCAAAAGTATCTGCTGAAAACCGAAAGACATGGCACGTAGTTATTGTAAAATAAAAATATCTCTGAAGATCTCAAGGGGAATAATTGGATGTTCAGCGATTGAACATTAAAATAAGTGAAGGAAATAAATTTAAGAAAATAGGATTTATTTTAGAAATACCCAAAATATATTCCCCGTCTTTTTTTTTTGTGTGTTAAGCGATTTTGAATCCTAGAGTGGATTAACGATTGGTTCGTAAAACTAAGCCTTAATACAAAAAATAAATAAAAAAGAAAATGAGGAAAGAAGGATGTGAGAGTCGAAACTGCTCAGATTATGACAAGAGCAAGGGAACCTCGGAGCCCATTAGATTACCCAATTCAGAGACAATAAAAATACAAAATATTTCGGAAGAACTGAATGGAATATCTGGATGTGATTGCTTATCTTGATGAATTAAATAAAGTCAAATAAATAATATAAAAAATTGAATAAGAAAATAAAAATGTATTTTTGCGTGAAATAAAAATATATGTTCACACGTTGCCGGCCAGAGGCAGACTGAGCTCTGAAAATATTTTCAAAGTGGTCTACAGACTTTCTAAAAGGAACGGCCTTCTAAGACAGAAAAAATATAAGTAACATAAATCCTAAGGTTACTCTGATGCTTTTTTCGGTTGGCATGGAAACGGGCTACTGGTATAAAAAGGGCTTATAAAAGTTTACATTTTTGGGGCAGACAATCCGATTGGGTCAGCGATTGGGAGAAAAGCTTTTTATCTTGCTCGGCACAAATTATGTATAAGGTGCTCTAAAATAATTTACCTTCGAAATCAAATTTAATGAATTTTTAATTGATTTTCCTTTGGGACGAGCAGGCAAGTGGAAAAATGGAGAAATAAATAGTTCAATAGCTTAGATAGAACTCAATTTAACAGACAAGGAATAAGGTCTTCTCACCTTTGTGACACCTGTACAAAAATAACCAGATTAATTGCAATCATCACGAAATAGATAATATTTTATTCAAATAACGACTAGACACCTGAATACATGGATCCCCAAAGCGCAATCAAACCAGAAACCGTAAAAATCCAAGTCTTCCCAGAGTTCAGGCTTAGAACACAAAGTCCGAAGACATTTTTACATGCTCCATTCTTAAGCTTCTACTTGGCCCAGCACCTCACAAACATCGGAGAAAATAAAAAAATGTGTATAAATAGATTACACTGTGAAATATAAGATATAGCTTTTCATAATATGCAAAGAGAACTTTAGGGCAGATTCTGCGCAGCCATGAAAGGCCCAAATCGGAAAAACATCCACAGGAGTTCTTCCACATTATGGCAAGACGCCGAGATCGCTAGCTACGGTATAGGAATTGGAACATGGGAATTTGCTGACTAATGCACTTCCCAGGAGTGAGGCTTAAAGGCATATGTATATAACTGGCAATTTGGCAGGGGCATTATGTCTGTTAACCGTTCGCTTCTTATAAGTAAACTCAGTCTTTTTGGATTCCCAACTGATCCTCTTATGTGGATTTCAAGCTACTTATTAGGGCGAACCCAACGTGTTTTCTTTAAAGATGCTACCTCGCGTTTAGTCCGCGAAATATCGGGGGTGCCCCAAGAAAGCCATCTTAAACCCCTACTTTTTACACTGTTTATTAACGACTTGCCCCTTGCCTTAACTAATTCACTTGTACTTTTGTACGCTGATGATGTTAAGATATGCCTTCATAGCGTACTAGCGCCAAGTCTAGACTTCAATCCGATTTGGATAAACTTCAAAATTGGTGTTTTGCAAATAACCTAAAGCTTAATGGATCGAAATGTAAACTTATGTCTTTTTACCGATCTAGTCCTCACCAGGCTATGTCCTTTCTCTATGGGAAAGCGTTAGAACGATTAATTCAGGTTACTGATATATGTGACTTATTAAATTTGAGACTTAAATTTACCGACCATATATCTACCATGGTTAATAAAGCTATGGGTGTGCTTAGTTTTATTAAAAGATGGTCAAAAGAATTTAATGACCCGTACATAACTAAAACGATATATATATCACTGGTCCGTCCGATTCTTGAGTATGGATCATGTGTCTGGAGTCCACAATTTGGAGTACACCAAGATCACATTGAATCTGTACAAAAAAACTTCCTTACTTTTGCTCTTAGGGGACTTAATTGGGATGCAAATCTTTATCATATCCTCCCCTCTTATCATAGTAGACCTTTACTAATAAACTTACCATCATTAACAAACCGTAGAACGATGCTGGGTGTCATGTTTCTATATAATCTTATTTATGGAAATATAGACAGCCAGCATTTACTAAAACGCTTAAATTTTAACATTCCTAGTAGAAGGACCAGAAACTTTCGTCCTCTACTTCTCAGCCATTGTAGTTCGACATATGCCCAACACGATCCGTTCAGGGTATTATGTTCGGACTGCAATGGTCTTTACCACATCTTGTCACTTTTCTCTACTAACAATCTTAAGTCGCTTATATTAACCGCCTTATCTGTGCAACACTCTTCCTCGTGATATCTTTCTCCTAATCCTCGCTTATCTCTCTCGGATCTATTCCCTCGATTCGAGGCAGTGGGAACCGCCCAAAAAAAAAAAAAACAAGAAAGGAAAGCTAACTTCGGGCGGAGCCGAAGTTTATATACCCTTGCAGTTCAGTCGCAGTCCGCTAGTTGGCGCCACGCATTTTATATCATTAGATACATAGCGGATCGTATATAGTTGGCCGATCCTTATGAAATTTGGCAAATCAGATTATTTTGTCCAAAATAGAATCTGTATTAAGTCCCATCTTTCTAACTTAAAAAACACCAAAGTTATGCCAATTCCGATCGTTGTATGACAGCTATAGGATATAGTCGGCCGATCCTTATGAAATTTTGTACATAAGATATGTTGGTCAAATATAACATGTGTGGAAAGTCCCAACCCTCTATCTTAAAAAACAACGAAGTTTAGGCATTTCCGATCAATCAGTTATATGGCAGCTATAAGATATAGTCGACCGATCCCGGCCGTTCCGACTTATGTACTACCTGCAAGGAAAAGAAGGCTGTGTGCAAAGTTTCAACTCGATAGCTCTAAAACTGAGAGACTAGTTTGCGTAGAAACTGACAGACAGACGGACAGACGGACAGACAGACAGACGGACAGACGGACATGCTTATATCGACTCAGGAGGTGATCCTGATCAAGAATATATATACTTTATAGGGTCGGAGATGTCTCCTTCACTGCGTTGCACACTTTTGACCAAAATTATAATACCCTCTGCAAGGGTATAACAAAATATATGGCAAGACGCCGAGATTGCTAGCTCCTGTATAGTATTTACTCTTGTTATTATACCCTTGCAGAGGGTATTATAATTTTGGTCAAAAGTGTGCAACGCAGTGAAGGAGACATCTCCGACCCTATAAAGTATATATATTCTTGATCAGGATCACCTCCTGAGTCGATATGAGCATGTCCGTCTGTCCGTCTGTCTGTCGGTTTCTACGCAAACTAGTCTCTCAGTTTTAGAGCTATCGAGTTGAAACTTTGCACACATCCTTCTTTTCCTTGCAGGTAGTACATAAGTCGGAACGGCCGGGATCGGTCGAGTATATCCTATAGCTGCCATATAACTGATTGATCGGAAATGCCATAACTTCGTTGTTTTTTAAGATAGAGGGTTGGGACTTTCCACACATGTTATATTTGACCAACATATCTTATGTAAAAAATGTCATAAGGATCGGCCGACTATATCCTATAGCTGTCATACAACGATCGGAATTGGCATAACTTTGGTGTTTTTTAAGTTAGAAAGATGGGACTTAATACAGATTCTATTTTGGACAAAATAATCTGATTTGCCAAATTTTATAAGGATCGGCCGACTATATACGATCTTCTATATATCTAATAATATAAGATGCGTGGCGCCACCTAGCGGACTGCGACTGAACTGCAAGGGTATATCAACTTCGGCTCCGCCCGAAGTTAGCTTTCCTTTCTTGTTTTTCTGTTTCTTTTTGTATTTTGATTTATAGTGAATAATTTGCCTGCCTCTATTTATATCCTCATAGTGTTTCCATTTAATTGTGTTACTTAACCTGTGTTCAGTTTCCGAGCATTTTTGGGAGCTTTATTTAATGTTCCAAATCTAAGCTGTAATAAAAAACCAGGACCTTTAGATTTCTATGTATGATTACAATTTATTTAAATGATGTGTGTATGTGACTGAATAATAGAAATACCGCGAGAGAGCAAGGCAACGATAGCACCTGACGGCAGATGCAGGTGGCCGATCGAATGCACGAGAGCGGGCGACGTGAATAGAGACAAAGATAAAGAAAATATAAACAAATTTAATACATTAGTGCCTGCCAAACTTTCGGGCGGCTGCTTGACCCGACATACTCCCCCCGTTGGAAGATGAGCTTTCAACAGCATCATGAAGGGGCAGCAGGCACAAGTTGTTGACTGCCCGCCTTATAGCTCCGTACGATTGAAAGCAACCCAGGAGGCAGATGAATCTGCCCCGTTTGCTCTTAAAATAATCCAGCTTCAATTAGCAAATCAACTGGCTAAGGATGGTGAAAATGAAGATCCGCTAGGTTTACATTAGCGGGAATTTTCCAAGAGCTGACGTCCAATGTCCAAATGTGGCTGAAAGTCAGTGATGTTGGAGTACGATGTACGATCGCAGTTAATTGCGCCGAGTAGTCAGAGCATTGGGATTGCAAGCTGACTTGCGCAGAAAACCCAGCTGTAGAGAACCCTGCGTAACCTATACCGGATACAGTCACCGGAGACCTTATCTTCCGCAGCTGCAACTGGTCCGTCAGCGTTCAAGTGACTAGATGCACCTGCGAGCTAGAATCGAGCAGCGCTCGTCAGGGCAGTATAACTCCGGAGCGGTTCGTAACCAGAATATTGGCAGTGGCTAGCAACACCACATCACCAAAACGATCCTTAGCGATGAGAGAATTGACGGCGGCGGGCGCTGAACGAAAAACAGCGTCGCTAGATGTGGACACCTCGGGAGAGGGGTGTTGGCCTTGAGCTGGTGAATTGCCAACCAAATGCAGCAGACTATGAAGCCTGCATTGCAAGGTGCCCGGATCCAAGGCACTTCCGGCATAAATCCAAATGCATAAGTTTGCCTAAACGATCCTTAGGCGACAAGCTTAAAAACCTTGGGCAGGAGCTTATCATGTGAGAATGGCCATTGTAACGTACAACGTTTGTAGGGGCAGTGGAAGGACCGGCGCACGCTGGCACGCTGAAAGGGTCCGGCTCTAGCTCGTCGGCTTGGGGGGTGTAGGTCTTGCTGGGACAGATCCTTCGCGAGTTGCAACGTAGGATAATAGTAATTTAGCGGTATAAGAAAGATTGCGTGCTGCGACAGAGAGAAGTGTATAATCTCCGCTTGAGATCAGAGCCGGTATTCACGATCATCAAATTCAAATAGAAAATTGGAACAGGACAGAAATTGTTTCGAGAGAATCATTGAAGGAGCACTGCTGTTGGTATGGTCTTATTTTCCCCAACCCTACCTTGGGTTTACCCAAGGGTTTGGGTTTACCCAACCCAACCCGTTTAGAAATTTTCCATTAGTATTTTTATTCTGTGTTCAGTCTAAGTTTTTTTCACTCTTAATCCCGAGAAAAAAAAATTTTTATCACATTTCATTTTTTAAAACTCGAAACTCTGTTTAATACCACTGTGTCTTCCTTTGCTTTTTCTTTCACTTCAATCAATGACAAACAAAACTTCACTTATTGTTTTCGCTCTTCTTTTCCGACACACACCTTCTTATGATACTTTCTGCAGTTCTTCTTTTTTTTTTTAGAAGGGGACTGGATCTTAATAAATCAAATAAAAAAAAATGAAAAACAATGTAGCTCACTAATTAATGATAATGGCTTAAATTTTATTGAATATTTTTGCTTGATTTTACTTTTTTTCTAAATTTTTCTCTTTTTTTTTTCTCTAAACTTCATATTTCTTCAATTTTAATTTTTTAGTGTGATCCACTTAACAATAGCGTTAACTTAAACTTCTAAAAATTTTCAATTCTCTCTTCTTTTTCCGTACATTTGTTTCAACATTAACGGTTTCAATTTTTCAATTCTTCTTTACGGATCTTTCATGATTTCGGCTTTTGGCCTCTTCACCACCACGTGGTGGAGGCCACGTGGTGAAGAGGCCTCTTCTCATTTTTTTTACTGTTTCTTCTTCTTTTCCACAAAACTTTAGAGTTTACAAATTTTCGCTCTCCTCAACACGTCCGGCTTGCGGTAGGTCCAAACTTCAAAAGAAGGTCTGCCCTCTCCCGCGCCATTTCCAGCCCCTTTTAGACTGACCAGTCTTGACCGAAGATTTGCCTAAGTGGTAACTCTCGCCAAAATTGGGATAATTTTTTTTTATTTATTTTTCGCGGGCTAAGTTTAAATATCATTCTTTGTGTTTTTCTCTTTATGCCTACGTCGCTTCAGGCGCCGTTACAAATTCCCTCCCACAATCAGACTAGGGTATTCCAATTTTGACCCTAGGCTGATACCGACTGAAGGGACGTCATTGACGTATATCCTTGGCATGGAAGACTCCTCTTCTTTGGCCTTGTAAATCCCCTATACAACTTATCGAAGCTCCTGAATCAAGGAGTCCATAAAAGATGCGATCTTATTGCTGCTCTGGCAAAAATGGACGAAGATCTCTGGGACGAGCGTGTCTCAATCCGCTCTTACTCTTTTCGATATTTTTTCCCAATATGTTTTAATCCTTCTCGAACTGTGGTCCTTTCGCACACTAAAGAGAAGCTCAGGTAATCTTTCTTGTCTTGTCATCTTAGGTAAATTTTGTCTTTTCTGGTGTAGCAATAAACTTTCATTGCTTTGTGTCGCGTCCGGTGTGGGTTTAGGAATAGCTCTTGGCTCTTTCCTATTTACTCTGTTATTGTTGACTGGTTGTGGGCGGCATTCGATGTCCTCGGTCTGTACGCTGACTTCGAACTGCCGAGCTTTAAGTTTTTTGAGCACCTCGTACAGTTGGGTTTGTAGGTGTTGGCTGCTCTACAGCCGTAACAAAACACTCATTTTTCTTCCAGACAATCTTGATATCGGTGTCCTTCGTGGTGGCAATTCCAGCATACCAGGGCGAGTGCTTTGACATCTGCATCAATTCCAACTTGCGAGCTGCTTTCCGCATCAGGTTCGTCGATTAATACCGCGACTTCCCGCCGGAATGGAGTCACTCTACTATAGCCATGTGATCGTTTGACATCTTCCAGGAAAGCCTCTCGGCGTCGACAAATCTCTCGAAGCTCCTGGACCTTTACCGCCTCGACATTCAGAATTTCGTGACGTATTTCTGGTCGCAAATTGTTCTTAAGAATGCGAACTAACTTGCGAGTGGACCAAGGCGTTTGTAATTGATCAATCATTACCTTCACACTATTGTAGAATGCGTCGAAAGTTTAGTTTGGCTTCTGTTTCCTGTTTCTTATCAATTCTTCTACATCGACGTCGTCCCGGTTTTGACGAAAATGTAAACGGAGCGCTGAACATAACTGATCCCATCGAACTTCAGCTACAGACTTGTGATATCGCCAATAGAATTCCGTGGCCTTACCTACAAATAACACGCTGACGTTGCGGCACAACACCGCGAAATTCCCATCCAGCGCCTGTTGAGTCAGTGCTTCCACACGGTTGATAAAGTCGTCTATCGGTACGCCGGTTCCGGAGTACTTGAGCTTCCACCCATTTAGGATATGTCCAACTTTGTCTGGTCGTATTCCTAGATCGAATATTGTGCTTCGTTGGGGAGACATTGCGCATCCCGCTGGCATAGTCGGTATTGCGGTGGGATCCGTTGTTTCCTCTATATGCGGTTGCTCAAGCCTCTAACCTCGGGGTTGATCTAACTTCCCTGCTCACGGCAGAGTTGGCAGGCGTTGCTATCAATCTTTCCATACTGTCTAACACAGACGTTTGCACCAGTTCGGCCATCTTCTCCGTCAATATGGTGAGCAGCCTCTTCTCCATAGCTAGAAGTGTAATGGCACTTGCCATGCTGTTCGGATCGTTGCTCCTCATGCTAGCTGCCTCGGTGTTTCGGGAAGTGTTAGGGATGTCGTCAGAAGGTGTCCTTTCATGGCTACCCTTCGTCTGACGGACTCTTGATTGAGATCGCGTTTGAAGACCTTCGACTGCTGGCCTACAGATACTCTTGCATACAGGACAGTTGTCGCTTTTCTTAAAATGCACATTGATGCCTTTCTTGTGGAACTCGTGATGACAAGTGGTTTCAAAAATTTCGGCTGCGGATTTGATTTCTGTCTTGCAAAGTTGACAAATTAGTTTTTGCGCTTCTTGAGAGCCACGGTCGGACGATCTATCCAAGCCCATCATGACTAAGTAATGTTTATAATTTGTGAAAATATTATCTTCTTGGCCCTATTGATCTATCCTAAACATCTGTTGAATCGGCAAAAACAAAAAAAAAAAATTTAAAATGGTACGACAACTAACTGAACTTCGCTTCTGATATCCTCGGATGTCGGGTGAAATTTAATTTAATCGAATCTCTCAAAAGATTTTTAAGACATAGGCCCTGTAAACTTAAGGTTTCTAGGCGGCTGAGCTGTTTAGGGAGTATAGTAACTCTTTCATTTATGTTGCATCGGACTTAATACGATGTAGAACCGATCTAGTTTTTTTCCTGATGCATCAAAAACAAAATGTTTAACCTCTCAGAAAAGAAAGTGTTGAGCTATTAATAGTTTTTAATAGCAGCCGAATAACTACACGCGTTTCAAATTATAGTTTCAATATATTTATTTTGGGTTCAATTTAACCCTAATATATGCGGCTCCAATCAACTCCAAATCACAACAAACGCCAAACCAAGAGCTTGCGCAGAAGCTCAACCAAAGCTCCCCAAAGCGCATACGCTACAAATAACAATAAAGCGCATGCGAAACTGGGAGACAAAACAGAGACGAATCATGCTGATAACAACAGCTGCAGCTTAGCATATTACAATTATTTTATATGCATTCTTTGGTGGCTGCTTGGCCCAACAGAAAGGAAATTAGACTTTCTCAGTAGTCTCCGTGGTTAGGACGTCTCTCTGTTAGAACGTCTCTATATTCCTATTCGTATGAGCCACTATGCAAACTTCTAATTTGATTAGGATGGTACCTCAGCAACAGGTCGGAGACTAAACCGAAGTTTGTAGTTCTCTGTGATCCTTGCACTGAGTTCCATGACAGATGACAGACGGGCAAATCTCCGCTCCTAAAATGAATTTCGGACCCTCAGAACACCAGAGTCTTCTGACATAAGTTTCTCGAACAATTCAAAGTCAAGAGTAGCAAATTTGTAAATAGAGAAAGTTTGTTGAAAATTGAAATCGAAAAGTAATACAGATTTCGAATCTAATGATCGTTGAGTTTCTGTGGCAGTTATCATTATTTTTTTTTTCCTTAGGAAGGCCTCCATGTTGGGCAACACTTTTTTTTTAAATTATTATTATCTAATAATATAATATTATTATTGTAACGTGCAACGTTTGTAGGGGCAGTGGAAGGACCTTGCGGGCACGCTGAAAGGGTCCGGCTCTAGCTCGTCGGCTTGGATTATAGCACACAAACGTCAAAAAATGAGTTTACAGAGAAATAAAATTTTTGTAATGCTAAGTTTATATCATCGCATGCCAGTAAATCAGACCAATCAAATTCCGAAATTAACTTATTTAATTTCATAAAGTCAGCCTTACAAAAGAAATGAACTTTATGAGATTTAAGTGTAGACTTAAGGTCAATTAAGGAGTTGTTTTCAATTGAAAGCTCAAGAGTGGGATGATATGGATCCTCAGGGTCAGAAAGGGGCCAAGTTCTGGAAAGAGTAATTCCATCAGGATCAGAAACGAAACATAAGTCCAGCAGCCGACCTAAAGAATTTCTAACGTGGTTAATTTGCCCGAGTGACATGTCAAACATGCCCACAGGAAAGTCGTGGTGGGAGTTAAGCTGTAAAGACGGTGAATTTTCAACATTTGACCATATAAGTTCTGGGATATTGAAGTCACCCAGAGCTGGTCACCGTCAGACAGACGATCGAAAACCAAACGAATAGCGGACAAATGTTGCCAGTATGTTGGCGGTTCGGACGAACATACAAAGATTGATCGGACAATGTGATATTGATGCAAAGAAATTCAATGTCACCAAACTCTTGTGATTTTACCTCTTCAGAAGCGAATTTGGAGTCTACAGAAATTAGCACTCCTCCTCCCCTTCGCAAAGTTCTATCACATCTAAAAGTGGTGTACCTACTAGGAAAAACTTCGGAGCTCAAATTCCGATCTTCGGCTTTAACCAAGATTCTGTAAATACAATAATGTGAGATGCAAAGAAAGAACTATCAGAATACAGTTTGGGAAGTTTACTACGTAACCCTCTTGTATTCTGATAGGTAAGTGTTAGAGAAGACATTAGTTTTTTAAAACAGAGGAAGATAAAGTGGAAGGTTGGTCAGTGGCCGTAACATGTGGGAGTTCTAATCCGCGACGATCCGCATGTCTTCACTGATTTCAAGGAGGACAGCACCTGCGGGTAACAATCACACATTATGGTTATAACCCTTTTTTATATTTTTTTGTTTTTTTTTTTGCGGTTCCCATTGCATACGTACATTTCACCTCTCGTCCAACCGACCGAGGTACGCTGCCGCGTAACGAACGTCTCGAATCGCGGGAATAGATCCGAGACAGATTAAGCGAGGAGTAGGAGAAAGACATCACGAGGAAGAGTGTTGCACAGTTAAGGCGGTTAATATGAGCGATTTAAGATTGTTAGTGGAGCAAAGTGACAAGATGTGGTAGAGACCATTATAGTCCAAACCCTGAGTGGATCGTGTTGGGCATATATCGAACTACAATGGGGGGTGTAGGTCTTGCTGGGACAGATCCTTCGCGAGTTGCAACGTAGGATAATAGTAATTTAGCGGTATAAGAAAGATTGCGTGCTGCGACAGAGTGAAGTGTATAATCTCCGCTTGAGATCAGAGCCGGTATTCACGATCATCAAATTCAAATAGAAAATTGGAACAGGACAGAAATTGTTTCGAGAGAATCATTGAAGGAGCACTGCTGTTGGTATGCCCTTATTCTCCCCAACCCTACCTTGGCCACAGGTAGAAGAGTGTCACTCTCGTGGCCCCTTTTCCCCCACTACACCCGAGGATTCATTTGCGAAGTTCGTCAGTTAAATTTACAGTTACATTTTATTTATTATATTTTTATTTAAAGTTCTTAATTGACATTAAGAACATTGAGCCAAATTGATCATATTATTTTTTTTATGAGGGAAAATGACTAATCCTAATGAAAACTCTAACTAATTTATTTATTTAGTTTGATTATAAATATATTTTCATTTTTTTCTAATAATTTTAGGCTGCATGTGTATTTATAGTTTAGAGAAATTAATTTATTCAAATTTTTCCATCACTGTTTTGTTTTCTGTCTAAGGTTGTGTGTACGGTGGGAAAAAGGAAAAACCAATCATATATCAAATTTTGTGCATAGCTAATAAACTTCAATTAAATGTCTTCTTCTGTAATTCACAATGGAAAATTTCTGACTTACATGCTTTCCTCGGCGAAAAGGTCGACCTTGGCGTTGGTGGCTGTAGCCGTGGATTATGGTTTAAGATTTTTATTTTTTTGTTCTGTGTTCAGTCTAAGTTTTATTCACTTCCTTCTTCCTCTTTTCTCTTAATCTAGAGAAAAAAAAATTTTTTTCACATTTCATTTTTAATAATCGAAACTCTGTTTAATACCACAGTGCCTTCCTTTGCTTTTTCTTTCACTTCAATCAATGACAAACAAAACTTCACTTATTGTTTTCGCTCTTCTTTTCCAACTCACACCTTCTTATGATACTTTCTGCACTTCTTCTTTTTTTTTTTTAGAAGGGCACTGGATCTTAATAAATCAAATAAAAACAAGAAAGGAAAGCTAACTTCGGGCGGAGCCGAAGTTGATATACCCTTGCAGTTCAGTCGCAGTCCGCTAGGTGGCGCCACCCATCTAATTTTATTAGATATATAGCGGATCGTTTATAGTCGGCCGATCCTTATGAAAATTGGCAGATCAGATTGTTTTACCCAAAATATAATCTGTACCAAATCCCATCTTTCTAACTTAAAAAACACCAAAGTTATGCCAATTTCGATCGTTCTATGACAGCTATAGGATATAGTCGGCCGATCCTTATGAAATTTTGCACACAAGATATTTTGGTCAAATATAACATGTGTGGAAAGTCCCAACCCTCTAACTTAAAAAACACCAAAGTTATGGCATTTCCGATCAATCAGTTATATGGCAGCTATAGGATATAGTCGACCGATCCCGTTCCGACTTATATACTGCCTGCAAAGGAAAGAAGGGTGTGTGCAAAGTTTCAACTCGATAGCTTTAAAACTGAGAGACTAGTTTGCGTAGAAACGGACAGACGGACAGACGGACAGACGGACATGCTCATATCGACTCAGGAGGTGATCCTGATCAAGAATATATATACTTTATAGGGTCGGAGATGTCTCCTTCACTGCGTTGCACACTTTTGACCAAAATTATAATACCCTCTGCAAGGGTATAAAAAATGAAAAACAATGTAGCTCACTAATTAATGATAATGGCTTAAATTTTATTGAATATTTTTGCTTGATTTTTCTTTTTTTCTACATTTTTTTCTTCTTTAAACTTCATGGTTCTTCAATTTTCATTTTTTAGTGTGATCCACTTAACAATAGCGTTAACTTAAACTTCTAAAAAAGGGTTCTTCTTCTCCTCGCCAAATTCCTAGCGCCTCTCCTCCGGCGCTAATCACGTGTTCCACGTGTACCACTTCGGCTCCAGGTACCGGCTAGATGTTGAATCTGTCTTTCACTCGCGGCTTGTTGCGATCCCGCAGTTCTGTTTCTTTCGAGGCGGAAAGAAACTTGCAGTTGGCACTTCCAATCCGGCACGAACAAAAAAAAAAAAAAAAAAGAGTTTAAAAATTTTCGCTCTCCTCAACACATCCAACTTGCGGTAGGTCCAAACTACAAAAGAAGGTCTGCCCTCTCCCTCGCATTTCCTGCCCCTTTTAGACTAACCAGTCTTGATCCACTTTTGATCAGCTGGCCGATGATTTGCCTAAGTGGTAACTCTCGCCAAAAATGGGATATTTTTTTTTTGTTTATTTTTCGCGGGTTAAGTTCAAATTTTATCCGTTTTTTTTTTCTCTTTATGCCTACGTCGCTTTAGGCGCATCCGCTCAAGGAATTTGCGATAGACTCCCGCGTTGGAATGGAATCCAAGGAATCCGAGTCAGCTTGCCTTTCCTTCCATTTAGACTGCGTGGCATCGTCCACTTTCTGCAACAGCACTTGTTGTGCTTCGTTCTGCTGTCCGTGAGACGATCAAACAGTCTCCAAGGCAGACTCACGAGGCAGGACCGCAACCGCTGAAGCTTCTCGACCATCTATGAATGGGTTTATGTCCACCATGGTCGAGATCAGTGAACCTCCACTAAAAGTGGGAAGTGGCAGAGGCAGCAAAGCATGGAAAGTTCTGCGGTTATCACTTTAGAACTCGCCGGAAACATCCTGGAGCGCCGCATAATCTCCTGGTTCAGGATAAATCGTGCCTCCCTGAGGCACTCCCTGGGTTCCCCTTTTTGCGCGGTTCAAACTGCATACGTACAGCCCACTTCCCGTCCAACCGACTGAGGGACGCTGCCGATAGATACATGTTTACGCTTAGTGTTTACAAAGTTATAAAATTGCTTCGGATCCTGAGTAAACTGAATCCTGCAGCGGCGAATATAACTCCTATAACATTCTGCGTTATGCACGGTGAAATTGGACCGGGCTACTAAGTATCTAGAATAACTAACTGTACAGCCAGATAATCTATGCTTATTCAAAAGTCTACTCATACTATTCTTTAAGTTGTTAAGATGCCGTGTATGCCAAGGCGGAATCGTTGAAGGGGACGGATATTTCCACGGCACACAAACGTCAAAAAATGAGTTTACAGAGAAATAAAATTTTTGTAATGCTAAGTTTATATCATCGCATGCCAGTAAATCAGACCAATCAAATTCCGAAATTAACTTATTTAATTTCATAAAGTCAGCCTTACGAAAGAAACGAACTTTATGAGATTTAAGTGTAGACTTAAGGTCAATTAAGGAGTTGTTTTCAATTGAAAGCTCAAGAGTGGGATGATATGGATCCTCAGGGTCAGAAAGGGGCCAAGTTCTGGAAAGAGTAATTCCATCAGGATCAGAAACGAAATCAGCCGACCTAAAGAATTTCTAACGTGGTTAATTTGCCCGAGTGACATGTCAAACATGCCCACAGGAAAGTCGTGGTGGGAGTTAAGCTGTAAAGACGGTGAATTTTCAACATTTGACCATATAAGTTCTGGGATATTGAAGTCACCCAGAGCTGGTCACCATCAGACAGACGATCGAAAACCAAACGAATAGCGGACAAATGTTGCCAGTATGTTGGCGGTTCGGACGAACATACAAAGATTGATCGGACAATGTGATATTGATGCAAAGAAATTCAATGTCACCAAAATCTTGTGATTTTACCTCTTCAGAAGCGAATTTGGAGTCTACAGAAATTAGCACTCCTCCTCCCCTTCGCAAAGTTCTATCACATCTAAAAGTGGTGTACCTACTAGGAAAAACTTCGGAGCTCAAATTCCGATCTTCGGCTTTAACCAAGATTCTGTAAATACAATAATGTGAGATGCAAAGAAAGAACTATCAGAATACAGTTTGGGAAGTTTACTACGTAACCCTCTTGTATTCTGATAGGTAAGTGTTAGAGAAGACATTAGTTTTTTAAAACAGAGGAAGATAAAGTGGAAGGTTGGTCAGTGGCCGTAACATGTGGGAGTTCTAATCCGCGACGATCCGCATGTCTTCACTGATTTCAAGGAGGACAGCACCTGCGGGTAACAATCACACATTATGGTTATAACCCTTTTTTATATTTTTTTGTTTTTTTTTTTTTGCGGTTCCCATTGCATACGTACATTTCACCTCTCGTCCAACCGACCGAGGTACGCTGCCGCGTAACGTACGTCTCGAATCTCGGGAATAGATCCGAGACAGATTAAGCGAGGAGTAGGAGAAAGATATCACGAGGAAGAGTGTTGCACAGTTAAGGCGGTTAATATGAGCGATTTAAGATTGTTAGTGGAGCAAAGTGACAAGATGTGGTAGAGACCATTATAGTCCAAACATAATGCCCTGAGTGGATCGTGTTGGGCATATATCGAACTACAATGGCTGAGGAGTAGAGGACGAAAGTTTCTAGTCCTTCTATATAAATAAGATTAAGGGTTAACGGTTTGTTAATGATGGTAAGTTGTTTAGTAAAAGTCTAAAGTGTTTAGTAAAAGTACGATAAGAGGGAAGGTAAAGATTTTCATCCCAATTAAGTCCACTAAGAGCGAAAGTTTTTTTGTACAGATTCAATGTGATCTTGGTGTTCTCCGTACTGAGGATGTATTGCATGTATTGTAGATATATGGTCGGTAAATTTAAGTCTCAAATCTAATAAGACACATAGATCTTTAACCTGAGTTAATCGTTCTAACGCCTTCCCATAGAGAAAGACATAGCCTGGTGAGGACTAGATCGGTAAAAACACACAAGTTTACATTTCGATCCATTAAGCTTTAGGTTATTTGCAAAACACCAATTTTGAAGTTTATCCAAATCGGATTGAAGTCTAGACTGGGCTCTAGTGAATTCATACTGAAGGCCCAGCTTAACGGCATCAGCGTACATAAGTACAAGTGAATTGCTTAAGGCAAGAGGCAAGTCGTTAATAAACAGTGTAAAAAGTAGGGGTCCAAGATGGCTTCCATGGGGCTTCCAGATAAGAAGATCGGTTGGGAATCCCAAAAGACTGAGTTAAATTATAAGAAGCGAATGGTTAACAGAGTTAAATGCTTAACTGAAGTCAGTGTAAATGACGTCTGTTTGTAAGCCATTCCGGAACCCATCCGTAATAAAAGATGTTAGCACCACTCCAATAAGTTGGTAGTGGTGAGCGGCGCTTCATGAAGCCATGCTGGCACGGAGTTATTATTGAACTACATAGGTGTTGCAAATGTGGAGTGATAAGTTTTTCAAAAAGCTTGGGAATTGCTGACAATTTAGAGATGCCTCTATAATTTGCAGGGTCGAATTTTTCCCCTTTTTTATGCAGCGGATTAATGAAAGATTCCTTCCACATAAGGGGAAAGATCGAAGTTTCCAGCGATAGATTAAAAAGTTTAACGAGCGGTTTGCACAGAGCCTCGGCGCAGTTCTTCAGAACACAGCCTAGTACTCCATCAGGGTCTGGCGAATACACGGGCTTGACCTTAAGAAGATCCGATAACACACAACTTTGATCGAAAGATGGGCAAGGTTGGCTGATTGGATATTATAAGTGTAAGGCTGGGCTGAACTGCTGCTAGGTGAACACGTAGTTTGAAAAAACTGTGCGAAGAGATTGGCCACTGCCTGATCAGTGTTCGCATAAGAGTTCTCAAACGTAAGCAGTGGGCGAAAAGAAACATGTTTACGCTTAGTGTTTACAAAGTTATAAAACTGCTTCGGATCCTGAGTAAACTGAGTCCGGCATCGGCGAATATAACTCCTATAACATTCTGCGATATGCACGGTGAAATATGACCGAGCTACTCTTGAATAACTAACTGTACATATTGTTCCTTAAATTTATAAGGCTTGTAAAATAATCATATACGTTGAAGCAGACGGATATTTTCACGGCACACAAGCTCACAGTGGCACACAAAATATGTTGAAAGTGCAAAAATATGTTTCTCCCACTTGGCCTGGGTAGCTGGGTCCAATCGTTGGAGCACATGGACAATGATGAATTCTCTTCGGAGATTTCCAAGGAACGAACTGCTTCTAGGGCTGAGTCGCTTAGACAAGATAGCAACCTCTGCAGCTTTTCCACCTTACTTGTGTGAGGATTGCAGCCCACGATTGTTCGTGCAGTAAGGCAAGGGTTTTGTCTTGTAATAAACCGAAGATTCCATAGCAGGACCCTCTCAGGGTTCCTCCTCTCAAATAAATAGCCCCGGACATCTAGAGAGTATCCGCACCGTATGCTCTTGGGTTGCCGCCTCTAAAAGGTAGGCCTTATGGGTTACTCCACCTTACTCTACCTTTTATTTTGTCTAGGCTCTGTTTTATTGGATTAAAGTTAAAGTGGGAGTTGACCACGTGATGAGTCTTAAAAGGGGGCCCGTAAAGTGTAGAAGTGATAACTTTACAGGCATTAGCTATTTAAAGTTTTTAAAGTAGTATTTGAAAATAAGGAGGGTCCCAACCATCATTCTTTTGGCGATCAGTTAAGGACCAACTTGGAGAAAAAATAAAAATAAATAAAAAATAAGGAAACTAAATAAAATAACAAATGTTTTGATTGCTTTGGAAAAATAAAAAAGAAGAAAACAAGGCAGATCGGCCAGATATCTTACTCCTAGGGCGATCGCTAGATAATATATATATCAGATAATCAAAAGTATCTGCTGAAAACCGAAAGACACGTAGTTATTGTAAAATAAAATATCTCTGAAGATCTCAAGGGGAATAATTGGATGTTCAGCGATTGAACATTGAAATAAGTAAAGGAAATAAATTTAAGAAAATAATATGATTTATTTTAGAAATACCCAAAATATATTCCCCGCCTTTCTTTTTTGTGTTTTTGCTAAGAGATTTTGAATCCTAGAGTGGATTAACGATTGGTTCGTAAAACTAAGCCTTAATACAAAAAATAAATAAAAAAGAAAATGAGGAAAGAAGGATGTCAGAGTCGCAACTGCTCAGATTATGTCAAGAGCGAGGAAACCTCGGAGCCCATTAGATAACCCAATTCAGAGCCAATAAAAATACGAAATATTTCGGAAGAACTAAACGGAATATCTGGATGTAATTGCTCATCTTGATGAATTACATAAAGTAAAATAAATAATATAAAAAATTGAATAAGAAAATAGAAATGTTTTTTTGTGTGAAATAAAAATATATGCTCACATGTTATCGGCCAGAGGCAGACTGAGCTTTGGAAATATTTTCAAAGAGAAACGGGCTACTGGTATAAAAAGGACATATAAGTTTACATTTTTGGGGCAGACAATCCGTTTGGTTTATCTTGGTCGGCACAAATTATGTATAAGGTGCTCTAAAATTATTTACCTCCGATATCAAATTTAATAAATTTTTAATTGATTTTATAGCTTAGATAGAACTCAATTTAACAGACAAGGAATAAGGTCTTTTCACCTTTGTGACACCTGTACAAAAACAACCAGATTAATTGCAATCATCACGAAATAGATAATATTTTATTCAAATAACGACTAGACACCTAAATACATGGATCCCAAAAGCGCAATCAAACCAGAAACCGTAAAAATCCAAGTCTTCCCAGAGTTCAGGCTTAGAACACAAAGTCCGAAGACATTTTTACATGCTCCATTCTTAAGCTTCTACTTGGCCCTGCACCTCATAAACCTCGGAGAAAATAAAAAAATGTGTATAAATAGATTACACTGTGAAATATGTGATTTAGCTTTCCATAATATGCAGACACTACGTGGGACCACCCACCACATAATATACAGGCAGGGGAATGAGAATTAGTGATGTTAAAGGACGATCTACTATTATTTGCAACTCCACGTCTTCCCATATGAGTACCCGGCGCGTAGGCGTCCATGGCTGCATCCATAGCCCGCAGTACTCTAAAATCGCTGCTTCAAAAATTCAGCCATCGACTCCCAAGTAGTCGATTAGGTCAAGTAGGAAGAAGGTCAAAATTCCACCTTCAGCCAAGTGGGCATAATGACATAATTCCAAGTATGACATAATTCTACTTGGAGATTTCGAAGGAACGAACTGAATCTAAGGCTGAGTCCCGAAGACAAGTCCGCAACCTCCGCAGCTTTTCAACCTTACTTATGTGAGGATAGCAGCCCACGATTATTCCTTAGCGTACTTTTAGCAAGTGCCTTGATGCCTCCTATCGGTGCGGGAGAGGGTAGCGAACCTGGAGGGCTAGAAACTTGTCCAAAACAGATAATCTCACGCCGAAAAGAGAACTGTAGGGCAGATTCTGCGCAGCCATGAAAGGCCAAATCGGAAAAACATCCGTAGGAGTTCTTTCACAATATGGCAAGACGCCGAGATCGCTAGCTCCGGTATAGAATTTACTCTTGTTATTTTTCTGTTTCTTTTTGTATTTTGATTTATAGTGAATAATTTGCCTGCCTTTATTTAAATCCTCATAGTGTTTCCATTTAATTGTGTTACTTAACCTGTGTTCATTTACCGAGCATTTTCGGGAGCTTTATTTAATGTTTCAAATCTAGGCTGTAATAAAAAACCAGGACCTTTAGATTTCTATGTATGATTACAATTTATTAAATGATGTATGTATGTGACTGAATAATAGAGATACCGCGAGAGAGCAAGGCAACGATAGCGCCTGACGGCAGATGCAGGTGGGCGATCGAATGCACGAGAGCGGGCGACGTGAATAGAGACAAAGATAAAGAAAAGATAAACAAATTTAATAAATTATTGGCCAAACTTTCGGGCGGCTGCTTGACCCGACATACTCCCCCTGTTGGAAGATGAGCTTTCAACAGCATCATGAAGGGGCAGAAGGCACAAGTTGGGTAATACTGAATAATATGGACTAGCAACTCTGACTGCTCAGCTGTCATGAAGACCTTACCGTCGTCAGGACGTCCGCCTCCCCAAACAATCCAACCGAGCCGAGTTTTTTGGATTGAAAGCAAACCAGGAGGCAGATGAATCTGCCCCGTTTGCTCGTAAAATAATCCAGCTTCAATTAGCAAATCAACTGGCTAAGGATGGTGAAAATGAAGATCCGCTAGGTTTACATTAGCGGGAATTTTCCAAGAGCTGACGTCCAATGTCCAAATGTGGCTGAAAGTCAGTGATGTTGGAGTACGATGTACGATCGCAGTTAATTGCGCTGAGTAGTCAGAGCATTGGGATTGCAAGCTGACTTGCGCAGAAAACCCAGCTGTAGAGAACCCTGCGTAACCTATACCGGATACAGTCACCGGAGACCTTATCTTCCGCAGCTGCAACTGGTCCGTTAGCGTTGAAGTGACTAGATGCACCTGCGAGCTAGAATCGAGCTGCGCTCGTCAGGGCAGTAGAACTCCGGAGCGGTTCGTAACCAGAATATTGGCAGTGGCTAGCAACACCACATGACCAAAACGATCCTTAGCGACGAGAGAATTGACGGCGGCGGGCGCTGAACGAAAAACAGCGTCGCTAGATGTGGAAACCTCGGGAGAGGGGTGTTGGCCTTGAGCTGGTGAATTGCCAACCAAATGCTGCAGACTATGATGCCTGCATTGCAAAGTGCCCGGATCCAAGGCACTTACGGCTTAAAAACCTTGGGCAGGATTTATCACGTTTATCACGTGAGAATGGCCATCACAGAGTTTGTGATCACAAATGAAGAGTTACCTGGATGAAAATGACTACGCCGTCCTACCGCAAAGTTTGGTGCAAGTGATGTCGTCGTCAAATCTAAGCTCTTCAGAATCCAGCATCTCCTCTCACGGAATTTGCGATAGACTCCCGCGTTGGAATGGAATCCAAGGAATCCGAGTCAGCTTGCCTTTCCTTCCACTTAGACTGCGTGGCATCGTCCACTTTCTGCAACAGCACTTGTTGTGCTTCGTTCTGCTGCATAGCAACTCCAATGCGACGTCATAATTTTTGTCCGTGAGACGATCAATCAGTCTCCAAGGCAGACTCACGAGGCAGGACCGCAACCGCTGAAACTTTTCGACCCGACCTTTGAATGGGTTTGTGTCCACCATGGACGAGAACAGTGAACCTCCACTTCAAAAGTGGGAAGTGGCAGAGGCAGCAATATGCGGTTAATATGAGCGATTTAAGATTGTTAGTGGAGCAAAGTGACAAGATGTGGTAGAGACCATTGTAGTCCGAACATAATGCCCTGAGTGGATCGTGTTGGGCATATGTCGAACTACAATGGCTGAGGAGTAGAGGACGAAAGTTTCTAGTCCTTCTACTAGGAACGTTAAAATTAACGCGTGTTAGTAAGTGCTGGCTGTTTGTTAATGATGGACAGTTGTTTAGTAAAAGTACGATAGGAGGGAAGGTAAAGATTTTCATCCCAATTAAGTCCACTAATAGCGAAAGTTTTTTTGTACAGATTCAATGTGATCTTGGTGTACTCCGTACTGAGGACTTACGACACACGATCCATACTCAAGAATCGGACGGACCAAGGATGTATATAACATTTTAGTTATGTACGGGTAATTAAATTTTTTTTACCATCTTTTAATAAAACCAATCATACTCATTGCTTTATTGACCCATAGCTGTATTGTCGATAAATGGTCGGTAAATTTAAGTCTCAAATCTAATAAGACACATAGATCGTTAACCTGAATTAATCGTTCTAACGCTTTCCCATAGAGAAAGGACATACCCTGATGAGGACTAGATCGGTAAAAACACATGAGTTTACATTTCGATCCATTAAGCTTTAGGTTATTTGCAAAACACCAATTTTGAAGTTTATCCAAATCGGATTGAAGTCTAGACTGGGCTCTAGTGAATTCATACTGAAGGCCCAGCTTAACGGCATCAGCGTATATAAGTACAAGTGAATACCTTAAGGCAAGAGGCAAGTCGTTAATAAACAGTGTAAAAAGTAGGGGTCCGAGATGGCTTCCATGGGGCTTCCAGATAAGAAGATCGGTTGGGAATCCCAAAAGACTGAGTTAAATTATAAGAAGCGAATGGTTAACAGAGTTAAATGCTTAACTGAATTCAGTGTAAATGACGTCTGTTTGTAAGCCATTCCGGAACCCATCCGTAATAAAAGATGTTAGCTCCAATAAGTTGGTAGTGGTGAGCGGCGCTTCATGAAGCCATGCTGGCACGGAGTTATTATTGAACTACATAGGTGTTGCAAATGTGGAGTGATAAGTTTTTCAAAAAGCTTGGGAATTGCTGACAATTTAGAGATGCCTCTATAATTTGCAGGGTCGAATTTTTCCCCTTTTTTATGCAGCGGATTAATGAAAGATTCCTTCCACATAAGGGGAAAGATCGAAGTTTCCAGCGATAGATTAAAAAGTTTAACGAGCGGTTTGCACAGAGCCTCGGCGCAGTTCTTCAGAACACAGCCTAGTACTCCATCAGGGTCTGGCGAATACACGGGCTTGACCTTAAGAAGATCCGATAACACACAACTTTGATCGAAAGATGGGCAAGGTTGGCTGATTGGATATTATAAGTGTAAGGCTGGGCTGAACTGCTGCTAGGTGAACACGTAGTTTGAAAAAACTGTGCGAAGAGATTGGCCACTGCCTGATCAGTGTTCGCATAAGAGTTCTCAAACGTAAGCAGTAGGCGAAAAGAAACATGTTTACGCTTAGTGTTTACAAAGTTATAAAACTGCTTCGGATCCTGAGTAAACTGAATCCGGCAGCGGCGAATATAACTCCTATAACATTCTGCGATATGCACGGTGAAATAGGACCGAGCTACTCTTGAATAACTAACTGTACATACTGTTCCTTAAATTTATAAGGCTTGTAAAATAATCATATACGTTGAAGCAGACGGATATTTTCACGGCACACAAGCTCACAGTGGCACACAAAATATGTTGAAAGTGCAAAAATATGTTTCTCCCACTTGGCCTGGGTAGCTGGGTCCAATCCTTGGAGCACATGGACAATGATGAATTCTCTTCGGAGATTTCCAAGGAATGAACTGCTTCTAGGGCTGAGTCGCTTAGACAAGATAGCAACCTCTGCAGCTTTTCCACCTTACTTGTTTGAGGATTGCAGGCCACGATTGTTCGTGCAGTAAATTCGTATAGCTTACCTTTATCTGTCGATAATAATAATTGTGTAATGCAAATGTTGATAGTTCAAGAGCACAAAAGTCAAAAATAAATTTAAAAGCTCCGAAAAAGTCTGGTTGTTAACCGATGTGCGTTCAAGATTTTTGTTTTCCCACAGAACCTGCGGGTAACAATCACACATTATGGTTATAACTTGTTTTGAATATATATTTTAATTTTTATTTAATATGTGACGTTATATGGGGGGTATTTGGAGAAGGTCCCATTTGAAATGAATAAACAAATGATTGGATTAACATATTGAATTAATAAAAAAAAACATAATAAAAACAAGTTTACCACCCGTTACTCCTTTATGGCTTACTCCACCTTACTCCGTTTTACTCCACCTTTTATTTTGTCTAGGCTCTGTTTTAGTGGATTAAAGTTAAAGTGGGAGTTGACCACGTGACGAGTCATTAAAGGGGGGCCCATAAAGTGTTGAAGTGATAACTTTACAATGCATTAGCTAATTAAAGTTTTTAAGTAGTATTAAAAAAAGGGAGTATCCCAACCTTCATTCTTTTGGCGATCAGTTAAGGACCAACTTGGAGAAAAAATTAAAATAAATAAAAAATAAGGAAACTAAATAAAATAACAAATGTTTTGATTGCTTTTGGAAAAATAAAAAAGAAGAAAACAAGGCAGATCGGCCAGATATCTTACTCCTAGGGCGATCGCTAGATAATATATATATCAGATAATCAAAAGTATCTGCTGAAAACCGAAAGACATGGCACGTAGTTATTGTAAAATAAAAATATCTCTGAAGATCTCAAGGGGAATAATTGGATGATCAGCGATTGAACATTGAAATAAGTAAAGGAAATAAATTTAAGAAAATAATATGATTTATTTTAGAAATACCCAAAATATATTCCCCGCCTTTTTTTTTGTGTTTTTGCTAAGCGATTTTGAATCCTAGAGTGGATTAACGATTGGTTCGTAAAACTAAGCCTTAATACAAAAAATAAATAAAAAAAAGAAAATGAGGAAATAAGGATGTCAGAGTCGTAACTGCTCAGATTATGACAAGAGCGAGGAAACATCGGAGCCCATTAGATTACCCAATTCAGAGCCAATAAAAATACAAAATATTTCGGAAGAACTAAACGGAATATCTGGATGTGATTGCTCATCTTGATGAATTACATAAAGTAAAATAAATAATATAAAAAATTGAATAAGAAAATAGAAATGTTTTTTTGTGTGAAATAAAAATATATGTTCACATGTTATCGGCCAGAGGCAGACTGAGCTTCGGAAATATTTTCAAAGAGGTCTACAGACTTTCTAAAAGGAACGGCCTACTAAGACAGAAAAAATGTTAATAACATAAATCCTAAGGTTACTCTGATGCTTTTTTCGGTTGGCATGGAAACGGGCTACTGGTATAAAAAGGGCTTATAAAAGTTTACATTTTTGGGGCAGACAATCCGATTGGTTTATCTTGCTCCGCACAAATTATGTATAAGGTGCTCTAAAATTATTTACCTCCAAAATCAAAAATGGAGTGGAAAAATGGAGAAATAGGAAGTTCAATAGCTTAGATAGAACTCAATTTAACAGACAAGGAATAAGGTCTTTTCACCTTTGTGACATCTGTACAAAAACAACCAGATTAATTGAAATCATCACGAAATAGATAATATTTTATTCAAATAACGACTAGACACCTAAATACATGGATCCCAAAAGCGCAATCAAACCAGAAACCGTAAAAATCCAAGTCTTCCCAGAGTTCAGGCTTAGAACACAAAGTCCGAAGACATTTTTACATGCTCCATTCTTAAGCTTCTACTTGGCCCTGCACCTCATAAACCTCGGAGAAAATTAAAAAATGGGTATAAATAGATTACACTGTGAAATATGTGATTTAGCTTTCCATAATATGCAGACACTACGTGGGACCACCCACCACATAATATACAGGCAGGGGAATGAGAATTAGTGATGTTAAAGGACGATCTACTATTATTTGCAACTCCACGTCTTCCCATATGAGTACCCGGCGCGTAGGCGTCCATGGCTGCATCCATAGCCTGCAGTACTCTAAAATCGCTGCTCCAAAAATTCAGCCATCGACTCCCAAGTAGTCGATTAGGCCAAGTGGAAGAAGGTCAAAATTCCACCTTCCTCCCACTTGGCCTGGGTAGCTGAGTCCAATCCTTGAAGGAGCACAAGGACAATGATGTATGACATAATTCTACTTGGAGATTTCGAAGGAACGAACTGCATCTAAGGCTGAGTCCCGAAGACAAGTCCGCAACCTCCGCAGCTTTTCAACCTTACTTATGTGAGGATAGCAGCCCACGATTATTCCTTAGCGTACTTTTAGCAAGTGCCTTGATGCCTCCTACCGGTGCGGGAGAGGGTAGCGAACCTGGAGGGCTAGAAACTTGTCCAAAACAGATAATCTCACGCCGAAAAGAGAACTGTAGGGCAGATATTCTTCAGGAGTTCTTCCACAATATGGCAAGACGCCGAGATCGCTAGCTCCGGTATAGTATTTACTCTTGTTATTTTTCTGTTTCTTTTTGTATTTTGATTTATAGTGTATAATTTGCCTGCCTTTATTTAAATCCTCATAGTGTTTCCATTTAATTGTGTTACTTAACCTGTGTTCAGTTACCGAGCATTTTCGGGAGCTTTATTTAATGTTCCAAATCTAGGCTGTAATAAAAAACCAGGACCTTTAGATTTCTATGTATGATTACAATTTATTTAAATGATTTGGTTTATATATAGAACATATGACATATGTATGTGACTGCGTAGTGTTGACGACCGAATTAGAATAATAGAGATACCGCGAGAGAGCGAGGCAACGATAGCGCCTGACGGCAGATGCAGGTGGGCGATCGAATGCACGAGAGCGGGCGACGTGAATAGAGACAAAGATAAAGAAAAGATAAACAAATTTAATAAATTATTGCCGGCCAAACTTTTGGGCGTGCTTTCCGAAAAAACATATATTTCCATTTTTATACCCTTGCAGAGGGTATTATAATTTTGGTCAAAAGTGTGCAACGCAGTGAAGGAGACATCTCCGACACTATAAAGTATATATATTCTTGATCAGGATCACCTCCTGAGTCGATATGAGCATGTCCGTCTGTCCGTCTGTCCGTTTCTACGCAAACTAGTCTCTCAGTTTTAGAGCTATCGAGTTGAAACTTTGCACACACCCTTCTTTCCTTTGCAGGCAGTATATAAGTCGGAACGGGATCGGTCGAGTATATCCTATAGCTGCCATATAACTGATTGATCGGAAATGCCATAACTTTGGTGTTTTTTAAGTTAGAGGGTTGGGACTTTCCACACATGTTATATTTGACCAAAATATCTTATGTACAAAATTTCATAAGGATCGGCCGACTTTATCCTATAGCTGTCATAGAACGATCGAAATTGGCATAACTTTGGTGTTTTTTAAGTTAGAAAGATGGGATTTCGAACAGATTCTATTTTCGGAAAAACAAGGATGGGATTCATAATGGATGCCTCTTTGGGCAAAATAATTTGATATGCAAAATTTCATTAAGATCGGCCAACTATATACGATCCGCTATATATATAATTTTATAAGAAGCGTGGCGCCACCTAGCGGACTGCGGCTCAACTGCAAGGGTATATAAACTTCGGCTGCGCCCGAAGTTAGCTTTCCTTTCTTGTTTTCTAATAATTTTAGGCTGCATGTGTATTTATAGTTTAGAGAAATTAATTTATTCAAATTTTTCCTTCCCTGTTTTGTTTTCTGTCTAAGGTTGTGTGTACGGTGGGAAAAAGGAAAAACCAATCATATAAATTCATAATAAATCAAATTTTGCGCATGGCTAATAAACTTCAATTAAATATCTTCTTCTTTAATTCACAATGGAAAATTTCTGACTTACGTGCTTTCCTCGGCGAAAAGATGGATTATGGTTTAAGATTTTTTTTTTTGGGTTTAGAAATTTTTCATTAGTATTTTTATTCTGTGTTCAGTCTAAGTTTTATTCACTTCCTTCTTCCACTTATATCTTAATCCAAATAAATAAAAAAAAAATTGTTTATCACAGTTCATTGTTAATAATCGAAACTCTGTTTAATATCACTGTGCCTTCCTTTGCTTTTTCTTTCACTTCGATCAATGACAATCAAAACTTCACTTATTGCTTTCGCTCTTCTTTTCCGACACACACCTTCTTATGATCATTTCTGCACTTCTTCTTTTTTTTTTTAGAAGGGCACTGGATCTCAATAAATCAAATAAAAAAATGGAAAACAATATATCTCACTAATTAATAATAATGTCTTAAATTTTATTGAATATTTTTGCTTGATTTTTCTTTTTTTCTACATTTTTCTCTTTTTTTCTTCTTTAAACTTCATATTTCTTCAATTTTAATTTTTTAGTGTGATCCTCTTAACAATAGCGTTAAATTAAACTTCTAAAAATTTTCAATTCTCTTTTCTTTTTCCGCACATTTGTTTCAACATTAACTGTTTCAATTTTTCAATTCTTCTTTACGGATCTTTCATGATTTCGGCTTTTGGCCTCTTCACCACGTGGTCTCTTCTCATTTTTTTTACTGTTTCTTTTTCTTTTCCACAAAACTTTATTTGCTTCCAACTTTTCCGATGCTCCTTTGCGCGGAACACGTGTTGATTCTGCCGTTCTCCTTAGTCCGAGCTCCTCAGCTGTTTTTCCCGATTCGCTTCTCTCCGTTGTTCCTCCATCATGTCTGGGCTCGGCGGTCCCACGTTGACGCCTTTCTCTCTCGCTCTCCCGCTCTACACATCCGGGAAGCTTTCCAGTGATGGGGCCCGCTTTTCCAAGGTGTTTCCCTCGAGATGTGCTCTTCGGGGTTGCGGGAAAACGTGGGCCCCGTTCGTCGGGTTCTTCTTCTCCTCGCCAAATTCCTAGCGCCTCTTCTCCGGCGCTGATCATGTGTTCCACGTGTTCCACTCCAGGTACCGGCTAGATGTTGAATCTGTCTTTCACTCGCGGCTTGTTGCGATCCCGCAGTTCCGTTTCTTTCGAGGCGGAAAGAAACTTGCAGTTCGCACTTGCACGGCCGCGTGCCACTTGCAATCCGGCACAAACAAAACAAAAAAAAAAAAAGAATTTAAAAATTTTCTCACGTCCAACTTGCGGTAGGTCCAAACTTCAAAATAAGGTCTGCCCTCTCCCGCGCATTTCCTGTCCCTTTTAGACTAACCAGTCTTGATCCACTTTTGATCAGCTGGCCGATGATTGCCTAAGTGGTAACTCTCGCCAAAAATGGGATATTTTTTTTTTGTTTATTTTTCGCGGGTTAAGTTCAAATTTTATTCTTTGTTTTTTTTCTCTTTATGCCTACGTCGCTTTAGGCGCATCCGCTCAAGGAATTTGCGATAGACTCCCGCGTTGGAATGGAATCCAAGGAATCCGAGTCAGCTTGCCTTTCCTTCCACTTAGACTGCATTGCATCGTCCACTTTCTGCAACTTGTTCTGCAACGTCCACTTGTTGTGCTTCGTTCTGCTGCATAGCAACTCCAATGCGACGTCATAATTTTTGTCCGTGAGACGATCAAACAGTCTCCAAGGCAGACTCACGAGGCAGGACCGCCACCGCTGAAGCTTCTCGACCTTCTATGAATGGGTTTATATCCACCATGGTCGAGATCAGTGAACCTCCACTAAAAGTGGGAAGTGGCAGAGGCAGCAAAGCCTGGAAAGTTCTGCGGTTATCACTTTCGAACTCGCCGGAAACATCCTGGAGCGCCGCATAATCTCCTGGTTCAGGATAAATCGTGCCTCCCTGAGGCACTCCCTGGGTTCCCCTTTTTGCGCGGTTCAAACTGCATACGTACAGCCCACCTCCCGTCCAACCGACTGAAGGACGCTGCCGATAGATACATGTTTACGCTTAGTGTTTACAAAGTTATAAAATTGCTTCGGATCCTGAGTAAACTGAATCCTGCAGCGGCGAATATAACTCCTATAACATTCTGCGTTATGCACGGTGAAATTGGACCGGGCTACTAAGTATCTAGAATAACTAACTGTACAGCCAGATAATCTATGCTTATTCAAAAGTCTACTCATACTATTCTTTAAGTTGTTAAGATGCCGTGTATGCCAAGGCGGAATCGTTGAAGGGGACGGATATTTCCACGGCACACAAACGTCAAAAAATGAGTTTACAGAGAAATAAAATTTTTGTAATGCTAAGTTTATATCATCGCATGCCAGTAAATCAGACCAATCAAATTCCGAAATTAACTTATTTAATTTCATAAAGTCAGCCTTACGAAAGAAACGAACTTTATGAGATTTAAGTGTAGACTTAAGGTCAATTAAGGAGTTGTTTTCAATTGAAAGCTCAAGAGTGGGATGATATGGATCCTCAGGGTCAGAAAGGGGCCAAGTTCTGGAAAGAGTAATTCCATCAGGATCAGAAACGAAATCAGCCGACCTAAAGAATTTCTAACGTGGTTAATTTGCCCGAGTGACATGTCAAACATGCCCACAGGAAAGTCGTGGTGGGAGTTAAGCTGTAAAGACGGTGAATTTTCAACATTTGACCATATAAGTTCTGGGATATTGAAGTCACCCAGAGCTGGTCACCATCAGAGAGACGATCGAAAACCAAACGAATAGCGGACAAATGTTGCCAGTATGTTGGTGGTTCGGACGAACATACAAAGATTGATCGGACAATGTGATATTGATGCAAAGAAATTCCATGTAACCAAACTCTTGTGATTTTACCTCTTCAGAAGCGAATTTGGAGTCTACAGAAATTAGCACTCCTCCTCCCCTTCGCAAAGTTCTATCACATCTAAAAGTGGTGTACCTACTAGGAAAAACTTCGGAGCTCAAATTCCGATCTTCGGCTTTAACCAAGATTCTGTAAATAAAATAATGTGAGATGCAAAGAAAGAACTATCAGAATACAGTTTGGGAAGTTTACTACGTAACCCTCTTGTATTCTGATAGGTAAGTGTTAGAGAAGACATTAGTTTTTTAAAACAGAGGAAGATAAAGTGGAAGGTTGGTCAGTGGCCGTAACATGTGGGAGTTCTAATCCGCGACGATCCGCATGTCTTCACTGATTTCAAGGAGGACAGCACCTGCGGGTAACAATCACACATTATGGTTATAACCCTTTTTTATATTTTTTTTGTTTTTTTTTTTTTGCGGTTCCCATTGCATACGTACATTTCACCTCTCGTCCAACCGACCGAGGTACGCTGCCGCGTAACGTACGTCTCGAATCTCGGGAATAGATCCGAGACAGATTAAGCGAGGAGTAGGAGAAAGATATCACGAGGAAGAGTGTTGCACAGTTAAGGCGGTTAATATGAGCCATTTAAGATTGTTAGTGGAGCAAAGTGACAAGATGTGGTAGAGACCATTATAGTCCAAACATAATGCCCTGAGTGGATCGTGTTGGGCATATATCGAACTACAATGGCTGAGGAGTAGAGGACGAAAGTTTCTAGTCCTTCTATATAAATAAGATTAAGGGTTAACGGTTTGTTAATGATGGTAAGTTGTTTCGTAAAAGTCTAAAGTGTTTAGTAAAAGTACGATAAGAGGGAAGGTAAAGATTTTCATTCCAATTAAGTCCACTAAGAGCGAAAGTTTTTTTGTACAGATTCAATGTGATCTTGGTGTTCTCCGTACTGAGGATGTATTGCATGTATTGTAGATATATGGTCGGTAAATTTAAGTCTCAAATCTAATAAGACACATAGATCTTTAACCTGAGT